>NC_139252.1:46400732-47004248 GCF_977018435.1 Lepisma saccharinum
CGTGAGGTAGCTTCTCCTCGTCCGTTCGAGCTCCCTTCCGCTTCTCGTCTCGAATCTTCCTGATCTGCTCTTTGTATATGAGAAATCCTTGCATCGCAGATTCTCTTGCCCTGAATTACGTTTTCCTGTGGAATCCCTCCAGGTCATTGTTCATGCTGATGGATCCGTTTCTCTTCTTCGGTTCGCTTATCTTGTGCGAGTCATCCTGTAAGGTGATACGTAGCCTCAGTGTCTGCAATTACTGGAGAAGAAAGAAATGATTAGTATTCTCATCAAAAAGCTTTGCCAAAGTTTAAGTCAACTTTATACTCAGGTAAGCTACACACTGCACCGGGAATATGTGGAGCAAGTGAACAAAAACAAGTCTCTGCACAAGTAGTGACTCGAGAGGACTCGACCAATGAACACATGATAGGCGAAGTGAGTGCATGGAGGGGAAACGCGACCGTTTGCCACAACGCGCACTTACTTGCTCAGCCCGCTAGTTTTCTCCCCTTCGCTGCCGTTATCCGTGGCCTTGCTCCACAGGTTCCCGATATTGAGTGCAGTTAGGACTAGACTATGGGCGTCGGGAGAGGGGGTCGAACCGGTCTGTAGTCCCCCTCTAGAATTTGACATCGTGAATTTCAAGTTACAAAAAAACGGAATATCATTAATTTTATTGTTAATAAACAGAATAAAGTTCATTTAGGGTATGAAAACAGAATAACCAAAGTATGTACAATGCGTTAGATCTAAGGAAAAAGTGTACAATGCAGGAACAAGGTTATGTTTTATTATATTCTACCATTTAATCCTATATACATATATACATATATATATATATATATATATATATATATATATATATATATATATATATATATATATATATATACGGTATGCGCCAAAATATACAGTACTGAAACTCGCGCATCTCGAACACGTGGTTGCGTTTGTCAACGGGGCATAGCTTCAGCTGCACGTGTTCGCAGTAGTGAAAAGGAAGTTGGGTTGTGCAGTTGTTGTTGGAAATGGGTCTCTCGACGGAGGAAAAGGTATTCATAGTTGAGCATTATTTCCGCTTATGCGGAAGCGGTCGTGAAGGTGGACCGAGTTTGAAAAAGGTGACTGGTCTATATGCAACCCAAATGACAATCGTCTACTCCACATGCCCTAACCTCACCTTAGGTTTCCTGACAGTTATGCAACCCAAAAGGCACGATTGTTATTTGGCATATAGACCAGTCACTATATTGTAACATGTCTTATACTTTTGTTCATCTTTTCATTTCAGTACTGTATATACATGTAATCCTACTTTGTACTGAGTTAGGTGGTATAGCAGCCCTAGGCTGAACCTCGCTCAGCAGAAAATAAAATGTCTATTCTATTACTTTCTTAACCCATTGTTGGAAACGGCTGTTCGATCACGTTTTTACCAATGGAGTAAAAATATTATTGCTCCACGATCTTAAGGATTTTACGCAATAATTCGAATAAAAGAGTGAACTGTTTTGGTCTTTGAGACAACCCAAATGTTTTTCTATGTAAATTTTTCTCCCCGTGACTTGGTTCCTTGTTCCTCATTTTATTCGCCGCTTAAAGAGGTCGTGCTAAAAATTAACTATTATCTTTCTTCTGGCCTGTACCCGAAATGTAAAGCAGTATTCTTCATGCTAATTCTGTGTCCTTAATCACTCCTTATTTAAATACACGAACGAGGGCAAGATTACTTAACAAGGACACTTGTGTGCTACTTCCTTACGGTCTCAATGTGTCAGTGCGGTGCTCTGATGCTCCAGAATATCCTTGTAGGAAGAATAAGATTCTCTTCCTGTGCAAGAGCCTTCACCAAAACCTCTTAAGCATTATGAACCGTGTGCGTCATTTAAAGACCTTGAGTTTATATGCGGAAGTATAGGCGGCAAGAGGTTTAAGATACATGACTAAAGATGGACATTCTTTAGGACGGGACGTTTATCTTTGAAGGTCAACTCTAACTTGGTTACACCCTTGTAGTTTTGAAATTACCACTAGCATTTATGTAGAACGGCATTCCCTGAAAATATAATAAATAAGTCACAAATAGTTACGGTACAGCTGATAATGGTGGAACATTGTTCCGAAACATGTCAATAGATGGCAGTACAATCAAACTTCAAGATAGATTAGGGGGGTCTCCCTTATCGCACAACACTTCTGCAACCTTCTTTATAGCTAATCAGTGGTGATTTATTCATTCTAGTTTTTTTTACTTTTAGCCACTGTTATTTTTTAAAGGTAAATCTCTTTAAAAAATAACAGTGGTTAAAAGTAAAAAAAAATCTGCAACCTGTTGTTCTGACGTCAGGTAAGGATTGCGTACGTTATTAGGTTTAGTTCTATTAGCATAAATACACTGCAAATTTATTATTTATGCTAAGAGAACTAAACCTATCTAGCCTAATCCAACAGTTTGGGCATTTAACCTAAACATAAAATTAGTTCCTGGTGACGTCAGAACGCAAGGTGAAGTGTTATGCGATAAGGGAGACCCTAGATTAGGTAGCAAATGTTAAACATTTCCTGCATACGCGCAGCTCCGAACATTCTTCGCACATGGAGAAAAATTTCCCTCGTTGCATAGGAATTTAGGTTACCTTTCACGTGAAAAGGGAATTTGTTATGAAAAATATAAAAAATGCAGGGAAATTTGAAGATATCGGGCTCACATATTACATTCAATCTCTTCGAACACTTTGTGGTGTAAATTATTCCCACCAACATAAAAATAATATCACTAATAATTTGTACCGGTAACAATAATTTCCCATTGTTTATTTTTTTTAATATTATTCTAACAGCATAACTAGTACACACTTAACGAGGTAGCCGTTCTCATTCCTCAATAACTGGAAGTTATTTGACAGTAGCTAGTAGAGTCCAAATTCGGTAAATACCGAGTGTCCCACAAAGGGGTTTACACTATTTGAATGTTAATAACAGAGAAAGTATTACAGATAACCTGATGGAACTTTTTGTATCTGGATTTGTCATGATTAGTGTTTCTAGCCATTCATTTGTTTTTCTTTAATTTCAGTTCAGTTGCCAGTAGTGACAAGTAATTGACAAGATGGCTGGGAACCTTTCCGTTGAGCAACGGAAGTGGATTTGAAAGTGTTTTTGGAAATGTGAGAACATGAAAGACGTGCAGAGACGATGGCGGGCAGAATTTCATGTATGGACTTCTTGGGGGATCTTGTGAAAGTTTGTACCACTGCTTCCATCCCTCTTTCGTCCGATACTGATTTCTTCCTGCCACACCGTCCCAGATCACACACAGTTCCTTCCCTCTCAAACTTGTCGCGTAATTTCGTAATTGTTACACGTGACGGTGGCGAAGTATCAAATTCTGCCCGCCATCGTCTCTGCACTTCTTTCTTGTTCTCACATTTCAAAAAAAACTTTAAAATTCACTTCCGTTGCTCAACGGAAAGGTTCCCAGCCATCTTGTCAATTACTTGTCACTACTGGCAACTGAACTGAAATTAAAGAAAAACAAATGAATGGCAAGAAGCACTAATCATGAGAGATCCAGATACAAAAAGTTCCATCAGGTTATCTGTAATACTTTCTCTGTTATTAACATTCAAATAGTGTAAACCCCTTTGTGGGACACTCTGTATAATATAACACATTTTATTAAATTTGATACACATTTCTACACTTAAAATGGTTGCACTAGAGTTTACGCAACTACTGTTCATAATTTTCCTCTCAAGGTCAAGTTGGCAATTCTTCGATTAGCAAGAAAGTCAACTCTGGAGTGTTTTAGAGCAAATGGGACAATATTAGTGGATATGCGTTCAAAAATTAAAAAGTTGAACTACAAGAGACAGTAGTGGTAGTTATTCTACAATGCTATTGTTCAGTGATTTATCCATTCACCCCTACTCCTCTCAAACACCCTCCCAATATTTCTTCAATCCCCCTAAAATCTTTCATGTTTGTACACCCAACGGCCAAAGAAACAATAGGCAAATTGTCCATCACCATTTTCATTCAGTCTGTATTGCAGAATATGATGATAATGAATTGAAATAAATACGTCAATAAGCAGAGGGCAATGCCTGTTTCACAGCAACATAATTTCATTCCTTAAAACAACACAGGATGTAGAATAAAAAGCAATGAAAATAACGATGGACAATTTGCCTACCATTATATTTGCCGTTGATTGTGTAATGTTGCATTATGTTGTAATGTCCTGGACATTACATGTTGTTTCTTCGTTTTTCAATTTGTCAAATATTTAAGATGTCACAGGCAACTAGTATTAGATGGACAAGTATACTAACTTAAATATGCCAACCTTTCAACATAATTTAACGTAATGAGAGATTTATCAACAAGCTAAAAAACAGCATGCATCAAGATAACTGCTATGTGAAACTATCAAGAACAATACCAATGCTTGTATTTCAGTTTCTGAATTGTTGTTAAGAGCATTCACGAGAAATAAGCCTTTCATTAAGGTAAAACAGAATTTTTTTATCCCCACTGGCGATTACCAGAGTCTTTTGCTACCAACGTGAGGAGCGAGGTATAAATTCCTAAACATGCATGAAGGTATGTAAACAATGTTGAATGATGAAGGGACGTATTAAGCGTGGAAATAAATTAAAAGAAACTTCCATACCTTTCCCAAGTTCTAATATAGGCCCCTTAGTGTTGTAGCACGTGTCGATAACCAGTAAAAATGAAAACCGTCGTGTTTCACCTCGTGAACAAAAATAAGACTCCTGAGATTGTACAAAATTTCTTGTTATTCCCTTGCGTCCTCTTCTGACTGCTACTAATTCCCGTTACACTCAAACTTCTTGTACCACTTTTTCTGGAACAAAAAATCCTACTGTTCTGGTACCACTGCGTGTATGACTTCCACAAGGAAAGCTGAAGTGCTTCTGTATCCTTTCCAGTTCTTAGCGCTGTTGTTATACAGAACAGCTCGTATAATCGACTCATTTTTTTAAAAAAAAAAATGAAGGACAATGTCCCCTGCGTTTTGCGCGCCGTCTGGTGCCAGAACAAAGAAGTACCTCCCAACAACATTCAGCGCACATGTTTATTTCAGGCAGCAATCACGCTATCACAGTAAATATAGCCTCAGTTTATGCATGTATGGTTGATTTAACAATGTGCAACGGCTATTTCTGAACACATAAAGCATGATAATGCCAACTTATGATCCAATGCGTTTCTGTGTGCGTGCTCGATAAACATCAACAACTGCTTCCTTTCTTATCAGAAAAAGTCAAAATGGAGACACATGACGTCATAGTTGCCATTTTGTACGTAAATGTTATTATAAACCACGTATCATGTTTGCTACTCGCAGAATGGTGTAAAAAGGATTTCAAGGTGCTAGCAAGCAGTAGTTTCGAATTATTTATTAGACCTTTTGAAGACCAGCATCGTTTACAAATGGGTTTCCCCGACAGCGTAGGGGTAAAATCGTAGTCTTGTAATCAAGAGATCCCGAGTTCGATACCCGGTGTAGGAAAAAAATTGTTCAGATCCCACTTTTAAACTGTAGGTCAAGTCCCAATTAGACTATCCATCAATAAAGTGGACTTAAAACAATAAGCCAATAACAACAACAGTGACGTTTAAAACTCACATATAGTTGATACTAACAAAGCAGACAGGCAGACAATATATATATATATATATATGTTTTTTATTTTAAGAGTATAGTGATCAGTTTACAGTTACATTACAGTAAGATTGTAGCCATATCATTAGATTCACATGGTTATTGTATTACATTATGTAACCTTCTCTCACACACGCACACCATTAACATTCGCTAGTTTCAAAATGTAATATTGAATATCTATGTTTAACCCATATCACGAATCTTTCCATTAGGTGGATGAGCTGATGATAAAATACAGGAACTAAACAACAGAGAGTGTTATCGGTAATTATGAAAACTAAAAGTGATCATTTTCCTTCATTCATCTTGATCTCCGTGGCGGAGTGGTTAGCACAGCGCACTACAACGCCAGGGATCCCGGGTTCGAATCCCGCCCTGGCCATGCGTGTTCTTTGGGAGTGTCCTTAAATAATTTAATCATATCATCACTCAACCTCATCGTCGCCAGTAGCCAAAAGTAGCAGAAAAGTGAAGTAAAATAAAGCAATCAATCAATTAATCGAAGCACGGGACCACTTGGTTACAAGGCGACACTTACCACCACCCCTTCGAGGATAGAGGTCCCCTTGACTATTTTTAATTTGTATGAAATTGTTAATGTACATATAATATTAGTGGAACTAAAGCAAGCAAAAGAAATAAGCATATATTAAGACAACAATTTTAGTTCATAAGTTCGGAAAAATTGTTTGGAATCGAGGTTGTAACGCCTGGTGTGCATGCAACCCACATAAACGCAACGTGATTTTGGTTGTATAACATTACGGCGATACATAATGCATCACGTTATATTTTGGCAAAGCAAATCTTTACTTCTCAAAGAAAGCTATAGGGGAAAGCTTATTTATTTATTTTTTACGATAAGCTCAGTTCGTGGTAGCTCCTTATACAATATGAATAATTATTTTATTAAAAAAGTATTTCACTTACAGGACATGCTATGATGTTCTTAGCTTGTAAACGTCTCAAATTCCGCATAATTCTTTCTAAAATACTAGAAAATATTAAACAACGTTTTGTTAATGATGTACCCCCAAACCCCACCTTTGGAAATTAAGGCTGTTCATAAAGAGCAGGAAGTTTGTAATTTTACAGTTAATATCAGAACAAAGTTCAGCTAGTATTCGAACAAAATAACCAAAGTAAAAAAATGCTTTGGATCAAAAAATATTGAGTTTAAACTATTGGAACCAAGATATGTTTTCAAATGCTACCATTTAATAGTGAAGGCACATTTCAAAGTGTCTCAGATCACACTTTAAACTGTATGTGCAGTCCCTTTTAGCTTATCTATTTATAAAGTGGATTTATGAACTCAAAACTCGAAAGCTCTGTCATTTAATAAAAAGAGTACATAGTTCCACAGTTTTCAAAATTCAAGAAACATGATTTTTTTAAGTGAGAAGATACAACATAACCTTCATTACTAAAATTTCCCACTAACTTTCCAAGATATTTCTTGAGCAAGGTGCATAAAAGTTTATAGAAAAATATAATGACTATGCATTTCAGTACACTAACTGCATGGATTGCACAAAAACGTGCGCTTATTTGTATTTGTACTTCATATAGAAAGCTCCAAAACTGAATCTTCCTTCTTCGTCTATCAATTGGTGGTTCCGGGTTCGATTCCCGTGCAGATAGAGCTTCGATAATCCTCTGTAAAGTTTCCCAACCTGGTTTCTGGTTCCCAAGAACGGTCACGTACTTCCCTGCTTGGAGAACGGAAGTTCTCTCTCTGGAGTTGGGTCGGCGGGTGCAAGCGAGGCGATCAGATTACAAGCATGAAATATTCATGTAGAAAATCCGAGACGTTAAGAGGAAAGCCGCATGTCCCCAAACCTACTTCCGGGTGACTGTTCCTTTGAACTCTGACTCATCGAGGTTAGCGACATCTGAAGGCGAGAGAAATTGGTGCTTCAATTGCGAGAAAATGTGCGTGAGATAGCTGTTTCGTGTTGTTAAACGGATGTCAAAGAATAGAGAGATAAACTTTCAAAGCTTGGAATCTTTGTGATAATTTATTCGTTCAGATTTCTTGAAATAAACATCGTTTAATTAAATTATAAGTAATAAAATCCTAAGTAGCCAAATATATTGGGGTAGGCCCACCCTCCGTCCCCCATCGGACGCTACTGAGTACATCATTTCTGTCTCTGACTGATACGGAGAATATTATGGCTTGGCGTTCAGCAAGACTCGCCTGTGCCAACTTTGGATTCACAAGGTGTTCAGCAAGGAGAAACCGCGCGAGCTTTTTCTCTACACGATGTTCATCAAGGATAAATAGTGCGAGTCTAATTTCTACATGTTGCTAAGCAAGGAAAAACTTTAGAGTTTAACATCCACATGGTGTTCAGCGAGGAGAAACTGTACAAGTCTTGCATCTAGATGGCGTTTAACACGGAGGAAACGACAAGTTTTAATTTCACACGATGTTCAGCTAGGAGAAACTGCGGTCTTTACATCTACATAGTGTTCAGCAAAGGAGAAGGAGAAACTGTCATAGATTTCCGTCCACGTGGTGTGTGAGCTTTACCCTGTTATAGGCGCCGACTCCATGGGGCTTGGGGGGCTTGAGCCCCCTAATATTAACGATGTGGGGCAGAGCCCCCCAAATAATTTTGCTTAAGAGCATCTATTGTATCATTTTGCTTCTCTTGTAAAGTTTACTCTGAATTGTGCCACATGAACTTAACTTTAAATACACATTTGAAATGTTCTAGATCATCAACGGGGGGGGGGGGGGGCTGAAACCGCTTGGATTGATTGGATTGATTTGGTGTTTTAAGTCCACTTTATGCACACTAAGGCTAATCGGGACTGGACCTACAGTTTAAAGTGGGATCCGAACCACTTGTGCCTCCACCGGGTATTGAACCCGGGACCCCTTGATTCCAAGGCGACGACGCTACCACTGCGCCATCGGGGAGACCCGGGGTGGGCTGAGACCGCTAAACCATCAACTTTGGGGGGGGCAGACCAGAGACAGCAAAACACATGACTTATTACTATATACTAACAGTATATAACAGACCACACGCTACCCTGAAGACGGAGGCAGATTCAGCCTCCGAAACGTAGGTAAATCTCTTTAAAAAATAATAACAGTGTAAAAGTTCAAAAAACTAGTATGTAATTATGAGTATTGTTAAATGTTTTACTAAAAAGAGTTTCAAAAGACGATGTGCGTGAACTGGGGTAGTGGATGGGACGTTCGGGCTACAAATGGCTCTCACATGACATTCAGAACGAGATCATTGATATATTAGGGAGATCTGTTTTGCTCTCCGCGGTAGCAGATATTAAAAGTCCGGAACACTTATGGTTGACGAAACTTGTGACATATCCATCCGTGGACAATTAATATTCTGCATTCTAACTGTGAATAAAAAAAATGATATTTTTGAGGAATTCATGGGCTTTTATGAGATTCCGAACACTGAGGCCAAAACTTAAAAAACGGAGAGAGTGAGTCATTCATTAATTTATTTCAGTGATCAGAGCCCCCCCCCAATAATTTTGACAACTCGGCGCCCCTGCCCTGAGTACATTCATATTAGATGTTTTTAAACACAGAAAAACTTGCAGAATCCAGGTGCCAGCGAAAGACGAAATCACAAAAACTTTTCGCTAATCTTTACAACAATCCGTTAAGCAATGGCCCATTATTCCACGTGCGACTTTTCTTTGTCCGTTCGGCGTGTCTCGCGTGTCAACTACCCGAAATTTCTCACGACAACAAGCGGTAAATAACCGTTCCAAAGCAATGTTGTCAGGCTAACACAAACTATCGGGAAACAATATCAAAGAACTTACTGAACAAGATTGTTAAAACTAAAAATGTTATATTCAAAACTATGGCACATTTTTACAGAAGTATTCACAATTTCTGAACCTTTAACTCTCCAAGACAACAGGTCTTCCTGCCACTCAGGATGTAATCGTTTCCCGATCCCCCCCTCATCCCTCCTCCCCTCCGTATCCAAGGCACGCTACATGTGACCTCGAAGCGTGTCTTTATTATTCTTCAGGAGGAAAATTATGCCCTGGCTAATCACTTGAATCTTTGAAGAAAGTGCGTGCTTGGCAAAGTAGTTCCTGATACAATCGCTAGAGGTCAACACTGCAGCCTACTCGTGCGTGATCAGCGTCGTTCGAAAGGCGAAAGGGTGATTCCGTGCATCCATTTTCTTCATCGTTCGGACAGAAATTCAAACAAGCAAGAAAAATGAATTAATTCAAAGAAGTGAAATTAGCTTTAAGGGCACCCGTTTGTAAGTATTCCTGTAACTTTTCATTGTCTAATGCCGAGACATCTCAAGTCCATGGGCGTTGGGAGGAGGGGGGGGATCGAACAATTCCCTGCCCTTAACGACTTTTTTTCAGGAATGGTGAAATATCGTAGAATCGAGAGTAGACTGTATATTTTAAGTACATATTTTGAGAGAATTTTGAAATTTCATTTCATTTTTAAAGCACATTTGGACATTTCTGAATTAGTTGTCTAGTAATAATTTCGTCTGTCCAGAACCCCTTTTAAATACGATACCACAGCCTGTAACAATTTAATTTTTGAAAGTTATGATAACTCTAGTTGGGTTACCTTTCTTTTGGAAAAAATAATGCTATTATTAGTAATTATTGTGTTTTTTTATTTTTTATATTGTGTAGTAGTTCTGGTGTGTGTGTGTTTATATTGTGTTATAGTTGTGATGTGTTTGTGTGTGTCTTGTGTAGTAGTTGTGATGTGTTTGTGTGTGTCTTGTGTAGTAGTTATGCTGTCTAATGTGTTTGTGTTCATCTTGTGTAGTAATTGTGCTGTCTAATATGTTTGTGTTTGTCTTGTGTAGTAGTTCCTCCATTCATATCGGGGGTTAGGCGTAGAGCTGACAACTCTGCACTGTAAAAAGACATGTCAAGAAACAGAAATATAAGGCCATGGATGTTCCCAAGGTAAAATATTCCGGAGGTAAAATAGTCCCCCGTTCGGATCTCCGGGTGGGGACTACTTTGGGAGGTCCCTGGACTAAGGATAAGGTCTACGTTAGGAATAAGGATATTAAATTAGGTACCTGGAATGCTCTGAGCCTTTACCGGCCTGGGACATTTCAGTGTACAGTTAATGAGATAGTCAAGTATAAATTAGATGTAGTAGCTGTCCAGGAAGTTAGGTGGCCAGGAGAAGGGAATTGTAAAACTAAAAATTATACTTTTTTCTATGGTGGTACTGAAAATCATAATTTTGGAACAGGCTTTTTCATAAATAATAGAATTATCTCGGCTCTTAAAACAGTAGAATTTATTAATGATAGGATATCATATGCAGTTTTGCAGGGTAGGTGGTGTAAAATTATTTTAATAAACATACATGCACCAACGGAAGATAAAGATGATAATACTAAAGATGATTTTTATACAGAGTTAGAACAGGTCTTTGATAAATTTTCTCAGTATGATATGAAAATTCTGTTAGGTGACTGTAATGCACAGATTGGCAAAGAAGATACATTTAAACCCACGATTGGTAAAGAAAGTCTTCATGAATTAAGTAATGATAATGGTATAAGATTGATTACTTTTGCAACCTCAAAGAATTTAATTGTGAAAAATACCACTTTTAAACATAAAGATATCCATAAATATACCTGGTCTTCTCCAGATGGTAAAACTCATAATCAGATAGATCATATTCTTATTGATAAGAGAAGGCATACTAGTATAATTGACGTTCGTACACATAGAGGTGCTGACTGTGCCAGTGACCATTATTTAGTAATTGCTAAATTAAGAGAAAGACTCTCAGTGATAAATCATAAGCAACAAAATCTAAAAGTTATAAAATTTGATACAGGAAAGTTTGCTGATGAAAGAATTAAGAAAGATTACCAAATTAAACTGTCAAATAGATTTGATGTTTTGCAGGATTTAAATGATGATGAAAATATAAATGAAACAGACGTAAATAAGAATTGGGAGCACATACGTAATGCAATAGAATCAGCAGCTAAAGAAAGTATAGGATACCATAAACCAAGAAAAAGTAAGCCATGGTTTGATAATGAATGTCATAATCTAATAGAAATAAGAAATCAGGCTAGACTTAGGTGGTTAAATAACTCGGATGATACAAATCTAAGCAATTATAATAGAATAAAGCGAGAAGTTAACCGCACGTTTAGAAGTAAAAAAAGAGATTACTTGAAAAGCAAAATTAACGAAATTGAAACAAACAGCAAAAATAAAAATATCAGAGATTTATATAAAGGTGTAAATGAATTTAGAAAGGGGTGGCAACCTAAAGTAAACTTGATAAAAGATAAAGACGGTGATTTTCTAGCTGACCCAAGAGATATTCTAAATAGATGGAAGAACTACTTTAATGACCTTTTAAATATCCATGTAGGAGATAAATCAGAAGTAAATGAAGTACACACAGCAGAACCTTTAGTTCCAGAACCTAACTTGACTGAAGTTAAAGATGCTATTAAAAGGCTTAAGAATAACAAAGCACCTGGCATTGATTTAATACCAGCTGAGTTAATTAAATATGGTGGAAATTCATTAATATGTCAAATTCATAAATTAATTTGTTTAATATGGAATAAAGAAGAAATCCCTCAACAGTGGAAAGAATCCATAATTGTTCCTGTGTTTAAAAAAGGTGATAAAATGAACTGCAATAATTACCGTGGAATTTCTCTACTCTCAACAACATACAAAATATTGTGTAACATTCTTTTAACAAGACTAACCCCATATGCTAATGAAATTATAGGTGATTATCAATGTGGATTTAAACGTAACAGATCAACTACAGATCAAATTTTTCACATCAGACAGACACTTGAAAAAAAGTGGGAATATAATCAAAATGTCCATCAGCTATTCATTGATTTCAAAAAAGCATATGATTCGGTCAAAAGAGATAAATTATATAATATATTAGTAGAGTTTGGAATACCTAAGAAGCTTGTTAGTATGATAAAAATATGCACCAGTGAAACAGAAAATAAAATTCGTGTGGGTAATAATATGTCTGACAAATTTATAATTCATGATGGGTTAAAACAAGGAGATGCATTATCTCCATTGCTCTTTAATTTTGCCTTAGAATATGCTGTAAGGAAGGTAAAAGAAACTAAAGAAGGACTAAAATTAAATGGTGTGACTCAGTTGTTAGCATATGCAGATGATGTAGACTTACTGGGGGATGATATAAATACGATTAAGAATAATGCTAAAATATTTTTCAAAACTGCTAAAGAGATAGGTTTGGAAGTTAACAAAGAGAAAACTAAATATATGCTTACAGGCCGAAACCAAGTGTTAGGTAATAATCAAAATCTAATTATTGATAACAACTCGTTTGAACCAGTTTCCAAATTCAAATACTTAGGAGTAATATTAACAAATGAAAATTATATTAAAGAGGAAATAAAAAGTAGGCTTAATTCAGGAAATGCATGTTACTTCTCTCTTCATAAACTTTTGTCTTCTCGTTTAGTATCTAAGAAACTAAAAGTTAAAATATACAAAACAGTAATTTTGCCTGTAGTATTATATGGGTGTGAAACTTGGTCCCTTACATTAAAAGAGGAACATAAATTGAGAGTATTTGAAAATAAGATCCTTAGGAAAATCTTTGGACCTAAAAGGGATGAGGAGACAGGTGAGTGGAGAAGGTTACATAATTTAGAACTACATAATTTGTATTCATGTCCAGATATTATTAGAATAATTAAATCAAGAAGACTTAGGTGGGCAGGCCATGTGGCACGAATGGGAGAGGAAAGAGGAGTTTACAAGGTTCTTGTTGGGAAACCTGATGGTAAGAGACCTGTAGGAAGGCCAAGACGAAGATGGAGGGACAACGTTGAGATGGACCTAAAGGAAATCGGTAGGGATGGAAAAGAGTATATAGATCTTGCTCAAGATAGGGAAAGATGGAAGGCCTGTGTTGCTGCAGCCATGAACCTTCGGGTTTAAGAAGGCTAGAGAGTTAGTTAGTTAGTTATTATTAGTAACCGACGTTTCAAACGTAAGCTTCAATCCATATCTCCATATCCGGATCATCAGAAAAAGGTTCTGTTTACAGCCCCGGAAATGTTTCTGTTGCATATTAAATCATTTGACGTTGCGAGTCTGAGTCGGTAAGTTGTTCCTAGAAAACAACTGGTTTTGACAGCAAATGCAGCAGCCACAGAAATAAAATAGACACGTGACAATATGAGCCAGAAAGGTAGGTTTTTTTAGAGGGGGTGATATGTAACAGTTTCAAATAAGTTAAAACTCAAATGCGTTAATTTTATTCTTTTAGTAGATCGATTCTGTTTCTGCGAAGCGATATTACTTGACTTAGATTATCGACTTTTCCTTGGATTTGGACATGTAACGCAGCGATTTGTTTTACTACGTGGAACGACATTCAAGAAATGACACCATAGTAACACTACAAATATGACATGACTGTTCTTCTATATCGCCGAATTCTTAAGTAATCGTTCAGTCAGTAGAATGTTCCACAATTTTCCCCATTATTATTGGGTTATAAAATGAACCGACGAAGAGAACCGTCTAGTCAGGAGTTTATCCAGAATTGTTCATCTGTGGCTGTAATGCTAAAATTAGAGCCAAAAATTAGAAATAAAGGCCTCTCGAAATGAAAGTACATCTGAGTTCATTGGATTCAACAGATTGACGAATGTTTTCGTGATTGCTGATGTTTATTTTATTTCTTTTTTGGTTATGTTATGTCTCTTTCTACTTCTTGGGTTAATCGCGATGTAGAGAATGAACTGATGATGAAACGGAAGGTGGGAAAAACGCAACGATACACCTGTTCCTAATCAGGACTGGAATCTGGAAACTCTATCTTCGTAGCAAGTTACGCTGACACAGGCGCCCATAACTTATATTTATGTTGCTAGTTTGACTGCGGAATTAAATATAGCATTCATAATTGTCAAACAAATGTATGTCTTTTAACATGTATTCCTCTGAACACAATGTGATTTTCAAATCTCAACAGGGCCTTCCCGATGGCGCAGTGGTAATGTTGTCGCCTTGTAATCAAGCGGTCTCTCCCGGTGGAGGCACATAGTGGTTCTAATCCCACTTTAAAACTGTAGGTCCAGTCCCGATTAGCCTTACTGTGCATAAAGTGGACTTAAAACACCAACTCAATCAATCAATCAAATCTCAACACTTCATCCAACACAAGCCATAAAATCTGTGCCAGTTTGGAAACGTCCAAAACACCCAGTGTCTTATGCATCTCTGCGCATCGGTGACGTTATTTGGGTTGCATAACTGACCGGCGTTAATATTAGTTTGCCTCAATTGATTTCAGACACAGTACATGCAGCTTTGCCAGTTACTCGTTACAAGTGGAAATGACATTATCAGTATCATGGCGTGCACGCGAACGTTCATTTAGCGTACAAGAGAATAAAATGTTATCTGAGGAACAGGTCAAGGAATAACGTCTGCTTCAGCAGTTCTGCAAATAGAGTAGCGAGTTTCAGCCTAATTGAACATTGATAACATCGTGGAATCCTTCGCACTGCAAACAGAGCGATTTCATTCTTTGTTTCGAATGTGTCATTGTCAATAAGCTCCATTAGGCTTGACCTAAAGGTCTCAAGACCTAGGATTGTTATGTAGGTACGATAACAGATATGGATATGCAATAGATACACACAGAAAAATACGTAAGCTTATTCATATAATATATAATTGGTATAATATTGGTTCTTAGATACGTGCAGATGTGTGTGTCTCCATAACCCTATTTTCTATTATGAATATATTTGATTATTTATTACCTTAACACGTTCACTGCTGATCTAAATTTGAATACTCACCCCAGGTGCTGAATTTTTTGTTTTCCACATTATGTACTTTTATGGTTCCTTGTAGTTACTAGACAACATAAAACACGTTTTTTTGTTATGGAAGTCATCATAAACAAATATGGCGGTGGACGCCTTTCGGCGCCATTAGCACACAGCATCAAATTTCCTTGCTCTGTGCTGAAGACGCCGAAAGGCGCCCACTGATACTTTTGTTTTTATCTACATTCACAACATTCAATTCTGAGGGAGTTGTTAAAAATTATTATTTATTATGTTATACAATGTTATACAAATAATTGCTTTCGTTTTTAGAGATAAAAATTTTACATACTTATTACTTGTACATACAGCAAACAAAATATTGGTACATCAAAACTTCTACGTATTCTTTACATGACATACAGACATTATTTTCAAATCATTACTTTACTTGTTTGTGATAATTATAAAAACATGGATGCAAACACAGTCCAGGAGTACCAGGGCAGATTACATAGTTGTAAATAGTGTCGGTTCTCTTTCCATTTTTCTTGCATTCCCGACATTTCTTCCGCAGTGTTCTTCCCTTTGGTCCTTGCTGACACTTTGTTGGTAGATGATCTGATTTTCTTGAAGGAGTTGGAAGAACTTCCGGTCTGGCTGATTTGAAGGACAGCAAGTGTCTAATTATAACCAATCTGAAATCATATAGGTTCATTGTTTTGTTTACAGTGTATTTGTTGTGGAGGTGGAAAGCATTTAGAACCATAAGCTGTACGTAGTGGACAAACAGTTTTTTATACCACCTTATTGTCTTGCGATCACTTGGGTAGTAAGCCATCATTTGGTCCTGTCTGTCTACTCCCGACATGTAGCAATTGTACTGTACAATCGGAAGTGGTTTCATGTGTTTTTCATTTCTCTTATTTATGATCTCACTAATTCATTTGGAAATTTTGTAGATATATAAAGCACTTCTCTTTTATCGCGCCACTTGCCGATCATGATGCCTCCATTAGAGTATTTCCCTGTGCTTTTCCCCTTTTTGAGTTTCGCTCTTGTGACTGTCTGTGGGTTGTTTTTTCTGTTAGCCCTAAGGGTACCTGTGGAATAAGTTTTTTTCTCTCCAGGAGAACCTGGGATAGTTCATGACTGTTGTAGTTGTCCATGTAGAGGGAATGTCCATTATATAATTTTCCCTCCATGAGATGCAGGACTACTTTACTGGAGTGACCCTTTCCACCTAGTTCATCATATGCACCACTGTATACAAAAGTCTTTAGTACAAGGGCATCAGGTTCTGTTAGTACATATATTTTAATACCATATTTATGTATTTTACCTTTTATGTACTGCCTAAAGAAAAGCCTACCACGCCACAGAAGCATTGCTTCATCTAAGCTGAGCTCCTTTCCTGTATAGTATACTGAGTGCATCTTATTGTTAAAATGGTCTAACACAGATCTAATTTTGTATAAACGTTCATCAGGTTCAGGCTCATCAGAACGAGGATTTCTGCAGAAATGTAAACAGCGCAGTATGATCAAAAATCTGTCTCTGCTCATAAATTGAGGAAAACAACTCAAGAATAAGGTATCAACTTTCCAATAGTCCTGTAAACGAGGCATAGCGACTGTCCCAGTATGTAGAAGAATACCTAAAATACTTTGTTCTTCCACAGTCAAGTCCCTCTACATTGAAATACGTGAATTAAATTTCATACCTTCTGAAAGAAATATCTTTTCAGCGTAGTTGTTTGTATATCTGACAATTTCCTCAAGAAACAAATCATCAAGCAATAATTGGAAATAATAACATGGGCTATTGTTACCAGGCAGAGGAACTAGAAGCACATTACCTTTAGTAAAATGAATTAGCCTTAGACGTGAAGGATCATCAGTCCAAATGGTCGTGTCTGCTTCGTTTGAATAGGCATCACTGGCACCTTCTGTTGCAGATTCACTTTCTGATGAGCCATGCTCACTATCAACACACAAAACACCATCATTTTCAGTCATTTCACTTTCATCACTAGAATGTTCAAATAAATCACTCGAACCTGCAGATATATTATCCAGTTCACTAATCGTCATGCTCTCGATATCAATATTTTTAGCCTTTGATGAAGTAAGAGGCCGATTCATTTCCCCGCATCTTTCGCGATTCATTTTCTGCAGTACTTTGCAACGAATGCAACAATGAACTAAATCTAAACTTCATCTACCGCCACATTCAGTACGACAATGGCTGCAGTAAAACTGGCGGGCTGATCTCCCGCCAAAATCAACTCTGCACGAAGCGAACGCGAAGCACCAATCGGCGTCCAACGCATATCGGGATTATCTCTGGTGTCGAGCAAAATCCTGGACCTTATACAATGGAGGACATTGCGACGAAATTGGATTCTATTGACAACAAGCTAGACAAGGTGACTGAAACAACAGCAATGGCCCAGAGCGATATTAAGCGGCTAATAACAGAAATAAATTGCCTCAAAAACGAAAATGCGGAGTTGAAAACTAAACTACAGTTCTGCGAACTTAAATTGGATGACTTGGAAAACCGGTCAAGAAGGGACAATTTAATTTTCCGCGGTTTTAGTGAAACGTCCGGAGAATCTTGGGACTGTTCTGAACGGCTCGTGAGAGACGCTTTGTGGAACATTCTGGATATCGACACGTCTGACTACGACATAGCGAGGGCGCACAGACTGGGATCGGGACACAACAGACCCATCATTGTAAAGTTTTCAAATTACAAATTAAAAGAGACCGTTCTTGCTCGTGCGCGCTTCTTTCGTGGAACTGGTATCCGCGTCTCCGGCGACTACTCGAGACGTGTTCGCGATATCCGCAGCGAGTTGTGGAAATACATGGAAGAAGCCAGAGAAAACAATCTCCATGCAACAATGAGGTACGACAAACTTTACATCGAGGGTAAAATATATACGTTGAGCGATCTGGATGCTAACGGACTGCCGCCTGTGACCACGGAAGAGGTGCACCAAAACACGGAAGTGAATCCAAATGCTTCACCTACTGTGGAGTGTAGCGAAGTGCCTTTTTCTTCGAGTGGAGTGAAGGAACCTCTACGCTCCGATCATCCATCCACCCACACCCTTCGATCGCCTAAGGAACCGTCGACGTCGAAGGCCCCGGCCGGCGCTGAACTCCCCGTCTCCTCCTCCCGACCCCCTCAAGAACCAGGCTACAGAAATAGAAAATCCTACAGCGAGGTGACCAACCACCCCAAAACAAAATCATCCATGCGGAACGGAAATTCGAAGCCCGCGACGGAGACAACGAGCAGCACATCGAAGCCTCCCCCTCCCAGAAATGTAAACGGTCACCAACACCCGAGGCGTTCCCAAAGGACCCCGACTGCCAGGAACCAGGAAAGCAGGTAGGATCTGTGGAATCCAGAGAAGGAAGACGTCGTGCAGCTACGTAGTGAGGTAAGATTAGAAAGTGACGTCATCTCTACACATTCCCAACCAAGTAATGCTCATAACTATTTGACGTTCTATTATCAAAATGTTCGCAGTTTGAGAAACAAGAGTAGGCCTTTTCATGAGAACGTACTGAGTCGCAATCTGGACGTAGTGTGTGTTAATGAAACGTGGCTAACGTCGTCTCACCTGAGTTCCGAATACTTTGATTCCCGGTACACTGTATACAGATGTGATCGAAGCCGTGACCTTAGTGGCAAAGTGAGTGGAGGTGGTGCACTTGTGGCTGTAAGAAACGACCATTCGTCCTTTTTGGTGGGTGAACCGATGCAACAGCCTGACTCCATCTTAGTTAAAGTACTGCTTAACAAGAAATTTCCTCTCTATATTGGTGTTGTGTACTTCCCCCCCAAATCAACTAAGGCATTATATGACGCATTTTACGACTTTGTTGAAACCCATACTAAGCCAGGTGATAAAATACTATTCTGTGGTGACTTTAATTTACCCGAAATTACAAGTGTAAACGCTGATTTATTAAGTCTTACGCCAGTGTGTCAAGATCTACAACTTTTTATGTCTTACCATGCTCTCAGAAACGTAAACAATATTCAAAATGTAAACAATAGGTTACTTGACCTTATATTAACGAATGTTAGTAATGTAGATGTAAGCAGAGAGTTGCACCCTCTCCTACCGGAAGACACACATCACCCCTCAATAATAACTGAGATCCAATGCCTTTCCGTAAAATCAAATAAAAAGTCAAACCAAAACATTTCCACATACAACTTTAAGAAAGCAGACTACTCAAAACTCTTCAGTTTAGTTTCAGAAACGGATTGGACGCCAGTAAATAGCGCCGTTAACGTAAATGAAGCTGCCGATATTTTCTACAGATTAATTTATGGCATATTTGATCAATGCATTCCCCTTAAAAAACTACAGAACTCAGCATATCCTTGCTGGTTTACGCCTGCTATAGTGAAAAGAATTAAAGTTAAAGCTTACCATAGGTTAAAATGGAAGAAAAGTATTACAAACAAAGAATATCATCGAGAAAAATTTCTTCAGCTTCGCGCACAGGTTAAGAAAGACATAACTGTAGCTTACACTAATTACATAAAACAGTCTGAAGACCAGATAAGTGTGGACCCTTCTCGATTCTGGTCCTATATCAAAAGTAAAAAGTCCCATCAAAACTGCGAGGCTATTAAAGTCGGCGCAGACATATTAACAGACGAAAATGACATCGCGGATGCCTTTGCAATTTACTTTCATTCTGTGTACGCAGCCGAAAGAGCTAAATATGACGTAAATAATCTGAAAATAAAAATTGCTAACGAACAACTTGATATTTTCACTTTGCGCAACATCCGCGTAAGCGAAGTAGAAGCTGCCATCAAGAATTTGAAATCCAAATCAACGACCGGCCCTGACAACATACCACCATATATAGTTAAAGGATGTTGCGATATTTTAAAATATCCCTTGCTGCAAATTTTTAACCTTTCTCTCGATACCAATACTTTTCCTTCAAGATGGAAAACATCGTCCGTCTGTCCTATCCCCAAGTCTCACCAAAGATCAAGCTTAGAAAATTATAGACCGATAGCAATCCTTTCTAGTCTTGCTAAAATATTTGAACAAATTATTTACAAGAGGATGTTAGCACACGTCAATCCAGTTATCTCTCCTTATCAGCATGGATTTACTCCAAAGAGGTCTACCGTAACAAACTTAGCTAACTTTACCCATTACGCATGCAATGTACTAGATAACACAGGACAAGTCGATGCAATATACACCGATTTTACCAAGGCATTTGACAAAATTGATCATGATATATTACTACAGAAAATTGCTTCATTCAATATTTCACTTAATACTTTAAATTTCTTTGCTTCATATTTAGCCGATCGAACGCAAACTGTAATATACAGGAAAATCAAAAGTCGCCCCTTCACACCATATTCTGGTGTTCCCCAAGGGTCCAATCTTGGACCGCTTTTGTTTTCATTACTTATCAACGACTTACCCAATTGCATACAAAATTCTCAAAAGTTGCTTTTCGCCGACGATCTTAAGCTTTTCTACGAAATAACTACCTCTGAAGACTGTTTAAAACTGCAGGAAGATGTAGACAGAGTGATCTCTTGGTGTGAAAGTAACAAGTTGGATCTTAACCCAACAAAATGCAGCGTAGTCACTTACACAAAACGCAAAGCATCTTGTGTGTTTCCATACCGTATTAAAAATGTACAAATCACGCGCAAAAATGAAATTAAAGATCTCGGAGTGACCTTCGACACCAAGCTCAAATTTAATAAGCATATTGAAACTGTTACTAACGACGCTTTCAGAAACTTAGGTTTTATAATCCGATCAAGCCACGACTTCACGAAAATAGAACCAGTGAAAATACTTTACTATTCCCTCGTACGGTCAAAACTAGAATATGCGTCAGTAATCTGGAATCCCACTCAAATAAATTTAATTCATAGACTAGAACGTATTCAGTCCAAGTTTCTTAGATATCTCAAATCCAAAGCCTGTGGAGAATATCCAGCATTCGATTCATACGATAATCTAGTCTCAGAGACCAACTTCAACAAACTAGCACTCCGACGACAAGTAAATGACCTGCTCTTTCTGTATAAAGTAATTAACGGTATAATAGACGATTCCAACTTATTATCAGCCGTATCATTTAATGTTCCCATTTCCAAAACACGTCCCAAGCACAAAATCTTTCATTGCCAGAGAGCGAGAACATCAATTCTTTCTGCCTCTCCGGTGTGGAGAGCGTGCAACTCTTTCAACACAATTTCATGTGTAAATAACACAATCGATATTTTTGCAATGAGTTTATACAATTTAAAAAATAGTATTACTGGAACGCTGAATTTATTGTAATAATATTATGTAATTAGAGCACCATAATTGGGCTCGGCCTGTTGAGCTCTATCAATAAATAAATAAATAAATAAATAAATAAATAAATAAATCACCCAGATGCCGATCGGCGCTTTCAGCAGTGAACGTGTTAATAGGGTTACAATTTACAATATTCCCTATAACTAACATTGATGTAAATGATGTGTCCATGTTTAATATAGTAAAATAACCTATGGAAAAAAACTATTTGTAAGGAAACTTATGACCAATCAGCATTGGGCATACATGCCCACACACAAATAACCACAGGCCAACCTAAGTACAAGGGCCATTAGGTTGGCATCAGGGAAAGCTTGTGAGAGCTATTTTCCCAGAAACTTATACCCCCCACCCCCAATTAGAATCATGGGTCATGTTTACCAACCAGTTGTCACTCATGGGAGGGGTAGAAATGCTTTATTTATAAAGAACCAACCATTGTTAGGCTAACATTACCCATTTTGGAGAACAAAAACCATGTGCTCCAAATCACATGTTTACTAAATCTTTTATTCTTTACTGAAAATCAGAGATAACACTCACCCATAGGTAAAATCATGCCTAATTTATTAAAAGTAAACTCATTTGCAATTATCTGGCATAACTAAGCCAGAAAAGCTGAAAAAACACTTTTGTTTATGCTTTTTAAGCAATTGATAACTCTGCCATCTGGTGGGAGAAAGTGGCAATTCTCCCAAAGACAAGGAAAGATCTCAAAGGACTCCAGCTGGCCAATGAGAAGCCGTCAAGGCTGTGACGTCACAGAGGAGACTTTCAGATGGCCTATTGTGTTCTGAGCTTGCTAGTCAAGCTCACTTGTATTACAGACCCACCTGAGAGCAGGTCAGCTTGGAAGTTGCTGGTAAAATCCAGTGTGAGAATGGCCACCTGTGCCAGCAACAAAGGATACATAAAGGGAAAAGGGATCTAAGGTCCTGTTACAGTAAACACAGGCCTAAGTGTGTGTGACCAAGTGGGATATTGTGTCCACAAGTGCATTTAAGGATCCCAGTGAAAATTCAGCAAAATAGCGAGTTTTGTGTCCCTCATCCCATGTGGAAATCCAGACCACATGGTCGGCAGAACTGACGCCATAGAAGCATCCATAGGATATCAAAGAATATCCAAGTTGTTCTTAGCCATCCATCCAAGAAAAGCCAGGAAAACTCATTTATCACCCCCCAAAGCATTTGTTACACCAAGGAAGCACATAATATTAATTTTTTAGTGTGGTGTACCACAAATTTGTCCATGTGTCGGGATGTGGCGATAAAGAGTGAAATAGCGTGTGTAAGGCCCCAGGTATGAGTGATATAGTGTGAAAACGGCTGATATGTAAGTACAAAATCTTTTGTATATCTTTTTTGTGTCTTGTACAGTGAAGTGCTCATGTTTGGTGGCAGCTATGCCACAAGCGATGTTCTTTTCAATGAATAAATATGTCGTTTAAAGGTGTCTGACCTTCTATCATTTTAGTGAATCATAAGCCTATTAAGCCCTCCTCTAGTTACCGATTATTAAAGTTAGGCTAAAGTTCGTCTGTTGCTTAACAGATATCTCAGGGGATATCTGTTACTATACGGAACACCACACGTGGAATAGGGTCTGCGTGTGGCCGCGTAAAGCGTGGTTCTCTTTTGTTTTTGCTGTTTTTGATATATTATATATTTAAAGTTAACCTTTTGTAAAACCAACTTTAAAGCAACGTAATATAAAACAAAGCACCCCCATAAAAACCAATTCCCCTTATAAACTGAAATGAATTGCAAGAATTAAATGAGTACATGTACAGAAAAATAGGGTTATATATATATATATATACTTTATATATATGTAGTGAGTTATGCTCATTCGAAACAGAGCACTTATTATTATGTACTGGTGTAATTTTATGTATCTAGTTTCCTAAACCAATATATGTTTGACAATGAAGGACTGGTAACGTGTAACAGAAGGAGGTATTTGCTTCGAATCTCGAGCAAGTGCATTTATTCTATAATCTCTTTCAACAGTTTAGGTAGAAAAACAACGTAAAAAATGAATATAGCGTAAATAGATGTAAACTGGCAAGCACAGAAAATCCTCTTGACTTTTATCGACGCGTGCATTACAAAAACCCATTCTAATAGACGCAAAAGCGTGTATATGAGAATTCCCCTTGAATTATTGAAGTAATTGCTATTTATAAGCAGTCTACTGCATTCGATTGAGAGTTACAGGGTCTCCAAGCATATTTGATAATTAATTTATCTGAGTTGCAAAGCACCGCTCTCTACTCAGGTCGATACGAAAAGAAGTAGGCTCCACGTATTCGTTACGGTAACAGCCACTCGCGCGAGAACGCCAACACCTGTCTTGTTTTTGCTAAGAGCGCTCTGCTAACAGAAATAATTGAAGAGAACCCATTACCCTCAAGCTCAATTGGATCCAACGTTATGAATGAAAACGCCCTTACACGGTTATCGAGTCCTGGTTGTTGAACAAGGTACTGTCAAAAAGGCAGGTACAGTCCTTCTGCGTTACTCGAGACCATTGACGCAAGTGCGCATGCGCTATCTGGACGAGTCCACTGGCAATGTAAAGGGGTGGCGACTGTGAGTGAATATCTCCTGCTGCTGAAAGAATATTGTAGTAACGTCGCGAGCAAATACGTTAAGAGGGGACTTTTCTCAACACAAACAAAGTCTTCATCCTGTCCTCTTTCCGTTCCTGTGTTTTTCTACACCATCGGAAGTTTGATATTCTCAAGAGAATAATTAACACAATACTCCAATAACCGTAATGCTATTTTTCCTCTCCCTCCTACAGCCACCCAGCGCTCAAACCTCTCTTTCCCCAGCTTGCCTCGGGAAAAGATCGGTGGGGGAGGAGCATTTTCGGGTTCTAGCGACGAGCTGGATGTGGAAACTGTTCCTCGTGCCCTTAAGACTTGTAAAAGGCATCACAAACACAACAACGCGAGCGATAATAAACAATACAAAAAAATATACTGATCTGAGACGTACAGCGTTGTTTCGTACATGTTTCTACCTACCTCACCTGTCGCACGTGGACTCGTCTCCTAAAGCTACTCTGGCCTTCCGTTGTCGGACAGTAACGGCAATAGCACTGCTATGCGTTAAATGTGTCGCTTGTATTTTATGTGAAATAGTACACAGTATCACCGCCGTTGAATGGAGGACATAGGCGTAACTTGGAGGAAAGGGGGCACACGCCCCGTCCCCAAATTTACAACATGTGGAAATTTTTGTTAACCTTCTCGGACCTGAGGTTCATGTTCTGCGCCCTCCCCAAAGTAATCCCCCAAGTTACGTCACTTCACCTACTGTCCTATCGCTAGGTCCCTATAGTCTCGTCTTCCCTCGTCAATCAAGCACTGAAGATTCCAGGTAGCCAACTATGGAGTAGTGTTGCCACATCATGGAAATTTACAAGTAAATCCAGGTAGAGTTTTATTTAAAAGATTGCAGAAAGAGAAATTTTACGAAAAACATCAAAATTGCACGAACTCTTTAAAATACGAGGGTCACTATTTATATTTTGAGCCTTGGCAACACTGATTGAAGTTAGGCGCGATTTGACGTTTGCACCGAATCGTCTGGCATTATTGACCATAACGTACTTCAAATGTTTTGTCAATAGCTTGATTTGTGTTGTTTATGTTGCCTTGGAGATTGCGCGACAACAATAAAATGGAATTAACTCGTGAACATTTTCGTGCGATGATTTTTTACGATTTTCGACGTGGATTATGAAGACAAGAGTGCATCGATCAACTTACTTCCACATTTGGCGATGAAGCCCCATCCTTTGCCACTGTGAAACGCTGGTATAACGAATTTAATCGTGGCCGCCATTCGCTCACCGACGAGATTCGCGAAGGTCGTCCAAAATCAGTTGTTGTTCAAGAAAACATTGATGCTGTCCAAAACCTAATACTGCAAGATCGTCATGTGACATACTGTGAGATTGAGGCAACCATAGGCATTAGTTCCACCAGCATATATAAAACATTACATGATCATTTAGCTGTGAGAAAGGTATGTTCTCGTTGGATCCCACACAATTTGACAAAAACTCAAAAAGACGCTCGCGTCAATTGGTGCAAACAAATGCTCAATAAATACAATCGTTGTGCTTCAAAAGACGTATATAAGATTGTAACAGGTGAGGAATCATGGATATATGCATATGAGCCGGAACGTAAACAGCAGTCGACTGTATGGGTGTTTCAAGATGAACCCAATCCAACAAAAGTTGTTCGCGCTCGAAGCACATCGAAACAAATGGTCGCCTGTTTTTTCGGGAAAACTGGTCATGTGGCAACTGTGCCTTTAGAGGAACGTAGAACGGTCAACTCTGAATGGTACACAACAATTTGTTTTCCAGAGGTCTTCGGTCAAATACGGAAAACAAACAAACGCCGTCGGATCATTCTTCATCAAGACAATGCCAGCTGTCACACATCTCGTCTAACAACCGACTTTATGAACAGTCAAAAAATCGAATTGATGGGTCATCCGCCGTACAGTCCTGATTTGGCAACCAATGACTTCTTCTTGTTCCCGAATGTCAAGAATAAATTGCGTGGACAACGATTTTTGTCGGCGGAAGACGCCGTTGATGCGTTCAAAAACCATATTATGGAGGTGTCTCAAGAAGATTGGAAAAACTGCTTTGACAAATGGTTCGAACGAATGCAAAAGTGTATTGACCATAAAGGAGAATACTTCGAAAAACAATAAAGCAGTTTTCAATGCCAAATTCCTGTTTTTTCTTTGTTAGGCTCAAAATATAAATAGTGACCTTCGTACACGTCTCACACAGTAAATGCAAGCTCATTGGAATGTTGCAGACATTATGCTTTCTTTCTCCTAAAAAGAATCATAATTAGAATTATACAATTTGTTTTAGACCTTAGCATAATCAAAATTATTGCAACAGCACGGATAATTGAAACATAATAATAACTGAGATTTTTTGTTCAATTTTCGTATCAATAATATTTACTTTCTGTTGTATACAAGAAGTACAATTCCTGCGCCATTGTCTGCCGCTGTCTGTAGCCAGTTGTGAACCCACCATCTCATTTGAAACCGTAGCATGGAAACATTGGCAGTAGTAGTGTAGCTATTTTAAGTTACGTTGAAGCCAGTTTTTCCCGAGATTTCAGAAATCTTGGTGCTAGTATCCCATGAATATTAACATTGCCATTTCTCTCTCTCTCACTCTCTCTCCCTCCCTCTCTCTCCTTCCCTCTCTTTCTCTCTCCCTCTCTTTCTCTCTCTCTCTCCCTCCCTCTGTCTCCCTCTGTCTCTCTTACTCTCTCTCACTCTCTCACTCTCTCTCCCTCCCTCTCTCTCATTCCCCCTCTCTCATTCCCTCTTTCTCCCTCCGTCTTTCTCTCTATTACTCTCTCACACTCTCTCTCTTTCTCACTCTCTCTCCCTCCCTCTCTCTCTCTCTTTCTCTCTCTCCCTCTCTCTCTTTCTCTCTCTCTCCCTCCCTTTCTCTCTCTCACTCCCTCCCTCTCTCTTTCTCTCTCTCCCTCCCTTCCTCTCTTTCTCTCTCTCTTTCTCTCTCTCTTTCTCTCTCTCTCTCTCTCTCTCTCTCTCTCTATTTAAACTTGATCCGAAGGATAATAAGGATTCACCAATGCAGGGTTTTTGGAAGAATGTAACACAACTCTGACCATCTGACCCTGCAAATGATGACTATCGCAGAAATGAAAAAAGATTTGTTTCTAAAACACGGATGAAGGTGAAAATAGCCGAAGTAACAAAGAACCTAAACCGGGTCCAAGATAATCGATCAGCCAACTCCTCCACAACAATGGCGTGAAAATCGCTTTGTCAGCCACGTATTGCATTAAGCAATTCATCTTAGAGAGGAATGCCTCCATTGATCGTGTAGGAAGCCAGTCGCCGCTTTTTCGATGCCGCTCCACTTTTCATGTCCCTTCACTTCAAGCCATAGGAGGAAAGTTGTATTTTGCCCATTCCGAGTGGTCTGGGCTAAACAGCAGGGACATTGTGAATTCTGCAAAATTCTTCCCTGGCTCGGAGAAAAATTTCCCTCCCGTGTGGCAAAAAATTTCCCTTTCGACTTGAAAATTCCTGGTCTTCCACAACCAAGAAATACAACAATAAAATAGAAAATAAATTTTCCATACTTTTACGATTTATCCAGAACTTCTAATCTAGGAGGGTGTAAATGATGTAAAGGCAAATTTAACACCAAATCAGACTGATTGATTGGTTTGCTTTATTTTACTTCGCTTTTTGTGCCACTTTTGGCTAATTTGCGAAGATGGAGATGAGTGATGAATGGACACTCACAAACATCCATGGATTCGAACCCGGGACCCCCTAGTGTTACCGCGAAGTGCTAACCCCTCCGCCACGGGAGTCGGCTACCAAATTAGATGATTGTGAATAAATTTAAAGGGGGTCTGTTGCGAAAAAAATATAGCCGTGATATGTAGAGGTGGATAAATCATTGAGTATGTACTTAATTTATTTTCTTCATGTTGGACAAAATCTGTTTTATTTGAGTCGTTATTGTTAATTAATATTTTTACTTGAATGTTGATTGTTGATTGATTGATTTAGTTTATTTTACTTTGCGTTTTGTGCCTCCTGGCTAATTTGCGAAGATGGGGATGAGTGATGAAATTGATGAATGGACATTCACAAACAACCAAGTCCGAACGGGATTCGAACCCGGGACCCTTGGCGTCGTAGCGCGATGTGCTAACCACTCAGCCACAGGCTCCGGCTTTACTTGAATGTTGTTACACTTTTTAACTCAATCACGATTAACTGCGATCAACTGAGTTCGAACTGAAAGAAAATACATTTCAGGTGTTTATAAAAGATAAGTATTATTTAATGCAAGACATCTAATTCCACCGTTTCTTGCACATTTTAGACGTTTCACCCTTTTCCCTTCCTTGGCTCCAAAATTTCCCGTTTTTAGGAAAGTTTCCTGCTGGGTTCATCGTTGTTAAACTCCTCTCCCTCCTTCACCCGCTATTGAGGTCAGAAGGAACCAACCAAGAAGCCAAATATAATGGAGAGCGTTACTACAGTTTTTAACTCGCTCCAAGCTCCCCAATAGGCGGACTGTACGTTTGAAGGACTAGTCAGGGAGCCTTGGTACGAGTTTTTGGAATCGGAACGAGAATTTGGAGTCGGAACGAATCGTTCCGAGGTTTCGTTCCGACCAAACAGCCTGGAGAGAGGCAAGGGTGCGGGTGTGTTTGAGATACACCTGCACTTCGTAAAATCAAATGTTCGCTGAAATCTGAATCATAGGAACATCGAATTCTAAAAAGAAAGGGACGTAACTATGTATTTGAAGTTAATAAAAATACATTTACATTGAGAGAAGAGCGCAGTAATCATTTGGCATCCATGACAATTTAATTTATTAATTACATTCGACGGTTCATTTTTCTCCTCCTTTCCCTCCCATTACACAACCTTTATTAAGAATATATACAAGGTAAAAAGAAAATATCAGTTATGAACCATTCCTGTTGTCGACATAAAATAATTTTATATTTCTAAAAACCCGGTATTGATATATTTACGTCGAATCAATTACGCGCAATCGGCCTTTTTGAGAGATTTAGTTTTACCACATGGAATATTTTTCTTAGCTTTATTTCCATCGCTTTTAGTGTGATTACAATTTGTTATAGCTAATATCAGTAATAAATGGGGAAAAATGCATGATGATAATTTTCTCCTTTCAAAGTAAAGTACTTGTAATTTCACATTGTTTAGCAGTGCACCCGCGAAGTGTAAAACGCTGCAAAATAACATTGAATGGGCCCACCCTTTAGCCGCGTGTAATTAACACACACACACATATTACCAGGTCCACAAAACTCCATCCTACATTATTTTCAATTTCCCCCACCTCCTCTCCTGGCAAGGAGGAACGAAACATGAGCCTCGTTCCTCGGAACGAGAGGAAATGATTCCAGGAATCATGATTCCGAAAAGGAACGAGTGAACGAAATCATGGTGGAACTGGAACGAGACAGCCGGAGTCGGACCGACTTGCAGTGGAACGAAAGGAACGAAGGAACGAGTTGGAGGAATCGATTCCTTTAGGTGAGCGGAACGAAAGGAATCGAATCCGCAAAAGGAACGACTTTTCCCATCACTAGTACTGAAATGAAAAGATGAACAAAAGTATAAGACATGTTACAATATAGTGACTGGTCTATATGCAACCCAAATAACAATCGTGCCTTTTGGGTTGCATAACTGTCAGGAAACCTAAGGTTAGGGCATGTGGAGTGGACGATTGTCATTTGGGTTGCATATAGACCAGTCACCTTTTTCAAACTCGGTCCTCCGTCGACAGTCCCATTTCCAACAACAACTGCACAACACAACTTCCTTTTCACTACTGCGAACACGTGCAGCTGAAGTTATGCCCCGTCGACAAACGCAACCACGTGTTCGAGATGCGCTAGTTTCAGTACTGTATATTTTGGCGCATACCGTATAAATATTGCTGTTGAAGATAAAAGCACAGCAAAATGACTAGCGCAGATGTTAAATTGTGTAAAGAACAAGGCATGTAAATACCAAAGCTGTATGTTTCTAAGACACACAATCACACACACCATCGCACACGCACACACCACACATTAGAGTTAGCAGATATGATGTTTCTCATTACGTTTAATGGTGCACAAGTTGGTACGGATTGAAAGATAAACATAAGAAGTTTTTATTGGTCTACCTTGCACTGTTCGTCGCCAGGAGCGACATTAGGGAAAATGACTTCCATCTAAGAGAGAAGGGAGCTTAGTAATTGGACACGAATCCAGCCTGTAATCGAATTCCTACCAGACATGTTGCACATGCAGAATATCATAGTCGATTGTTGCGATGCTTACTGTAGACACGCATATGAAACAGTCTGTGGTGAGGGTGACTTTTGAGGACGGTGTAAACCTCAAGCTGAAGCTTGCTCGGGAGTCGCTCCTCTGTTTCCTCCTCTATCTGCGGACTTTTCTTACAGACAAAACCCTAAACTCCCTTAAATTCGGAGATTGCATGACCGCTGGATGCATCTTCAGCAAACTTGTACAGAAATGCCTTTGCACACTAATAACATATTTGCGAACGTGGCGAAAGCTCCGATGCAGGATGGGAAAACATCATAATTTTTTTTTAAATATTTTTTTATTTTCATTTAAATCGGATTTTCTAAATTTAAAGCACAGTTTGTGATTTAAAATAAACATGCATAAAACTTCATGTATGTTATTCGGCACAGTTCATATGCAGATATATATGTTTTCTGGTAAACGGCCCTGTAAAATGTTTTAACAATTGGATTAAAGTAAATAAAAAAATATATTAAAATATACACTTCTCAATTTCTGATACTGTATACATGAAGCTTGTTGAGTGTGTTAAGGAAACTATATAATGATTTCAGTAACTTTTCTTCGAATAATAGTAAAACATTTTGGATGGAGCTACGCAAGTGTAACTTAAATTATTTTTACAGTCTTTGTAGCTGAATTTTGCTGATTTTTTAAAATGATAGTTTGCAACATTTTTTAGCTGCCATGTTTATTTAGAGCTTAATAATAATTACACATGATTAGTATTTTTTACATGATTCTACACAAAAATGCTATTGTTGCCTATGAAAATTATTGAGTTTTAAAGCAACAGAAGTTTAGTGTGTTTATTGTTTACATATTACATTTTTATTTCGTATGAACTTCACTCCATCAATACATATATTTCTGTTCCCATGTTTGTCCTTTGAAAATATAAAGAGTATTTAATAAACACCACTAAATGATTACGAGATTAGTGTATTTTCACCAAACGTGATTCTGCATTAATCTATAAATTATTTCTTTGAAGTGATTTAAATCACACGACCATTTAGAGCCCCTCAGCTTTTAGCTAGATAAGAAGATTTTAGTCCTTAGAGACAAATATTGATTTTAGCTAAGGTAAGGAGCTGAGCCCTGTACTATATTGTGAAGGGCGTAGATACTCTACGTCTTGACGCACCCACAATTTTGATTTCAATCAGTCAATCATCGCTCATCCTCATCGTCGCGATTAGTCAAAGTGGCAGAAAAGCGACGTAAAATAACCTAATTCAATCAATCATAGCAGAAGAATGTCCTAAAGGATAAGAAACGTAATGTTTTCTTTCTTTTAACGCTTTACACATATTGCTAGATTTCCCTTTTCCGCTTGTTTTTCCTCTTGTTTATTTCCTTTTTTGTTTTCCTCTTTTCTTTCTTTACCTCTCTTGTTTCTTTTCTTATCGTGTTTATTTCCTCTCTTGTTTCTTTTCCCTTTATGTTTATTTTCTCCTCTTGTCTCTTTTCTCATCTTGTTTCTTTCCCTTCTAGTTTTCCCCCTCTTTTTCCGCAACTTGTTTATTTCCCCTTCCTGTTTCTTTCCCCTTTTGTTTCTTTCGCCTCTTGTTTCTTTCCCCTTTTGTTTCTTTCGCCTCTTGTTTATTTCCCCCTCTTGCTTCTTTCGCCTCTTGTTTATTTCCCCCTCTTGTTTCTTTTCACCTCTTGTTTCTTTTCCCCCCTCTTGTTTCTTTTTGCCTCTTGTTTATTTCCCCTCTTGCTCTTTCCCCAATTCTTCAGTTCACTTTCTCTTCCAGCCGGAGACTGGTCTGCGTGCAAGGACTCGAAGTGTAATGTACCTCGGCGGCTGTTTGTCACGGCCTGACCTTTACAAGTCTTCTCACACAGCAAAAGACTCGTTTCGTGGAAACCTGTCGTTATAAATTTAACCACAGCCCACGCTTCGTTACCAAGACGTCAATAAAACATGGTGCGTACGTTCTGTGCTACCAAGGAGAAGAGTTGTAATGTTTGGATTTCTCGTTTCGAACGATCGATAACCGAATAAAAAGTCGCCTTGAAGTCCATCGTGGCCTCCCCCTAAGTCAATATGCATAGGTTACGGGACGACGAGCTTCTTGAATCTCCCGAGGGAAGATGGAAGAAAATATCTTCAAATGGTCATCAAGCAACTGATTGTAGCTTGTATCCTTTCCCTTCACGGGAATCTTACATCCGGTTGCATTATTGTAATCCACTGGTTCGATTCCTGGCAGTGATTGAATTGTGTTACACGAGGGTTGTCCGGAAAGTAAGGCACACTTAGCAATAGACTGGTTATTCCCACTAAACCGATAAAAGGAGGCAATCCCTCGAAGAAGCCTTTCTCAATCCGCATACTTTTGAAGGTATGCGCTCTTTTGTACTGGTGCCTTTCAATTTATAAGGACTCCAATTCCTTTGGAATTTTAGTAGTTATTTCATATACGTAAATGTACATATGTATGATATGTTACAGACACTCATACACATTAATGACTAAACCGTGCAACGATACTTCACACTGAATATATATTGTACGCGAAGGATGAGCAGACTTTAACACAATTTTAAAATTAAATTGCAAGTCCTCAGCGCTCAACTGGTTTTCATAATGTTATTATTAGAGCTCGGAAGTTGAGGAAAAATCATTTTTTTTTCTAGTGTCCGAAAACAAGGCCAAACATAATATATGTTCATTTTGGGTCATTGTAGGCCAGAAAATGGTGGGTTTTATTTGTCCTTTTTTGCCTTTTTCGGCGTTTTTTGGCATATTGGTCCTTTTCTAGCCTTTTTTAGGTCTTAACGGCTTTTTTTTGCAACTTCACCTTCTTTCGACTACGTTTTTACTGCCCATTCTCAATTCGAATCATCATCAGTTCATCACCTCTTAAACATCCTTTCTGTAGTAAAGAAATTATATATATATATATATATATATATATATATATATATATATATATATATATATATATATATATATTTGAACCATCCCTGAAACGAGAGAAAAACATTTTTGGACGACTGAAGCAGGTACGGTACAAGATCCTTTAACCGTAACTTGTCTGGAAGGTCGTGTTGTAAGTGGCAACTTTCTCTTGTTTTGAAGCTTTCAGCATGGTGTATACGACCAGACAGCACGCGCCTGCATAGATCTCAATTCAGATAAGGAGGTGCCGTGCATATTCATTAAATATGTAATTAGAACTGAAGTTATTAATTAATTTGGATCACATTTATACGTCCTTTTTTTCGCTTTTAGGTCCTTTTTTTATATTTTTTGGTCTTTTTATAGGTCTTTTTTTTGGCAATTTATAGGTCTTCAACTTCCGAGCCCTAGTCATTATACTAACATTGCAAGAATTAAACAACACAACTCCACTTCCAAAATATTATTTTACTTTATAACATTTGACATAAACTCATTTTCGATTTCTGACACAAGACATTTTAAGTCAATCTTCTTACATATATATAACAAAAACGAATCGGAATCAACAACTTAAAACAAATATCGATATTGATACAGCGTTCTTAATCTCAATAGTTCCCTGTTAATTTTATAAACTTGTACGCAATAGAAATCAAGTAAATATTAGTTATTTGTGAATGTAGAAGACAGTCGCAACCGAAAAAGGACCAATGGAATAATCAGTCAAAAGTGCATTTCTTTATCGCTAAATTGGTCCATAATTTCCGATTTAGCCTGAAACTTATTCTTAGTTATAAGAGTTAAACATTGTAATCATTTCTATTCCTGTCATGTACAGTCACAGGCAATAAAAATGGGACACCTAGATCGTGAAATACTGTGTATCTTGACTCTATGGCGGTGGTAGAATTAACCATTTAAAATTTGCTATTAAAATCCACTTAACGCCGTACAGTTAGGCAACAATCATGGCGCCTTGCAGTGAAGCGAGTATTTCAGGTTTTTTATTGCCGGTTACTGTACATCGAAGAAAGTCTTGCTAACTTAAATGGGCCTGCGGCCGGCTCGGTTGTCGACTTGCGATCTCGCCACTGAAGTCCCCGGGTTCCAGTCCTGTCCTGGGCGTAAATGTTCTTTGTGAGCGTCCCTTCGTCAGTTTCAACTAATCATCACTCGCCTTCGTCGTCGCGATTATCCAGAATTAGCAGAAAATTACGTAAAATAACAAAAATACAAATAAAGTTTAATGAATCTCTTGGTTACCTTTCTTTTATTGAGACTAATGTTTGCTTCTTCATCAGATTTTTCAAAGTAGCTCGTCAATTTTTCTTCTTGTTGTTTCAAGCTCACTTTATGCACAGATAGGCTAATCGGGCCTGAACTTACGATTTGTACCGGGGCACTTTGCAATGTGCCTCCTCCAAGGATAGAACCCTGATCCCTTGATTCAAGTTGACAGCGTTTCCCCTACGCTTTCAGGGAGGCTAAATCATTTATTGCAATTACCTTTATTGTCGAATTTGTTAGAATTGAGTTTAACTTTCGAAAATAGTTAAAATGTGTTTTGTTTGTTTGCTTATTGCTTCTTTTCTAGAAAGTATTAAAATAATATGTTTCATGTTTCATGGTTTTTACCTACACGAGTTTAGAACAAGTATGGGATAGACTATGACGTGTAGGAAATTTTTTACTGATAGGATGTTTTAGAAAGATACACAATCATGACATCATTTTGCAATTGTTAATGTGATATATGAGGAGAAATGAAGGTGTATAAAGTGTTATTTTCAATAATTTTAATGGAGCTCAATTATAAAATTATGCACTTATAATAAATAAATAAATAATGTTTATAATTAATTAATTCAGCTTAGTAATATGAGGCTACTAATTATAATTTACGTTTTCTTCTTTGAAATGTGTAAAATTTTGTCACAAATACCCAACTGAATGTAATTTTTGGATTAAAGGTAATGCTATCGCCCTCTAATCAAGGGGTCGCGGGTTCGATACCCGGTGAAGGGTCATTGTACAATAGTTCGGATCCCACTTTAAACTGCAGGTCCAGTCCCGATTAGCCTGTCTGTGCATATAAAGTGGACTTAAGGCTCGGCTGGACCTTTGGCACCCGAATGGGCGAATTTTTTAAAAAAAATCCTCTCCATTTGAAACTGCTGTGATATTCCAAAATATGAAAAATTACATCAGCTTAGAATTACGTCTAGAGCATTGACGTGAATTTTCGTGTAGTTTGCTTTCACTGTTATCTAGATATTATCAATAGTTTAATAGACGTACGTAATAACGAAACTAGAAGCAATTCTAAGCTGATGTAATTTTTCATATTTTGGAATATCACAGCAGTTTTTCAAATGGAGAGGATTTTTTTTAAAAAAATTCGACCATTCGGGTACCAAAGGTCCAGCCGAGCCTTAAAGTAACAATTCAAAGAAGCAAGAGTGAAGTTAAATCAAATTTAATTATTACTTCCTGGTCATATACATATTTTGATTATGGGCCTCCTCGATGGCGCAGTGGTAGCGTCGTCGCCTTGTAATCAAGGGGTCCCGGGTTCGATACCCGGTGGAGGCACAAGTGGTTCGGATCCCACTTTAAACTGTAAGTCCAGTCCCGATTAGCCTTACTGTGCATAAAGTGGACTTAAAACAACATATCACATATCACATATTTTGATTATGAACATTAAACCATATATATTGAATCCAACCCGAAGCCTCTTGATTACAAGGCTAACGCTATTACTTTGTAATCATGGCTTCCGGGTTCTATTCTAGGTAAAGATAAATTGTGCAGTAGTTCGAATCTTATTTCAAACCTTTGGTCCAGTCCCGATTAGCCTATTTGAATATAAAGTGAACTCCCAGCTCTAATTTGGACAAAACATTTCGTTATTCCTCATGTGGTTTCCAACATTGTTTTAATGCACATTAAAACATAGTACGTTGATATTGGTATGGAATGTTATGTAGAGTTGAAATAAAGGCAAACGCGTATGGATCTCGATAAATATTTAGACGTCTTGTCCTTTCAACTTTTTCATATTTTACGATGAGGTTAAATATAAAGTGTTGTCTTGAACCGCTAGATTGGATTGTGATGAGACCAAGAGTTCAAAATGACTTTCCCCTTTCTTTCCCTCCTGATTAGAATTTACGGTTGCCTAGCAACTGCTAGTCGCGTCAATCATTAAGGTGGACATTAAATCCGTTCAAGAGACGCACGCGAAAGCACTGTTATTAAGACCAACACGACCCACAAAAGCGATTACGTTCTTTATTCCTGACAGTCAAAATTATTAGACAAAATAGTTATGCAGTAAGTCTACTTACCTTGTATTAAACAACCATGTGTAGCCCATATTTAAAATCGACGGTGCTTCCCACAATTCATTGCGTCGATCTCTTTTCCATGATTCGTGTTGTCAAAGCTGTTTCACTTTGACGCACCTCGCAGACGAGACACGGCCAACTGCATGCATTGTGGTCGTGGGTTGTTAATATCGTTCGCTGCGCCTCTGGTGGCAATCAATCTAACCATGCACGAACATGAATGAGGAGGGGCATTGCACGTTCGACTTTCTCATCCAACAGGTGCGCCCGCACGAATAAAAGGGGTGTGGTTTTCTGTCACAGTAAGTTGAATAGCAAATGAATCGTGACGAGATAAACGTGCAGTGTTTATTCCGAAAATATATTCAGATAATTTTCTTTGCTCGGGCAAACTTTAAGGAGACGGAGCAATTTTTCTAAAGCAGGCGTGCGTGTACGCACACACAACACCCACCCACACACAACACCCACCCACCCACACACAACACCCACTTGTACATGGTTTCCGATAATGAATGGTGCAGGGTGGTGAGGTTATTGCAAAGGATACGTTGAACGGTATACAAAGAAAAATGAAAGTTGCGTTATTAGTTTCAGCAACTCAAACAGTTTCTACATAAGTAATCAGATGATTTAGTAACTGAAACAAATTCTGCATTAACTGAAACAAATTCTGCATTGACGTAACAAATTCTGCATTGATTTAACAAATTCTGCATTAACTGTAACAAATTCTGCATTGACCGAAGCAAATTCTGCATTAACTGAAACAAATTCTGCATTGACGTAACAAATTCTGCATTGATTTAACAAATTCTGCATTGACTGTAACAAATTCTGCATTGACCGAAGCAAATTCTGCATTAACTGAAACAAATTCTGCATTGACGTAACAAATTCTGCATTGATTTAACAAATTCTGCATTGACTGTAACAAATTCTGCATTGACGGAAGCAAATTCTGCATTAACTGAAACAAATTCTGCATTGACGTAACCAAATTCTGCATTGATTTAACAAATTCTGCATTGACTGTAACAAATTCTGCATTGACGGAAGCAAATTCTGCATTAACGTAACAAATTCTGCATTGATTTAACAAATTCTGCATTGACTGTAACAAATTCTGCATTGACGGAAGCAAATTCTGCATTAACTGAAACAAATTCTGCATTGACGTAACAAATTCTGCATTGATTTAACAAATTCTGCATTGACTGTAACAAATTCTGCATTGACGGAAGCAAATTCTGCATTAACTGAAACAAATTCTGCATTGACGTAACAAATTCTGCATTGATTTAACAAATTCTGCATTGACTGTAACAAATTCTGCATTGACGGAAGCAAATTCTGCATTAACTGAAACAAATTCTGCATTGACGTAACAAATTCTGCATTGATTTAACAAATTCTGCATTGACTGTAACAAATTCTGCATTGACGGAAGCAAATTCTGCATTAACTGAAACAAATTCTGCATTAACGTAACAAATTCTGCATTGATTTAACAAATTCTGCATTGACTGTAACAAATTCTGCATTGACGGAAGCAAATTCTGCATTAACTGAAACAAATTCTGCATTAACGTAACAAATTCTGCATTAATTTAACAAATTCTGCATTGACTGTAACAAATTCTGCATTGACGGAAGCAAATTCTGCATTAACTGAAACAAATTCTGCATTAACGTAACAAATTCTGAATTGATTTAACAAATTCTGCATTGACTGTAACAAATTCTGCATTGACGGAAGCAAATTCTGCATTAACTGAAACAAATTCTGCATTAACGTAACAAATTCTGCATTGATTTTACAAATTCTGCATTAACTGTAACACATTCTGCATTGACCGAATAAAATTCTGCATTAACTGAAACACATTCTGGACAATATTCGTATGCTAGTAGGTTTCAATGTACGCACCATGGACAGCGTAATTTTTCTTACTAACAACTCCATAAAACTGTATCAGCGATTTAAGGATAGAGGAAGTGTCGAACGTAGAGAAGGTTTTGACAGACCACCGTTTCCGAAGATGTGACCATGACACACGTCAGAACGAATTCTGCACTGATTCTTGCTTTTACATAGCCCACATGTAGATTTTTTCCACTATAGGTCCCTGGAAAAGTCCCTTCATCAACTCAATCTAATCATCATTCGTCGCGAATAGTCTAAAGAGGCAGAAATATGACGTGAATATGAAAAATACCAACACAAATTTCCCCTTCACAGAATTATTCCGTTTCCTAGAACTTCCAAAGAGTGTACATAACTTATAATTTCTTGAAAAAAATTAAAAGACCCGTTTTTTAGAAATGACTGCCAAAATTTTGATTACGCCACCTTCAGTTGTTTTATAACTGGCCTAGGCATGTCATATCTCGTGTGAATGAGCTCTTCAATACCTTTCCAACACTGTCTGAATCCCGTCTGTGCCCTGATTGCCAAAATATTGCAATTTAAAGTTCACAAAAGTTGTTAAAAGAAACGGTCAAAATCGCACATTTTGCACCCTTGCAATTTCGGAAATACAAAAGATATGGATCTGCAACTTTTCCTACCTCATGTGGCCCTTTCACCATGCAAAATGTCTAACGAATCAAAATATGTGAGGTTGAAAAGTGCCTCTTCATTGGTTGATTTCACATGGAATGACCCCCCAGAGCCTTAATTGCTGCAACCCGTCACACACACTAGTGTACTTTGGGTTTCATGCGCTCAAGGATAACAACGGAAAAGAGAATACAGATGGGACATATCCTCGCGAAGTTTCAAAGTAGAATGAAAAAGAGTGAAAGCTTCAACAATAAATCTGAAATCTGTGTACTTTTATAACGGCTCGTTAAACTAATCACAGCTAAGGTCCAACCAAAGCTGCACATATACCAAGATGCAGTGACGTGAGGTGACTTCAGTGATACTTGGAGAAAGCCTTTATGAATGGACACTCGCAGAGAATACCTGTCCCCACGCTGGGACTTGAACCGGGGAACTTCAGAGGCGAAATCGAAAGTCGACAACTTAACCTCCTCGGCTACCGAACCGGTGAATGAATTAGATGGTGGAGAAGTAAACGATGGCTTGTCGGGAAAAATTCTAATAACAATATTTCTTCCAGGTAATATATCCTAGGAACTTAATTCTCTGTAGGGTTTGTGCTCTTTGTCCTATCCACAGGGATTTGTGATCATCCCTTCATCGATTTCTCTACTCACCGGTCATTTTCATCGTTGCGATTAGCTAAGTGGTAAATTGTACGTAAAATAAAGCAAGAGCAATACAAATTCAAAACAAAAATTATGGAACGAACATGCTGTTACGTCTTCCTGTATTTTAGGCACGTCGTACTCATCAGCGAACAGTCAGAGATTGCTTTTCGATCGAATGATACTTCTAATGTAATGGAAGGTAAATGCAAGTTGAGAATTATAATTTGGTCTTTTATCCACCTGAGTTTGAGGATCTTTATTTTTAGATTTTATTTGTAACAATATTTTAAGGTAAATACTAATGCGAGGAATTAAAAAAGCTTACGGTTAATTTCGGCACTGGCTTCCTATCATATTCTGTAATAGTTACATTTGTTGTAAGAACATACTTAATACGTTGTAATAGTTACATTTGTTGTAAGAACATACTTAATACGTTGTAATAGTTACATTTGTTGTAAGAACATACTTAATACGTTGTAATAGTTACATTTGTTGTAAGAACATACTTAATACATTAATTAACTTTATATAGATATTACATTATCCGTTGCTTTTCCTAATTAAATGTCATCCCATATCCAACAGACACATAAAATGTGTTTTTTTAATAATAGTAATAGCAGTGCGCAATTAGAAAATAAGGCTTGTGAAGCAACACAAATATGGCCTCCCAGATGGCGTAGTGGTAGTGCCGTTGCTTGTAATAAATGGGTCCCGGGTTCGATACCCGGTGGAGCCACATGGCACAGTGGTTCGGATCCCACTTTAAACTGTAGGTCCAGTCCAAATTAGCCTTTCTGTGCATAAAGTTGACTTTAAGTCCACCAATTCAATCAAGGAACACAAATATGAAATATTGATTGCTTGATGTGGTGTTTTAAGTCCACTTTATGCACAGTAAGGCTAATCGGGACTGGGCCTACAGTTTAAAGTGGGATCCGAACCACTATGTGCCACCACCGGGTATCGAACCCGGGACCCCTTGATTACAAGGCGACGACGCTACCACTGCGCCATCGAGGAGGCCAAATATGAAATATTAAATCTACGTCACAAACATCCATACCCAGTTCGGGATTCGAACCTGGGACCCGTGGCGTCGTAGCGCGATGTGCTAACCACTCTGCCACGGAGGCCGGCCATTAAATCTACGTGAAAAGAGTTTCTGCGGCATGTTTGAGTTGAGTCAAACACATTTCATAATGTATCAGTATTCTCGCGGCATTTATCCAAATATGTACTAATACAGGGCGCTCTCTCTCTCTATCTCGCACCCTCCCTTCCTCTCTCTCTCTCTCTCTCTCAAAGAGAGAGAGGGAGAGAGAGCTAAGGCCTACCTATCGACTGCCGGCCTCACTTCCAACTGCCGAGGCGGGAGATCATCGAACCTGTTACGAGGTGACGTTTGGCAGCACGACAAACCCCCAGTCATTTTTGTAAGTTTCCATGACCGGATTACGCTACTCATTCCTAGCTCCCCAATTTCCTCACAATGGTGGGTGGCCATCAGTCCCATACACAGTCCGAAACCTCAGCAGGAAAGTTGTCACGCTTCCCCTAGGAGACTCGAACCTGCGCGTTCCGTAGCCAGAGCCCAAAGCATAATTCAGACCGAACGGCCACGGTGTGGGACTAAATATGTACTTAAGTATAAGCAAGAGCACCTTCTGCGCATTGCAACATGCCATAAATGAATATAGAGATTATGATTCACAATGTCGGCCATTTATGAAGGTGGTGTTATCATCACGTTCCGGTCCCCTCCTTTACCCCAAAATACTATTTTTTAGACCCGTGGTGAACCTCAAAGCAGTTTTCATGCAAGGACGTTACTGAGAAAATACCGCTGGAGACCAACCACCCCGGGAACAGAATCAGCGCCTCCAGCGTGAGAGTCAATCTATTTACCGACAGGACCAACGAGGCTTTTTAAAGCACATATAAAATAAATTAAAGCCAGCAAAATAGTAGTATATTTGTACGATATCTTTAAGTACGTGGGTTAAGTCATAAGTCATGGCAACTATTTTTCTTCTTGTGAACAGGGCATAACACGAAAAATCTAAGATATACGTTTGAAAGTGTATGGAATGTACTTTCGAAAGAAGCCACCAGATGGTGTATGTGAACAACGGTTGGGTAGTAAACATGCACACAAGTTCAGTCGGTGAGTGAAAGCGTTCGAAAATGGAGGTCATGATGCAGGATCAACGTTCGTACATTAAAATAGCAGTTCTCCACGGCAGAAATGTTTGGGAATGCTATACAGAGCTACGGGAAACACTGGATATACATGCCATGCCCTATGAAACAGTGGCGATGTGGGTGGAGGCCTTCAAACGGGCCAGAGTGTCAACTGCCGTTCTGTCTCTCGCAGTGGGCGTCCTGTGTTCAAGGACAAAGATGTACGGGTAATGGTAATTGAACAGTGTTTACATGACGACAGGTGCCATGCCTTAATAAAACACAAGTGGATAACTTGGGTGAATACTTCGAAGGTTGTTAAACAGTATAGTCTTGTTTACGTGTTGTTCATGCCATAATTAAACACTGTTGCCCAATGTCCTGTGTTCTGCCTCTTCCCTACGAGAGTCTCCTGAATCCAGACTTATCTGCTAGCTTCATTCGAAGGTACATTCCATACACTTTCAAATGTATATCTTAGATTCGTGTTGTCCCCTGTTTGTGATAAAAAAAATAGTTGCCATGACTTATGACTTAACCCTCGCGTTCATAAAATATTACGTATATTGATAATACAAAAATCATTGATAAAATTTTCCTCGCATTGATAAGTATGCGTTACATTGAATAGCTTCTTTAGGCATTATGTACATGACAGTTGTTCTCATTGTTTGACGACAAGGTTGAAAGGATGTGCAAGGGCAAAACGTCTGTCTTGTAAGTCGTACATTACATTTTCAGCACTATTTCTCAACAAACGCGCATAAAATAAAGTAACACGGTGCAAGTGTTATTAGTGTTGGCTATCCACGAGATGTTCAAGGTATTATTTTCGAGGGTGATGATTCAACTTCAAAGCTAAGAAGACCTTATCTTGCTCTCAATATTCAATAAAGCCATTATTAGAAACTGAGTTACGATTGTGTAATGGTTTTTGAAAGTTGCACACGTGATGATGCGGAAGGCGAGTGTGAAAGTAAGTCCGAAGTTTGGAGGAATAAATTGAATCAATCCTGCTGCTGAAGTGGCGGATCCAGACATTACTCTTGGGAGGGGCGAATTTCAGAGTCGGGTACCTCACCGAACCTACAATTGCACTGTTAGTCCATTCTTCCTTCCAATCCTGGATGATCTGGGAATTAATCCTGCAATGGTAGGGACATATCTTCCTACCAATTAATTTGTAAATTCTCTCTTCTTGGCCTTCCTTGCACCAGTATACGGCGGTTCTGTTTCTGATTATTTGGTCTTCATTTGTGATTATGTTATTTTTGTTACATATGTTGTATATTTTAGGTAGTCTTCTCAGATTGGTCAGTCGAAAGAAACAATCGCGTTGTAGATTATGAATATGTATGGGTTTGTAAGCGACATAGGGAGTCTGAATGTTTTCGAACCTATTGCTACCAATTTATTTATTACAGGCTCAGCTTTTGAAGTTAAGTAATTCATATCATCGTTGCATTTCTCGTAATTTCACACCTAGATATTTAGCTTCCTTTACTCTTCTAAGAATTTTCTGTGAGTTCTATCTGTGGGTGTTTGTTCCCATTCAGTTTACCCTTTAGGATTATAAATTGGGTCTCATGGGTGGCAATCGTCAATTTCACCGTATCACACAAGTCCTCGAAAGAGTTTATAGTAAAACTGGAGTTCCTTTCCAACTCTGTTCTTGAATTAACAATTCTTACGTGATCTGTAAAGTCTATTGTGCTTTTGATCTCCGAAATATTTCCTAATTTTTTGAGAGATGGCTCCAATTGATTGATTGATTTGGTGTTTTAAGTCCACTTTATGGACAGTAAGGCTAATCGGGACTGGACCTACAGTTTAAAGTGGGATCCAAACCACTTGTGCCTCCACCGGGTATCAAACCCGGGACCCCTTGATTACAAGGCGACGACGCTACCACTGCGCCATCGGGGAGGCCCGAGATATGGCTCCAAGTTTAGATTCCACAATTCTGGACCTAGAGTGGATCCTTGCGTTGTTCATTTTGAGGCCGCGAAGATAGACATCTGGTGTGCTTTCCATCTGATATGGTTCGTGGACAATCTATGTCTCTCAAGGTCCTGAAAAGATGGGGCCAACTAGCGTTGGTACAGGTAGATGTCTGTTGGAAGCCTCACAACGCTGTCAACGTCTCTACCATCTGTGAGGGCCTCTTTTTTTTCAGTTGGAAGAGGGACGCAAGGCCATTTGTACCTTACAGCCTTGCGCCGGAGAACCAACTGCAATCGACTTGATATATCGCATGCAAATACACTCGATATAAATGTCGATTGCATCTGTGTATAACGAGATCTCGCTTTCATGTCCACAGCGATCTCTCATAATACACCATTCTTCCTTTTGAGTCTGCATTGACATGTTTAAATCTAAGGTAATGCATAAAACACTTGAAATACCTATCACTCAACCTAACCTACAAGCTTAAGAAATTACTTCGCAGACCCAAAAGGAAGAACCATTAGTGGTCTAACATTACATACCTACTATTTGAATACTACATACTCGCTATAGAGTGTTACTTCATTACATAACTACATTTCCTGAAGTGACATGGAAAAAATCTCAGGGATTACTGTCATTACTGTAATTGTACTGTGGCAAACTGGCCAAGTTCACCCCAGCATAACAACAGTGGATGCTGAGCAAACATAGGACCTTCCCGATCCAGCAATATTCCAGAGCTGTCAAACTCGTACAGCTCGGAAAACGTCATGTACTATCACACCTAGTATAGGGCCACCAACGCAGAGGCAGGCCCATTGTCCTAGGTGGAACTTCCATGACGTCTCCTACCAAACGGTAGGAAAAAACCTTATCGGGAGAGATCCTACAGATTTTCTTGCCATCCGAATAACAAGAATCCATGAGATGTAGGGTGGAAACGTAACATTTGAAGTACTTTTAATTATTTTAAGAAAAGATAAAAAGACTGCCTTGGTCAGGAACTTTAGCGTGTTTAATATGGAAACAAGGCATAATCGTGTTACAGCAAGAATCCAAGTAACTTCAGGAAAATCCTGTGTGTTATATTTTGTTAGCACATAATATAACACACAGGATATAACTAGATATAAAGAGAACAACTAGCATTCATTCTGCAATCAAATCTATAAAGCTGTATACAGCAGCGGTGATGGGATTTTATGAGTTCACTAGGCGCCATCTAACTGAAATCTGGTTGGCAGGCTTTGGCACTCTAAGACCTGTTGGCCACAGACAAACACCTTTGAACATATATAGCATTAAGAAGGATCCCTGGTTCGAACGCCGGCCTGGGAATGGATGTTCTTTGTGACTATCCCGTCATCTTCATCTTCGCGAGTAGCTAAAAATGGCAGAAAAGCGAAGTAAAATGAGCCAAATCAATGCAGCATTAATAACATAAACACGCCGGTTCGGTGTTAAGTGGCCGACTTTCGATCTTGCCACAGAAGTTCCCGGGTTCTAATCTCGATCTGGGCATGAGTGTCCTTGGAAGTGTCCTTTAATTTAATCAGATCGTCATTAAATTTGCATCGCCGCCATTAGCCAGAAATTACAGAAAAGCGACTGAAAGTAATAAAATTCAAGAACTTACGTACTATCCTGCAGCTGACAGCATCTCTCCACTTCTGAGTTGGGCCTCAAGTTTTGGGTGTAGTGTCATAGCTACTGTAACGAGCTTCAACAATGAACAATAATTGTTGCATGTTAAACATTGTTGTGCTGTTTTGTGTTAGGTCATGTTCATTTACAAACTAATATACAATGTAAACAGTGGCGTGCCCAAGGATGGTTGATGGGGGTTACAACCCCCCTTTGGCCCAGTATTCCTAAAAAAAAAGAACGTCAAAGGTGAGGAAATATGACAAAATGAGGGCTGACTACCAAGAAAAAGTATACATGACCCCTCCTTTTCGAAAATTGTAGGCACGTCACTGAATGTAAAAGAATAAGTTTCGAACCTAAAGAAAGTAAATATTGAAACTGAACGTGAAGTTAGTAAAGCTCTGTACTTTGGCAATTTTACTTCTCTTTAATATAGCCATTTTGACATCATTTCTCTTTGTCTGTATCAGTTCATTTTGAATTTCAGAACGTGCATAATTATTGTGAATCTCATTTGTTTGTGTACGTCTGAAATGTTCTTATGGTAATTGGTCATATTTCGAAAGACATTTCACCAAATACGTGAAGTTTTTCTGTTGTTTCCGCTGTGTATAAGGTGTCTCCATGTTCTCGAACCGCTCATTTTTAAGAAGTCAAAAATTGTGTTTATGCTTATCAACCTTTGTAAGAGAACGTTTCATTGTTGTTTGGTTTCCTGAATATTCTAAAATCAGACGGCTACCATCCGGTTTATTAAAAATACTAAATAGTTGACATATTCATTCAAATTGTAACGTTTCACTAGAACATTATAACCGGTTAAATACGTTTTACCGCCCACAAAAATTAGTCCTTTTCTCACCTTTATTTATTACATTTTTAAAAGAAAATAATAAGCCCATGGTAGGCCCCTTCACCCGCCCTTTGCTATGCCTATGTTGTTATCATAATTCCTCCCATCTCACGGTAAAATTGAAGGTCAGATATGAGGAGTAAAAAGAATAAAGAAATAAATGAAAATGTATTAGTAGGACCAAGCCCTTGCGTGGTCTGTGGTGCAGGATTTATTTTTAATTATTACCTACGTAGGTTTGAAATGAAAGATCATTAAGATCTTTTACTCGGAGATTTATTTGAACTTCCGATGATATACAAACACTTTTCAAACAGACAATTCACCCGATACAACTTGTAAGCCTAAACCTATTAGTTGTGAGTAGAAGTACACCAGCCAATCCGAAGATTGAAGCAAGATATTACCCAACGTCTCCTGAACCACCAGCCTTTCGGCAACCAGGAGAATGTCCCGTAGGCTTACAAAAGTCTAGCTCTTTTATATCATAATTTTGTTTACAATTTACCAAGGTTACTACATAGATGTTTTATATTTCCATACTTTCAGCATCTTTTCCTGATTTAAGTTAAACAATTCTTTACCTATTGAGATATTAACAATAACACATTTTTAACATTTTTAAAGAAAAGATTTCAACATAGATTAATACAATAAAGATTGAACAGTTATGTGCTTTGAAAAAGCATGTGTTGACTCGTGCGACACAAATGCCTATCATGACCATACAGTCGACTTCTCGAGCCTGTTAAGCGTGGTAATAAAAATAAAGAACGACTAAGTCTTGAATATTATTAGGCATAATAGTACATCCAAAAACATGGCAGTTGGAATGGGCAATCGCCCATTTCGTACTCACCATAGATCCGCGCTTGTGCTGGGCCAACTTGTTTCTTGGGAAGCGATGATCACTTTATTCAAGGCGATTATCTCTATTATTATTGCACGTGGCAATAACACAAACAGGGTGATTTGTACTCATTGTACCGGCATTCAAGAAAAGGTGTGTATACGTAACACGTCGGCCCATTTATTTGAAGCTTCCTTATACGCTAACGAAGAAGTTCGATTCTGTCCTCTTCATGACGTCATAGCGCGCAGAGGATCATGGGGAAAAAATGGAACCTCGGGAATGGCCTACCTAATAAAGGTACCTTGAATGATGGTAATCTTTGTAATTATTATAATAAACCACTGTACCTTTATAAACAAAAAAAAAAGCATTAATGAAAAATTATTATCGTTCTTGCGAGTTTTAGTGACTATGCGTGTGACACTCATGCAATAATTGGTTATTATTTTTTATTAATGATGGTCATTTTTGTAATTATTATAATTAATAAATAACCGAACATATATGTAATCAACAAAGCAAGCAGTGAATTAATGACAAAATGGTTTCTTGAATTTTAGTAATAAAAAAGTGTGGGCCTTTGAGACACCCCCTCAGGTAAGTAAGTTTCTTGTATGGCATGGGTAAGCTAAGATTAATCTACTCGCCTTTACATTTTCAGAGCAGTTATTTTTATGAAAATACTACTAATAGATGCTGTAGATAAGAAAGATACTTTGTCATTCTTCTGCTTCATTCCTCGACAGTACTGCATTACATCGCTGCAACTGCCAATGTTATTGAAAATTCTTGGGCAGTATTTGCAACCTGCTTCATATTTATTACCTCTATTCTTCAACTATGGGTGAAAACATTCTTCCTCTAACCATGACTTGCCGATGGAGACACATAGTGGTTCGGATCCCACTTTAAACTGTAGGTCCAGTCCCGATTAGCCTTACTGTGCATAAAGTGGACTTAAAACACCAACTCAATCAATCTAACCATGACTTGCGAAAAATACAGTCGTCATCTTTATATGGGAAGACTTTATGTTTACCACTCATCTTGAAACACGAACAGAATTATAACAGCACCCACACACAGGGGTGCCCACAAGGGGGATTCGTGACGCGCCTGCGTCATGGGAATTTTTTTGGGGGGACAAAATTTTATAGTTTAGCTACCAATTCTATATATCATCGCACAAAAAATGGGGAGGGGGTTCGTTTCGTTGATTAACTTGTTATTGATTTTTAGTTATGGGTTTATGTATAGTTTTTCTACCTACCCGTGGGTGATCGCGTTGATGGGGTTAAAATGAAACACCAGCTCGTATGTCTTTAGAATCGGTTTGGAAATAATTACAAAGATTACCATCATTCAAGGTACCTTTATTAGGTAGGCCATTCCCGAGGTTCCATTTTTTCCCCATGATCCTCTGCGCGCTATGACGTCATGAAGAGGACAGAATCGAACTTCTTCGTTAGCGTATAAGGAAGCTTCAAATAAATGGGCCGACGTGTTACGTATACACACCTTTTCTTGAATGCCGGTACAATGAGTACAAATCACCCTGTTTGTGTTATTGCCACGTGCAATAATAATAGAGATAATCGCCTTGAATAAAGTGATCATCGCTTCCCAAGAAACAAGTTGGCCCAGCACAAGCGCGGATCTATGGTGAGTACGAAATGGGCGATTGCCCATTCCAACTGCCATGTTTTTGGATGTACTATTATGCCTAATAATATTCAAGACTTAGTCGTTCTTTATTTTTATTACCACGCTTAACAGGCTCGAGAAGTCGACTGTATGGTCATGATAGGCATTTGTGTCGCACGAGTCAACACATGCTTTTTCAAAGCACATAACTGTTCAATCTTTATTGTATTAATCTATGTTGAAATCTTTTCTTTAAAAATGTTAAAAATGTGTTATTGTTAATATCTCAATAGGTAAAGAATTGTTTAACTTAAATCAGTATACTTAAATCAGTATTGTAAGTTTACTAGCTTGAAAATGAGACGTGAAGAGGCAGGGACGTAGCTAGGTTGATCAGTTTGGGGGGGCCCAAACGTAAAATTTTTTCTATCGAACTATTATAAATTAACAAACTAATTTATACATCATATAGACGTATACTGTGTATATATATATATATATATATATATATATATATATATATATATATATATATATATATAAAGTCTTGGAGAGGAGCAAGGACTTCCTCGGTGGCGCATGGTATCATCGTCGCCTTGTAATCAAGGGGTTCCAGGTTCGATACCCGGTGGGTGCTCATATTGGTTCGGATCCCACTTTACATTGTAGGACCAGTCCCGATTAGTCTTACTGTGTATAAAGTGGACTTAGAACACCAACTCAATCAATCAATAAATTGGAAAGAAACAGCATTTTCTTCTGTAGCCCCTAACAGTCTACGGATATAGACTCACGAAATCCACAGCCATTATTCGGGAAACTAAATGCAGAATTAACTCATTAGTCTTTAGATTTGTAAATTTGCTCAAAGAAAATTGAGAAGTAGATAAAACCCTTTTCCGTGGTTTTAGATATAAAGTGCTGGAACCCGGTTTACAAGTATTGACAATAGCGCAAATATGAAATGTGTGCGTAATGAGTTTCAAGCTAGGTATCTCATGTATACAGTTTATACCGGAATCGAATCCGGTATCTCTTATTTCAAGACGACCGCGTTAAGCACTATTCTATAGGGCGGGCCCAAGTCTTCTATGGCATCTGACTGTTCACTTGGAGATTGATGACGATAAGAAATTATATGCACACGTCTAATTTCTTAAAATTAATCTTATTTGTTTGTGGAAAACTGAATATATGATGGCACTGGAAAAAACAAAGTTCTCACATGCTCAAATGATTACGCTTTCGTCGGCAAGTTCAACAAGAGGTCCCGGGTTCGATTCCCGATGGAGGCACATAGTGGTTCGGATCCCACTTTAAACTGAGGGTCCAGCCCGATTAGCCTTACTGTGCATAAAGTGGACTTAAAACATGAAGTCGATAGGTTTTCTTCCTAAGAATTCCACTGAGTATAACAAGCTACGAAACCAGAGGTCCAAGGTTCGTACCTTGGACATGGTTGTATCATATCTGCCCCATCGCCATTCCTTCGGCTCATCATTCATCCTCATCGTCTCATTTAATCCAAGAGGTAGAAAAGGGACGTAATATAGAAATATATTGATTTGGTTTATTTTACTTCGCTTTTCTGACACTTTTTGGCTAATCGTGAAGATGATCACAAGGAGTGATTTGAGATTGATGAGAGGACCATCATGAAGAACACACACGGCCAGTCCGGGATTCGAACCCAGAACCCCTGGCATCATAGTGCACCTTGTTAACCACTGCACAACAAATAGAAACAGAAAATGCTTGATAAGTAATTTGCTTCGCCATAAGTCATGATTATGTTATATAACTATTATTCGCTGTATGACTAGGGATTAATTATAGGTTGTATGTCTAGCCAACCTAGCCACCTAAGCAGCATCAGCTTCTACATTTGCAGGTGGAGGCTAAATGACGAAAAATCACAAAGTCAGAAGGATATACAAATTTTGAAACATAATACTTATAGAGCACGCACACGGATGTAAAAAAAATGCTACATACCTAGTTTTCCTCCTTAATTGAAACGTGGTTTATTCTTCATTATACATGAGATCAACTACCCTGGGAGTCGAACCCAGGATCTTGTGTGGTAGTCAGACTCTAAGTTGGACATTTGTTCAATCAGTCGATCCTGATCCATTGTTTCCAGAGGTAGACAATCTGGCAGCTTCGCATTCGACATTTCACTCGCGATGTACGAAAACGAGATCACAAACACTTCGTGATTCTATCTTTTCGCGTTTACAGAAGTTTACCACCGCTTGGACCACACATCCTACTTCAAACCAAGCTTCCAAACTATCTGACAGCCCACCAAATCAACAGATGAACCGACGTCTTCGATGTTTCTCCGAATTTTCAGAAAGTGGCCTTTCCCTCCTTTGCAGGGCAAGTCATTAGCAGGAGGGTTGAGAAGAACCGCTATGTCATTCATTCCCGCGCCGAAAAATGGACAAGCAATAGAATTCTGTTCTTGGAATTTGAAACGCATGGGGATATCTTTTCTGAACCATAAAATAATTAACCCAGAAAGTTCTAGCTACCCGCTGCTATATCTTCCATTTTGTGTCGTCCTTTCGGCGCCCATGGTGCCAGTGCAGGGCCAGATGCAGAGAAAGTACGGGTTTTGGGGTATTCTGGATCTGGTGTGCAGCATAGAAGAAAAGTGTATTTTCAATAGGTCTCCGACTTCCCTGACCGGGCCGGACCATAAAACCATTAAAGAAAGAAATGCCTTGCTTGGGTTAGTGCTACTGAAAATTGAAGAAGTGTTTCAAACTGCAAGCAAACTTTACTGAAGAATTATTTTGCAATATTTGTCATCAAGCACAGTGAAATTTCCAGCAAATACAGAACAGTTTCCCGGGGCCACGTGGACGTTTGCCGGGGCCAGTGCCCCCCCGTGCCCCCCCCTAACGACGTCCCTGTGAAGAGGTAGTAAAAGCAGTAGCTCTTCGCGATGATGGTCGTAGTGTACACTATATTGCTAGGGTGCTAAATATAGCACGAAGTACTATCCATGAAGGTCTCAGACAGTATGATGCAACTGGTTCCTATGGTAGAAGACCGATTTCTTGTCGGAAACGATGCACAACAGCACGGGAAGATTGTTTAATGCGTATCATAGTCTTAAGAGACCGTCGTACGACTTCAAATATTGTGGCACAGCATTTGAGAAATGTTCATAGAGCTGTGGTTTCTTCACGAACAGTTCATAGAAGACTGAATGAAAGTGGTTTATCATCTCGGAGGCCAGCTGCAGGTCCCAGGTTGTTAGCACGTCACCGGAAGCAAAGACTGGAATTTGCTACAAAACACTTACATTGGAATGTGGAGCAGTGGGAAAAGGTTTTATTCTCCGATGAGTCAAAATTCAATCTACGTTCATCAGACGGGTGTGAACATGTGTATAGAAGACCTAATGAGCATTATGCGCAATGTTGTTTCGTTGAAATAACACTCTTTGGAGGCGGTGGTGTCATGTGGTCTGGGGAGGTATCTCTTTACAAGGACGTACAGAGTTGGTTTGTAGAGAATGGGGCACTGGCAGCTTGTAGGTATATTACAGAATGTGTGGCAGATCATGTAGTAACATATGCACCATCCATAGGCCTGGACTTTGTTTTTATGCATGACAATGCGCGTCCTCACATTGTGAATATTGTCACGGAGTACTTGGACGAAGTTGCGATTACGCGATTAGAATAGCCACCACAAAGTCCGAACCTAAATCCGATAGAGCACATCTGGGATGAACTGAAATGACATATCAGAAACCGCGCAATAGTTCCAGAAACAATTGAAGAGCTAAAACGTGCTATTCAAGAAGAATGGGAGCAATTGGACCAAGAAGTGATTGTCAACCTTATTCGAAGTATGCCACGGTGGTTACAAGCTGTAATTGATGGCAGGGGAGGTAACACCCGCTACTAGACAGCTTATATACCCCAACAGTACCAGTTAACAATATGAAAAAAAATATTGGTAAGATTTCCTTTTTTCTTTTTTCTTTGGTAGTTTTCTGCAACTTTCGTTTTTGTTCTAATTTATCTTATTAACAATACATTTTAATTTGCCTTCTGTTGAATATATTCAGGTTTTCTTATTTCCAAAAATTTCTGCAACCTTTAGTTAACCTTCGAATCAGAATTTATGCATTATCACAAAAAATGCAAGTGTCCGTTTTTTTTTGTCCAGCAGTATATATATTTTATCTGGTATAGGTTATTGATGCATGAGCATTTTAAAGCAACTTGTATATCTCTATGCAATGTTTTGGTGTATTTACATGTTTATGTATCTTGTTATTACATACATACTTTTGTTTAATTGATGTTTACTTTGGTACTGTGTAACGAACCTGAGCATTTAAGGTTTTATATTTGTAAGAAGTTAAGATTTTTTTAAATGTTTGTTAGTAGTGGGATTAATGCTATTATAAACTCGAGAAATGAAGAGCCCCCCTCAAGCAGATTTGCCTACACTTAAAACTAGCTCAACATGCCCATATGAGCTTTTTGCTCAAGTGTAGCACCCCCTCTAATCCAAGATTTTTGTAAAAATGCCCTCTGGAATTTTCTGTGAAATGAAGAGCCCCCTCAGATTGATTTGTCCACACTTACAAAAGTTGCATCAGCCAGATTTTTGTCCATAAGCTTGTTAAAAATATGCTCTTCTTGATATTGTTTTTGATACACTTCAAATTAAGCCAAAAACCCACCCATACCTACAAATATTTACTTCCGGTTTAAGTGCAATTGGATACCAGGTTCAATTTGTTTATCTAATATTAAAACAATGTAATATGCAGAGACCCTCTAGAATTGCTCCGTGACTCTCTCATTTCTTACATCATAAACATATGATTTTTCACCTATGAGAATAACACTACATATGGTGTCATCAGGTAATGCCTCATGGAATTCACAGATAATTTTAATATTTGTCCTGTCATTAACCACAACTTGTTTCCTTTTTGAAGTGTTGATTACAAACATGGGTCTCTGTGCTTTGAATTCATCTGGTGTGTAATACATGTCAGTATTGCCAGTAGTGACCCTTTTGAAGGATGTAAATGCTTCATATAATTTAAGGAAATCATCCTTGGACATGTCTAAATTATAATTTTCTCTAGGAAATACCTCATTTCTGCCATTTTTAAGATATATGTTCTTGATGTTGCAGCTATCAAATTTACTTGAATTTTTTTTCCTGATTGTTGTGTCTTCCAGTCTGAAACAGTACCACCACAAAATCCGGCATGTCATATTGTATGCTGGAGAATGAATTTGTAGCATCAAACTCATAATAGGTACCAGATGCGGGCTTCTGTACACATTGATATGTATAAAATTGTAGAGGAATCTGTGGATTTTTTATTATATCAGCTTTGTATTTAAGAGCATAACTGGCCTCATATTCAACAACAGGGATTCTTAACTCCATAGTCTGAATAATGCATTTGCCTTCATCAGGTAGGGTATTGGGCAGAGCTTCCCCTGTAGAGTTTAATGTGCTGTACCTCATCAAAGCATTGTTATCATTTGCAGCTCTTCTAAATGTGATTCTTAAACCACCCTTCCACATAATATCTTTGTAATCTGAGAAGAATCCTGGCAACAGGCGCATCGGGAACAGCACTGTGTGGTTTTTAGATAATATCTTATCACCAGCCTCAAATCCACCTATTTTGTAGTAAGAAGCCTCGGTTTTGGATAATTTTAGTGTGGCCAAAGCTGTGGAGGTAATGCCGGGATAATCTACTCTGTTTATAACAACGCCATGCTTTCTGATCTCAATTTCAGAGAATAGATGTGGCACAAAATTGTCTACAAGTCTTATATTTGAATTTGCCGGATAATCTGTTCCATCGAGCTTTACAACATCAAATTTGATGTATAGATCTGCTCTGTGGGGGTGTATAAAGCCATCCCCTACATCAAGATCAACCTCAATCTCTGTGTTGGGTTGATTTAAATTTGCAAATGTCCTCCTGTTTGGGGGGAATGATTGTAGCTCATAACTCTCAATATTTTCCATTTTTTTCTTGTATGTATTTTTATTTAAATATTAATCTCTATGATTGCAGTTGTTGTGGCTCCAGCAAAATCAACTAATTCTTCTTTTTCATTAGTGACCATCAATTCAATGTAATCTATTCTATTATGGCACACAGGAAAATATAATGTTGGGGATGGATTGTAGATGATGGGCTCCATAAATTCAGAATTAGGTTTGAATGTTGCAATGATGCCAGTTTGTTTGTGAGTGCCTATGCCATTTGATTTGGTGATCATACCCTCAGCCACATTACAGTGAATATTCAGAGTCTCTATGGCTAAGAATTTAGGTATATTAATAGCAGTGTGTTTGATGCCTGGTTCAAGTTTTGTGTTGTTCTCAAATCCTAACAGCTCTCCTATAGTACCCAGATCCACTGTTTCTGTAGCAGATACAATCTCTACCCTGTGAGTAACAGAATTTTGACTTAATACTATACCTCTGGGTAATTGAGCATTTAGAGTGGATAGATTATATTGCCCTGGAGTGATGACAATTTTTTCATCACCAACTGCAATTGTGTTGTTGTGGTGTGTAATATTAGGGATCAAGTACATGCCATAAAATGCTCTGAGAGCTATTGTTTTGGGATACACTATATCATCATGCAATTTGAGTTTCAATATTGAATTTTGGCTGGTGAGATGGAATACCCCCATGATGTTTTAAATACCACAGGGCTTTTTGAAAATTTTCAATTGATGGTTTATTTATTTGAGACATATATCTAAGAACAGATAAACACAAATGTCCACAATTAACATCTTTGAAGTTTTGAACACGGGCATTATTGTAATAAAGATTAGCTGATTTTAGATATTTTATTAAATTTTCAGGTGGAACACCTCCAAATGAATCAAACACAAATGCCTCATCTTTTAAATATTTAAGATAACAAATCCAGTGAGTGCCCTGATTTTTTTACTTATCCAAATTAACAATGCCACACTCTTTGTTGAGTGGTTGCTCTGGCAAAGAATCAGACATGTACACACCTCTAAAATGTTTGATGCCCAGTGGCTTGATTAACTTCAATATCTTGGTTTGTAAGCGGCTCTTGTTTTTTTAAAACTTATTCATGGCTCTCTTAACACCTTTGCCTTATTTCTCCATGGCCAGGTTATGGCGCTTCAATTCATCTAATTCTGCCCTATTCTTCTTGGCATCTATTACTGTTTTTGCTATGGCAGCTGATCCCCCAGCCAAGCTCCCAACAGCCCCGAGAGCAGCTAAGATGGCAGGGATGGTAAATATAAATCCCCCCACATGTGATTTTTTTCTTGATTGCTGTAATTTTTTTAATTGGGGGGTACTAAGCAACAATTTCATACCATGACCCTTGGCAATACAAGAATTTTTTTTCTTGCGCTGCTTTTTGGTCAAAAGGCTATCAATAGTTTTAAGAGATTTGAGACCAGCATAAGGTATTTGATACATAACACCCTTGGCCTTCATTGTAAGTTTATTATATACATATTCACAGCCCCCACCCCAGTTTTTGTTTGGTGTTCATAGCTATGGTGGTCCCCAATGCTGCTATTTTTTCACTGAAAGAAGCATCTTTGCTTACAAATCTACCAAATGCAGCCTCTTCTAATTTCTTGTCTGCAACATGTCTCTTGTCAAGATCAGAATGTGTGTTGTATGCTATGTCATGGTCTCTACAAGCAGCATCTAGGGGATTGACACCAGGATCACCTCTGTTTAATCTATGGTCCAATTTTGTGCCTGGACCACAATACTGATAACCTGGAATGTGTAGTTCAAATGGCAGCTTGTTTATAATGTCATTAACCAAGCCCCGACCCTCAGAAATATTCCAAAATTTAGGTGGTAGAGTATTAATAATTTTTATAAGATATCCAATCCCCTTAGTGTCATTCACTATAAAATTAGACAATTTTGTGCTTATCATGTCCATAATTCCAACCTTTTCATTGTAAAAATTGTGGTTGCCAGCATTTTCCTCCCCAGCTATCACCAATAACCTATCTACAAGTTTCCTGACATCATCAATCCACACAAATTCTTTAGGCAGGGTGTTGTATTGTTTGATTCCACTACCAGTCTTGATCTGAGACCATATGGGCTTGATTAAATTATTGTATTTTGCCCCACTGCTCGACTTGACTCTTTTTTGTGTGGGATCATTGTTCTGGTATAGAGCATCTGATTTTATTAATATTTCTTTGTAATATTCATAATCTTGATCTGTATAGCTGCCAGGCCTTTTCCTAGTCATCAGTTCCCACAATCCAGGTGTGCCGGGGTACTTAACAAAAGCACCTTTTTCTCCAAGACGAGATTCTGAATATACAATAAGATCATCCCCCATAAATGTTACTCTGAAATTGCCAATTCTATGTATGATGCTACCATCAAGCTCTGTGTCAGCATATAAGCCAAAAACCTCATCTTTGTTGTCTTTAGGTGTGGTTAAATATTTTTGAGCAAGAAGACCAAATTCAATAGGATCCTGAGTAGCTTCAATTCTTCTAGGAGCAATAGGACTAGGTGTATGAATACTGGAAAGTGGGGTGAATGGATAATCTAATATGTTTCTTGCAGCTACAGGTACAAGCTCTGTGATCAAATTTTGATTTTGCTCTGTAACAGTTTTGATATTTTTACCTAATTCACCAATAGCATCAATTATGGGCTGTTCTGTTTGTTTGTGTTTTTCATAAATTCCTCGGTTCTCTGATTTCCATCCCTTAAATCTTTTTACAAGATAATCTCTTAATTTAAGATCATCAATAATTGGCCTTTTCATGTTTATTTATTTATGTTTCAATGTCTAGAAAATTGTTGATTTTATTTCTATATTTGCCACTATTGGGTGTTCTTGTCATATCAATTGTGACAAACCCATAACTGTCCTGGTTCCAGCACCAACTGCAAAACTTAGAAAAATCATTGTAGCTCAAGTCCCCACCTACATATTCATCATGTATGTGTTTGAGGTTGGTATGATCCTGATGAAACACACATATAAAATTGCTGTTGTCTCGGATCAGCTGCTTGGGTATTTTTGAAAAAGTCTGTGCCAGGTAGAAGCAATCAATGTTTTTGTGCCGGCCCTGTGTAAAGAAATTTCTAACCTTGTTTTGATTATCCAGTATAATGTCATCAAACACAACAACAGAATTATCGAGACATTCATGAAGTGGCTTAACATCAGGTTCAAAAGTGGCAATATCCAATCCATCATATAGCTTCATCAGCTGCTGATATTTTAATTGTTCCAAGCTCTTAGAAAAGACATACAAGTGCCTGTTTTTCCAGTCTAACCAGTTGGGTGCCAATAAAAAATTATCAATCATTAGTGTAGTTTTACCACAAGCCGATGGCCCAACAATAAGACACCTAATATTATCAGGCAGCAATTTGCCATTTCTCTTATTCTGCTGTTCAGGTTCTGGCAGCCTTTTTATAACATCCCAGGTGCTCATATTATTATTTTGTTTGCATCGATCCAGCTGTGTTCTGGAAGTCCTAGCCATTTGACAAATAACTTGTTGCCTTTTCTGCGGATGATTTTTTCTATGAGATATGTGTCAGGCTGTTTAGTTTTGCTGAGCTCTTCTTCATAGAATCGGCCTTTGAGAATTTCTCCTCGGTGGTATTTTATTATATATGTGTTAAGGGTCCCGGGTTTAACTTGAACCACTGTAAATAATTCAGTGCTCCAGTTTCTTGTAAAGCCTCTTTTGAATAAGTGCTTATATTTGCTGATTCTTACTTGATCACCAATCTTGTATTTGGCCTTTCTTGTTGTTGGCTGGTATCTAGGATAATAAACAGTGCTGATCAATTTTTGCTCATCAGATGAAGTTACTTCAGAGGGTTTCATGTTGATTGTGGAATGGACCGAGTTGTTATATTTATGTAGAAGTTCTGGAAGAATATTAATCCATTTATAATTACCTTGAAGTGTAAATTGTTTATACATAAGATTTTTTAGAGTTTTGTTGAATCTCTCTACAATTGAGGCCTTGAGATCACTGTAACTCGAATAATGTTGTATTGCCTGGCTTTTAATAAATTGTTGAAACACTGAATTATAAAATTCTTTGCCATTATCTGTTTGCAAATAGCGCGGTGATCTTCCACTCTGATTGATGATTGTCCTGATGGCTTCTGTAACACATGCCCCAGTCTTGGATTTGAGTGGCACAGCCCAGGCAAATTTTGAAAATGTGTCTATGATAGTGAGTAGATACTTGTAGCCCTTGTTGATTTTGTCTAAGTTTTTCAACTGTCCACTTGCCATTTCAATCAAGTCGCTCTGCCATAAATCATCTATGCTTTTTGTGACTACTGGCAGTCTCTTAAAATTATGTCTGGCCTGTCTGTGTAATTCATCAACAATAATTTGTCTAGACATAATATGTAAACAAGAATATTGCAACTATAGGGTGTTCAGCAGCTGATACTCCAGGATTTTCTAAATATAATTTGTCCCCTATTTGTATTTTAAATTCCAAAGAGCCATCATCTTCAACATATGCTGTTTCTAATGTATTGGGGTCTGTAAAATCCTCTAATTCTACACGGGTGATTTTCACTTTGTTATCAGCATTTGTTATTGATAAGGTAGGGTAGTGGTGTGCCTGTGGTTGAAGCCAATATTTGATCTTGATTGGTCTCAATGTGCCCCCAACAAAAAATTGGTAATAAAATTGTGCAGGGGACAGCATATATATTTTGCCACCTGGTGTAAATGGAGAATCATATTCTTTGTTGGGGATGCTGTACAATTCAAGAATTACTGTATGTTTTGGATTCTCGATTATGCCTGTTATTTCTTTTTCTGCTGTGAGCAATCTGCTTGTTACAGATTCAAGGTGCTCATTGATAGTCCTAACAACATCATCATGGCCTGGCTTGATTTTTATGTCCACAACAAGTTTTTTGTATTGTTGCACAATTTCTTGTAGCTGGGTGGCAAAAACAGACAAAGCGTTTGCTTGATTGGATTCCATGGTCCCTAGCTGTTGCTTGATATTAGCTACAATTTGCTGTAAATTTTCAACAACTGCCAATTTTGAATTTTGAGCAGTAAGATCATGGACCTGTCTTCTGATATCCTCAAACAGGGCATGCAGTTCATTAATATGTTGATTGGTTGGTAGAGTGGCCACTGTCTGAGTGAGTTGTTTGATCTCTGTTTGGATATTCTTGATATCTTCTGATTTCAATATGCGATTCACTGCCCTCTTAATATTTTTAAGTTCCTGTGATGTGGGCAGATTTGATACTGTATTTTGTAAAAATTCAAGTGCCAATTTCACATTGTTTAATTCAGAAGCATCAGCCACATTTTGCGTAGCATTTTGGAGCAGGGCTATATCTGCCTGAGAGGGTGTTGATTGTTGTAAAATTTCAAGTTTTGTTTGGATATCATCTATCAAGTGATGAAAATGAGATAGTTCAGATTCAGTGTTGAGGTTTTCAAGCTTTGTGATTTGTTGCTGGACACTGACAAGGCTATCTACAATCCCAGGCAGGCGAGATTCTAGTACATTTGTCAAATCACTTTGCACTGCTGCTATTGTACCTTCAAGATGGGTTATGGAACTTTGAATTTTTCCAAAATCTTCGTATGTTTCAAGTTGCAGCTTAATATTTGCAACACTCCGAGTTATTGCATTCAAAGCATCAGAAGATGGCAAATTGTTCATAAAATTTTCAAGTGTCTCAATTTTTTCTTTAACCTCGGCTATGGAATTGTTCAGAGGGTCCAGATTAGGTATCTGGAGTGACTGAATCTGTTCCTTCAGAGTGGAAATCACTAGATCAAAATCTTCTTGTGATTTTATGCTTTTGACAATTGTTTGGAGCTGTGCCTGGACATTATTTATTTGCTCTTCTAATTGCTGTTTCAATTGCTCAGAGTTGGTGGCCTGGGTCTTAAATTTGGCTTGAAGAGCTGCTACAGCCTCTTCTAAACTTTGAAAATTATCTAATGTGGCCAAATCAGTATATTTCTGAAGCAACAATTTGAGTTCAGAATCAATTTTAAGAAGAGGGTCCATGCATTGTGATTGCAAATTTGTAATTTCTAATTGAAGACTGGCATTGAGTGTAGTTTGTAAAGCTTGTAAATCACTTCTTAATTTCTTGACTCTGACATCAAGCATCAAAATCTCATCACTGTGATCTTCATGCCTTGTATGGCCAAATATATCATTAGGCATTTTGTTTTAGTGGTTATTTATTATTGAATATCTAATTCTTAATTCTATAAAAAAAGGTATAAGTTTGTCATATGATCCCGGGACCTCAATATATAAGCAGTCACCAGCAGAAACAGTATAAACAGTGCCAGAAATCATGTTTGAGTGCTTAATTCTATAAATATTTTTCCCTAGTGAAATCTTGACATTGCCCTCAGGAGTTGTAATAAATTGTAATTGCCCACCTACAGGTAATTGGTAATAATTTAAATTATTGTTAAATATGTACAATATTTTGCCTGTTTCATCATCAACATCTGTAAATATGCTGTTCAGATGAATAATTAACAAACCACTCAGTTTAGACAGCATAGACTGTATATCAGAAGAGGGTTGTGGTGTCGGCAGGTCCATAATACCTTGTTTTTTAAACCCAAATAAGTTCATAGGCATGTTTATTTATTTCAAATCATGCTCTGTAATTGGGCATTGATTCCCACTTTTCAAATCACAATGACCCCATGGTAAAGTATGTATGCCACATGATAAAATGCATCTCTTATCATCATGTGGGTCCAGAGCCACTTTTCTTACAACATTTGTAGTCAATAAGTGATCCACACTCTGAATTCTGCATTCTGATGTTCTGATTAAATTCTGGGATTTGAGGCAATCTTCATAATCTTTAAATTCAAGCTCTTGGTCTACAGTTACTTTGCCAATGCCCTTGGCCTTTTTGGCAACAGCACCACTACATGTCTCAAAATTGTACATCTTGGCCCTTAACCCAGCAAATGCCACAATAACATCACCAAGTGTCTCATCTTTTAACTTGCCAGGCACCTTTTTGTTGAGGGGTTGAATCCTTGTATGTTCACTGGTATCAAAATATTCAAGCAATGCAGGCTGTGCTATATCTTGATAAACATCTTCTGTCTGAATATCAAGAATAAAACTATCCGTGTCCATGTACATTAATTTTATATTATCACGATAGAAAGGCTTCAACACATCATAATAGAGCTTTAACATATGTAATTTGGCCAATTCCAATATCACAGCCCCTACATAAATAGGTTTATCAAACTTAATCTTTGTTTTTTTCATGTTGAAAAGTGCCATATTTTCATCATAAATTCTTCTATAATTGAAATTAGGCTTTGCAACCAATTTTTTGCTCAGGCTGGGGTCAGTAATTATTTTAACATCGGTATGTTTTCTGACATTTTCAATAGTTTTGCCATACACAGAATTGACCATCAATTTAAACAAGGCCTTATCAAATTGGCTCTTTGCAGATGTTCGAAGCTCTGTGTTTGTATCAATATATGGCTTCAACCATTTTAAGTGCCTGAACCTCAAAACTTTGCCAACTTTGCTCACTTGGACACCATGATGCATCAGGAACTGGAGGTTTTTGTAATATATGACATAACCCTGTTTTGGCTCCAGTGTCATCATCAATTTCTTCTGTTTAGAGCCAGGTGAACACTCAACCTCAGGAATTGGGGGCAGATCAGAAAATTTGTTGTGTAAATCATCAGGAATTGTCAGATCAACCTCTAAGAAGAGGCCATAGTTACTGTCATCAAAATCCTGAAGATCTTCAATATTGAAATCTTCAACCCATTCAAGCCCTGCTAATGGCAGTTTATCCATCATAGCGTAACCATAGAGGCTGTTTGCATCCACATACAGTATATAATTTGATTTCAGTGCTGGATCATAATCAGGAATATATTTGTTATTTGCTCTGGCATATCTCTGAGAACATTGCACCATCCCTCCTCTTATACATTGCTCCATAAACAGATACATATCCTGATCTTGGATCAGATCCAATTGCATTTTAGTGTTCAAAAACATTGAAGACCATGCTAGGCCCGGAGCACTGTAAAAATACATTGGATCCAGTCTATAATTTTGCATAGAAGATTTTCTGAATGCCTGCAATATATCAGCTAAGAGGGTCACATCAAGTTTTAAATATGCCATGTGATAATCACCAAATGTCTGGCATTTTAAATTGTTCCACATCAATTGGGCATGGTGATAATCATCATCAGTGATTCCAGATCCTCTGATTTTGCTGTAAAACTCATGTTGTGGTGGCAGAGCACACTCATCAAATTTAGAAAAATCTGTAACATAATCATATGGATATACACCCTTCCGCCTAATTAATTTCAGGTCCTGATTTGGAAACATGGTACATGTGATTTTGAATTGATCATCAGATAATTGAGTGGCCAGTGTAGCCAGGCTAGCAGATAAAATTCTGTAGGAATCAAGAAATCTTAAGTGAATAGGAACACCATTAACTTTAATTATTTTGCTAATAGCAATATATTTCTCATCATTTTCAGCTAAAATATTTAAATTCTGCTTGTCAAACCCCTCGTACCTGATCAAATGATGAAAATCATAATTGGATGCTCCATGGCAAAATATTGGGACAAATTTTGATCTCTGGATCTTAATATTACAGCTATTACACAGTGCCATTTTGAATTTACCATCTGTATGAGAATGGTGTTTCACCTTGATTTTTGTATCTGAAAATTCAGAATCACATTCCGGGCATTTTTCTGCATTGTTGAAATCTTCAATCTGTTTCTCTGTTAAAGGCAACATAGGTTTTGATTTTAATAAGATATTAGATGCTATGTCACGGCACTCAATTTCTATTCTATGTGCAAATTCTTTGATGGCATCTGGTCCCATGTGTGAATATTCTTTACTAACAACACCATCCTGTACAACAACATAATAAAAACTAGAAGGTTCATGTAGCTGGTATGGTGTAATTGAAGATTCTTCAGGATCTGGATTGCAGAATGCAAGAGGTTTGAGATTTGATTCAAAATCACAGACTATATATGCTGGGTGTTCCAACAAGGCTTCAAACTTTTTGAATTTGCAATTTTCACTTGGCATTGGCATCACCATATGAACAGGTTTATAGTTGCCACAGTATTTCAGATGCTCAATTAACTTGTTTTTAGCAATTTTTGCATTTTTTTCCTGAACCCCATTCACCATTTTTTGACCATCAAATACAGTTAAACATCTTCTGCACAACTTAAATATTCTATTAGATTTGTCTAGTTGTGTTCTGACTAAAGCTTCAAGATTATGTATCAGAGTGTAATGGTGTGTATCATCCCCTTCAATTAAGAGCAGATCAATCGGAACAGCAGAATCATTATTAAATGTACTGATTCTGAGAGGTGCTATCAAGCAATTGCCACGACCAGTGGAACAAATAAATACATTAATAGATAATTGTTTACCATTAATATCCCTGGCCTTTTTTTCAAATTTATCAATATTCTGAACAGACATTGGATATTCTAAACCCTCCATTGCTTCATCAAAATTGTGTTCATATTGTTTATAATAACTTATTCTCTGAGGATTCCTTGAAACTGGAAACAAAGCAGCTAAAATACACCACAAAAAGCATTTCTGGTCGGTATTTTCTATGTTAACCACGGCTCTTTTGTTTTTAATATTGGCCGGTAATGGCAGATATGTAGAACCTTGTAATGGGCTGAATTCAGAAATATTAACATATAACTTGTGTGGAGATCCGCATAGGCTCCATCCAGACTCTTTTGCTGCAAATTCAGAGTGTTTAATATTCAATTGATCTATCAAACTGCTTATTATTTTGTCTGAATTTGCATTTGAATATACAGGTACAGTTTCTGTTATGTGGGGCTGTGTAAATTTTGTGCCATTTGATTTCTTATATTGTGTAAACAATTTGAGGGACAGCTTATAAGAGCCATTTTGTGCATTTAGAATTGCCTGTACATCAGGATTTATACTGTTCAAAAAATTCTTAATGCCACATCTTGGCTCTGATACAAACCGATAATCTCTTAATTGGCCATTAAAACTGCTATGGATGGGTTCATAGCGTGGCTGCTTTGCAGGTCCAGCATTAACAGGTGCTTCATGCTTTCTTTTCAGACCAGATGTAGATGGTTGTGGGGGCAATATTGATGACTGTGCAGAGCAAGTACCTTTATGTTTATATGTAAAATATTCCATGCTATATTTTCTATGGCATTTGGGGCATATTTTTGTGGGAGTTCTGTATTTGTCTAGAAGACAATTCCTTTGGTGCCTGGCCCAATTAGAGCTAAATATATTTTTATTGCATTGATTACAATGTTTTTGATTTGGCATTTTTATTATTAGTTTATTATATAAAATTTCTTGGGTTTCAAATCAAAATTCTATGCTTAATAAAAAATATCAATTGGGTTCAGCAGTGTGATTTGTATATTTTGTATGTGTGTATGTGTGTTAATATTTTTGGCTTTGGTATTTATATAAAATTTCTCGGGTTTCAAATCAAAACTCTATACTTAATAAAAAATATCAGTTGGGTTCAGCAGTGTGATTTGTGTGTGTATGTGTGTGTGTGTGTGTTAATATTTTTGGCTTTGGTATTTATATAAAATTTCTTGGGGTTCAAATCAAAACTCTATACTTAATAAACCTATGACAGGTTGTCAAAAATTCTGTATATTAAATCAAATAGATTTGTAATTCAATTTATACAAATCTGCAATATTTTTGTGTTTAAAAAATATGAGCAGCACTGCAACAACACACCTTTTCTCTTCAACAACTCTCACAATACTGGCTGATATGCAATGCAAAATCTTTTTATATAGCCTAAACACGGACCGCATTGAAAATATCTGAAACAATAAGCCAATCAGAATATAACACATCATCACATTATGTCATAAGCAACCAATCAGAAAACAACACGTGTCTAATAATTTATTGCATAATATTGGATAATAATTTGTTGCACAGCATGATGCAATATAAATAAACCAGAAATAGGCCACAACTTGGCCACAAGTGGACCGGAAGTAGGCAAACCGGAAGTGGACCGGAAGTAAATATGTGTGGGTGTGGGTGGGTGTGGGTGTATGTGGGTGGGTGTGGGTGGGTGTGTGTGTGTGTGTGGGTGGGTGTATCATGGCCTAGTTTTAAGTGTAGCCAAAAAAAATATCAAGAGGGGCATATTTTTAACAAATTTATGGACAACAATCCCACAGAAGTGCCTTTTATAAGTGTGGGCAAATCAATCTGAGGGGGCTCTTCATTTCACAGAAAATTCCAGAGGGCATTTTTACAAAAATCTTGGATTAGAGGGGATGCTACACTTGAGCAAAAAGCTCATATGGGCATGTTGAGCTAGTTTTAAGTGTAGGCAAATCTGCTTGAGGGGGGCTCTTCATTTCTCGAGTTTATAATAGCATTAATCCCACTACTTTTGTTACTTCAAATAATGACACAGTTGTAGTTGGAACTTGTGTATATGTTTAGAAATACGTCATAATCTGTTCGTGTTGACGTCACATTCTCATCTCAGCAGAGGAAGTGAACCCGCCTGAATGTTTTCTCCTGACAACAGACTGAGTTGAAAAACAGGTGAAGGTGAGAAATCAACAGAAACATGGTAACGGTTAATGGAATGCCCAAATAGTGTAATTGGTAATTATTTTCATTCTAGTTATACTCGGAAATAATAATTAAATACAGAAACTTTCGTGTATTTACGTTTGTCTTGTCCAACGTTAATTCTATATGCAAGTGTGTTTAGTGATTGTGATGTGATTTAATATGCTATAGAATTGTTCTTTGCGCCTCTTCAGGAAGAAACGTAAGCAAATCTGTATCTTGCTTGTAAGTCCACATATGATAGGAAATATAAGTGATTATGAGAGATAAGTGATTATAAAACTGTGTTTAACTTTGAATACCGTGTTGTGTTTCTTTTCTACCCAGCAAGCCCTGCTGAGTGATAAAGAGTCTCATGTTCCCGACACAAGGAGCAGTGGACTAACTTTGTAACGACTAGTGTCCAACTTGAATACGTTGCAACTGAAGGGTCAATTTATGTTCCTTCATTTGTAGTTTGCTACTTTTTCTTCTTCTTTTTTTTGGTAGGGGAGATTTATCGTGGCATTTTCCATATTTCATCAGCTCCAAAATAGCATTCTGCTCCATAACCAATGAAGTGCAAATGAATACTATGAACTACAATTTTAAAATAATTTATTAAAATATAATACAAATTCCATTTGGTCCTTCATGATGATAAAATACTTGTAAATAGAACATGTCAATTGGATATAAAACAATACCCTTCAACGGGTATAAAAATAAAGAAGTTTCACTCTTGCACACAAGTGAATGACACACAGGCACAAAAACACACTTTAAAGGAAGAGAGAAAAATGAAGACACGGACGTCAATGACCGCTGGGCATGGATCTGGAAGTCACAGGGACTGGAACCACACTTCCCAGGTACTTGTTGAACGCCGAATACAGGAATCCAACTCGCTCGGCTTCATCAGCTCTGTAAAAACCAAAAAGGAAATTGAAATATAGTAGGGATGGGCCGATATGAAATTTTGGCTGATACCGATAAAGTACCGATATAAAATTTACCGATACCGATATTCTACCGATCCGATATAAAATTAGAAATGGTCCTTGAAGAACCTGAAATGTTCATTGATCTCCTTAATAAATGTGTGTTTTGAGATGACTGCAGTGCAAGAGAAGCTAAATATTTAAATATTTACTTTTTAGAAAGAAGAGCATGGAAATTATCCATAAAAATTACAACAAAATGGCAGAATTTTGCACTAAATTATAAGATATTTATCGATATATCGGATCGGTAAAATAATCGGTAATTTTACCGATAAACTGATATGCCTATATCAGCTGATACCGATAGAGTACCGATTAATCGGTCCCATCCCTAAAATATAGTATTAGATCAATCACATCACAGGAGGAGGAAATGTGAGGAACAAGGAACAAAGGCAACAAAAGGGGATTATAAGCACCATCTTGCATTGGGCACGCCACTGGTTCCAAATGTCAACCAGAATGCTGACAAATCAAATTTGCATCCACCATTAATTTAGTTATACCTTCATAATCCTTTAAATCTGGCTAATACTTTATATTGATCTAACACAGACAAGCATATATTAGTGACTTTTTTCACCCATACTTCCAACAGTTTCACAGAAAACCCTATACTCAGGTATATGGTTGGATGTATATGTTTCTTTCCTGTAGTACTTCACTTATTATCTTGTGTGTATAAATGTGTTTGTGTGTGTGTGTTTATATGTAATCTACACTGTTATATGTTTATTATTTGAATTATGTAAGCTTTCCTGTAATTGGAGATTGTCTCTGTAGGAAGCAAACGAATAAATAAATAAGAGCAAGAAAAAATTACAATACTTTACATCTCACACCCACCATGCCCTTTTGTTTCCACTTAGTATCACCAGTAGAGCTCAAAATGCCTGGAAACCCAATTTGAATAGACCTGCGTCAGTTGTCATATTGCTATTTTAATCCTTAAATGTCAGCTGACAGCCCAGTGTAGGCCACAACAATGGGAGTGGGAAATTTAAATTCCGCAAGGTTTAAAATAAAATTTTAATCTTGGAAACTATGAATGCTAGAGTTACAAATTGTACTACGTTTTGATCAGCTTATGGTCGGAAAACCTATTTGCATTATCAAGAAGAAGGAGAAGATGAAATTACAACAACAAAAAAATAATAATAATGAAATATGAAATGTGGGCAATGCCTGGAGATGAGGGTTCAAAATGATGTCTGATATGTGTTCCATTCTTGTGGCAAGAATTATGCACTTATTGTAGACAAAATGTTTTCCTAATATAAAAGCTGTGCTTCTTTCCAGTGCAAAATTTACCCTATCCCACAAATGTAGCCAGAATCAAAATAAACTTTACTAACAACATACCTCAAGGCTCATGTAGCACTCAAAACATGTATCTCTGAACATTACCTGAGTCTCAGTGCGCTCCAAAACTCACAAAATGCATTCTGAACAACATATGCCACCGCTGACATTAGCGACCTCAGCTTTTAGTGACACATATGTCGCACCAGCTTTTATGGGTTACAACAGCATTATTTTATGCAATATTATTTGTAACATACATATTACTTAGTGTACAGAATAGAGTACTGCATTGGACCACTTTCGCTTATTCATACTCGATTGAATCTCCCACACTCAAGCGTATAGAATCAAATATCATTTCAATGTGACAATATTCATAGAAGAAATACTAGGGTGAATCAAAAAGTAAGTTACACCCAACCCGTGTTCCTGTACTAAGAGGGATAAAATAATCACGCTTGGTGACAACACTGTCTGGAATGTTTTCTTCACACACCAGAAGCAGCCGTGCTTCAGCTGGTTTAGTATGCGAGTAGTCACAGTGTGAGTATAGCGCATCGTATTGATGTGGCGTCCAACATTGAGGTGTGCTCCGTCGTCCGATTTTTGTGGGCACAAAGGCATAATCGGAGTGAAATCCATCCCAAAATTGTCGAGGTGTATGGTGAGAATGCGATGTCACGCCCCATGATCGCAAAATGTGCCAGATGTTCAAAGAGGGAAGATCGAACGTGAACTACGAACTGCGTGTCGGGCAGCCTGCAACTGTGAACACTATCGACAACATGGAGCGTGTGAATGCAATCATTGTTGCTAACTGCCATTGCTAGTGAACTGAACATATCCTATGGTAGTGTGTCTAGCTGATTCGTGATCAGATGGGTTATCGTAAACTGTGCTCTCGCTGGGTGCCGTGCTTGTTAACCGACGGGCACAAAAATCAATGTTGTGATGCTGCACTGTCATTTCTTCGGCATTATTCCATGGATGGTTTGTAGTTTCTGAGCAAAATCATCACAGGAGATGAGCCCTGGGTGCACCAATACACTCCCGAGACAAAGAGGGCATCCATGGAATGGAGACATAAGGATTCGCCACCACCAAGAAAAGCCAAAACCTGTCCAATGATTCGAAAGGTCATGCTAAGGATCTTCTTCGATTCCGAAGGCATTGTTTACAGTGAGTTTGTGCCCCGAGGAACAACAATCAATGCTGCAACATAATGTGACACTTTAAAGAAGATGAGAAAAGCCATTAAAGATCGAAGGCCCGGAAGATTGGGGTTGTTGTACTTCAAGACAACGCTACCACCCCCCTCCCCCCATACAGCTGGTGTCACACAGGATTTACTGCAGAAATTCGAGTGGGAAATGTAGTCTCAGCCTCCCTATAGTCCCAATTTGGCACCCTGTGACTACCACCTTTTCGGTGCTCTCAAACAAGACCTAGGGGGTCAGCGTTTCGCGTCAGATGAGGAAGTGCAGGAACCAGTCTCAAAGTGGTTCAAAGAAATTGGACGGAATTTTTACACACAAGGAATCGAAAAACTGGTCACACAATACGAAAAGTGCTTGGAACACCTTGGTGACTATATATCGCTAGGTATTGGTAAGCTAGACTAAACTACAACTGCAGATGATGACTATGTTCACTTAAGTTTTAATTTCACTGCATCTTTCACTTAAGGATACATATTTGAGGGCTCACTACCACAGATAAATTATGGTTACAGGTGAACTAGTGGGCTTCGAGTGTATACCGATCATTTTGCCTGTTCGAGCATTATTCACTCAAGCAAAGAAGCTGTCAATTTCATATGCCATCTAGCATCGCCCATGCGAACTATAAGACACTGAAGCGAAAAGCGCTTGATGCAGCTAATACAGAATGTATTCTCAAAATAAACAAATCCTTTATTTAAAATAATCCTTATTACATTAAGCCAAATAAAGTCTCGTGAGTATCAATATCATTTATGGTACCTGATGTTTTGGATATCTCTATCTTTCTGCTCCAAGGATGCCCTAAGCTTCTCCAGCTCTCTATCCTTGGCCCTCAACACCTCTGTCTGCTGTATATGCAGCTCAGTGACCTTTGCCTGCAGCTGCTCCATTTGCATATGAAGCCGTCGGTTCTCATCCTGTTTCTCTGCTAACCGTGATGATTCCTCAGATGCTAACTGCCGTGATTTCTGGGAATCCATCTTCTCATTTGCGAGACTCTGAAATTATAATATGGTCATCTCAACACAATAAGTATGAGGTTGAACTTGATATTTACATATGTATGTATATGTAGTTTCAAACATCTAGGAAGCATAATTGAGAGAAGTGGAAGAATAGATGAGGAGATAAACAGAAGAGGGCAATTGGGAGGAGAGCTTCATCTAAGAGTTCGAAGATTAATATGGAACAGGAATGTACCTTTGAAATGCAAGAAGGTAATATATAATACATACTATGTACCAATAATTACATACGGAGCAGAGACTTGGACAATGACAGAGAGACAAAAGAAATATGCAGGCAATGGAGATGAAACTTTTAAGGAGTATATTGGGGAAGACTAGAAGGAATAGGATAAAGAATGAGGAGATCCGACAGACAGTGGAGGTGGAGAAGCTCCAGGACAGAATAGATCAGGCACAGATGAGATGGTTTGGACACTTGAAGAGGATGGATGCAGAAAGACTACCAGTAAGTGCTTACAATGCACAAGGAGTGGGAATAAGGCCAAGGAGGAGACCAAGATGTCAGTGGAAAGAGCAGATAGCAGAGAGTGTTAGGGGAAGAGGACAAGATTGGAACACCGTGGAAAGAGAGGAGTGGTGGAAGACCAGAAGAAAATGGAGAGGCTTGACTTCTATGCCGACCCAGCCACAATATGGCAATAAGCCCTTTAACGAAAACAAAATGGAAGGCAGGAATCTAAGAAGAAAAAATATACCTGTTAAAGCTTCCTGCAGGAAGTTATGTAACCTGCAGGACTGGATCTATATGTATTTCTTAAACCACAAAAAGTAATGAGGAAAAGAAAACGGAAAAACCAATATTCTGTGGAAAAGATGTTCTGGTCTTTTTAGGCACCAGAACATAAGAGCACACCCTCGAATGTATGCAGGTTGGTGGATATCTTCTGGGGGTTCCCCCTTTTCTGTCTGTTAAAAGCTTCCTCAATCAATTGATAAAACTACTATTGTCAACAACTAAAGTTATACTGTCTCTGAGGACAAAGTTAAAAGCTGAGGCTGAAAAGGAATACTCAGCACATAGGGACAAATACAGGCCATGACCGCACAGAACACTATCCTGGCTGTTTGGTCCAGGTGCCGGAGCCCACTATGGGGAAGTGAGATTGGCTTCATTTGTCACTCTGAAACCACCTCCATTAAGCTCTTTTTTTCTATTTAATGCCACGTTGGTATGCTTATTACATGCACGGCGAATGCTTTGCCAGACTGGAGACCAAATTTGCTAGTTGGTTATATTTAGTTTTCGGTGAAGTACCCCCATGTCCCACGTCACTTGCCACTTCAGTATTAAACATTAGTAAGAGTTCAAAATATGACACCGAAAGAAGTGACAACACACTTTCTGAACTCACCTCATGCAAATGGGAAAGCTTCCTTTGCAGTTCCCCCATCTCGCTCATGACCATGCTGTTCTGCTTCTGAAGTTCTGTTACTAGAGAATGCTGGGTGTTCAGCTGCTGCTCAAAGGTTGACTTCTCTGCCTGCAGAGCCCTTGTTCTATCTTCCAACTGCTGCATCTGCTCCAACTAAAAGAACAAGCAATTTCGAATGACGAAGTTCATTCCAATAGAAATAGTTCGCCCGTAACATTTACAGCTTCAGGCTTGATATAGCTCGTCATTTAACTTTAGGTTAGAGTTGGTGTTTTAAGTCCACTTTATGCACAGTAAGGCTAATCGGGACTGGACCTACAGTTTAAAGTGGGATCCGAACCACTTGTACCTCCACCGGGTATCGAACCCGGGACCCCTTGATTACAAGGCAATGACGCTACCACTGCACCATGGGGGAGGCCTACTTTAGGTTAGACTTCCATATTATAGGGATGAGACACACTAATCAGTATCAGGCTCATAGTGTATCACTAAAATTGCTGATAATTTTAACGATCCAATATTCTAGAAACAACTTGTAATTTAGAGCATTATTTTTAAAAAATAAGCAAGTTTTGAAGTGTGTTGTTAGTAATTTGTAAAGAATAATTGTCAGTTTCAGTGTATATATGTGATGATTGTTGATTGATTGATTTGGGGTTTTAAGTCCACTTTATGCACAGAAAGGCTAATCGGGACTGGACCTACAGTTTAAAGTGGGATCCGAACCACTTGTACCTCCACCGGGTATCGGACCCGGGACCCCTTGATTACAAGGCAATGACGCTACCACTGCGCCATGGGGGAGGCCTACTTTAGGTTAGACTTCCATATTATAGGGATGAGACACACTAATCAGTATCAGGCTCATAGTGTATCACTAAAATTGCTGATAATTTTAGCGATCCAATATTCTAGAAACAACTTGTAATTTAGAGCATTATTTTTAAAAAATAAGCAAGTTTTGAAGTGTGTCGTTAGTAATTTGTAAAGAATAATTGTCAGTTTCAGTGTATATATGTGATGATTGTTGATGGATTGATTTGGTGTTTTAAGTCCACTTTATGCACAGAAGGCTAATTGGGACTGGGCCTACAGTTTAAAGTGGGATCCGAACCACTATGTGCCTCCACCGGGTATCAAACCCGGGACCCCTTGATTACAAGGTGACGACGCTACCACTACGCCACCCAGGAGGCCTCGATGATCGTTGACATCAATACATTTTTCTATTCTCTAGCCCAAACATGAGTTTTGCATGCAACAGACGATACTCTCAAGTTTGCAAACACATGTGACAATTTTACTTTTCAAAGCAGCAAGCAATAATAATACAGACACAGCAGGGAATACAAGTCTTGTGTCAGCCATTACCAAAATAGGCATCACCTTTGAGTGTATCTGTAATTCAATGAAATTTTTGCATATGGGTCAAAATTATTTCAAGTTCCAATAATGACCCCTTCAAGATAACAGGTTTTCTTCCCCAAGAACCATGAAAGGTATTGATTGATTTGGTTTATTTTACTTCGCTTTTCTGCCACTTTTGGCTAATTGTGAAAATGAGGGTGAGAGACGATTTCATAAAATTGATGAAGGGACACTCACAAAGAACACCCATGCCCAGCCTGGGATTCGAACACGGGACCCCTGGGATAGTAACACACTGTGCTAACCACTCCATTACCAAAATAGCAGGCAAACACCATGGAGGCCAGCGAAAGGTTGAGTATCTCTTTTATTCACCTACCTAATACTAATCCCATTTTCCACCTTAATTTACTATTCATAAGTGGGAAAAGAGTGACGCGGTAGTATATGAATACGGAGAAACTAGTACTCACTTTTATCCGCAAAGCTGTTTTTCCTTTTTTGACTAATTTCAGTGGCCACTGCTACCATCCTCGTTGGAACTTGCTGTACTGTTGCTTGGCATGCGTCTTTTGTTTGTAGTTCTCTGGCTGCTGCTAGGTGCGCTGTTGTTAACTGTGCGTCTGGGTCTGTGTCATCTGCTATTTCTGGGCAATAACTCTTGTAGTAGGGGAATCCAAGTGTGGTGTACTTGCCCGCTAACACTGCCCACACGCTTGTAGACTCCAAAATCAAGGAAACACATGCCAAAACGCACTTCCCGCATGAGTTAAACATCGATAGCGGGCAAGCGCACCACACTTGGATTCCCCTACTACAACAGTTATCGCCCAGAAATAGCAATGACACAGACCCAGACGCACAGTTAACAACAGCACACCTAGCGGCAGTCAGAGAACTACAAACAAAAGACGCACGCCAAGCAACAGTACAGCAAGTTCCAACGAGGATGGTGGCAGTGATCACTGATATTAATCGAAAAAGAAAAAACAGCTTCGCGGATAAAAGTGAGTACTAGTTTCTCCGTATTTCATTTTCTAGTAGATTTCTCAGTAATAAAATTCGCAAGCAGTTTACCTCTTTTGTCCTAAATTTCTGGAAAACAGCTCCTATTTCATCATCCGCTCTGCTTCATTCCTGCAAAATTTGAGCTTTCAACTCTGACCTTTCCTTCTCCAACTCCAAGATGGCTCTTTCCAGAGAAGAAATTTTGCTCCTCAAGCTCTCGTGGATCTTCCCTGCTTCCTCTTGGCTTCTGCCCAGCTGCTGCTCAAACTGGAGGTCAGCCTCTTCCAGCAGGTGATTGTACCTCTCTTGCTCTGCAGAAACTCTCGCTACATAAAAATAATTATTAATAATGATGATTATTTCAACATATTTATGAAATTATCAACGTGATGAACCTCACAATGAAAATGCCGTATTCACCACATAATCATCGCAGATTTTATGCGTAACCTTTTTTTTTTGTAAAAAATTGGAGTGTGACTTGTAAGTGCTTTCGTTTTTTAAAAATTGAGCTGGAATGCTTGTGAATACACATTCAAATTGAATAGTCCAAATTGATGCCATAATTTCTTCATCACAGTTTAGCGAAAAAATTTCAGTCTGAAAAATAAAGACACATTTGTTGTTAAACAGTCAAAATATTACACTTGAGAAAATTTACTAGGGTGTTGTAAAGTATGGACTTACAAAATTTAATCTTCTGTGTCTGAAGATTGTGTGTAGTTATTGCTGTTCTGTTTAACTTTTATGCTATGTGATGATTAGAATTATAACATGTGATGAAAGGATAGAAACCTAGTTTTGGACTGAAAAAACAGGGTCATGATTATGCAGTGAAATACGGTGTGCATTAACACATTCCTACATGCTTTGGGTAGAATGATCATACAATGAAAGCTAAACAGACATTAAAAAAGACAGACTATAAGAGCTCTCTTTGTCCAGTGTTTCTGATTCCCCTCAAATTATGTCATTATGTCAAATATCCTTATTTCAGCATTTCAAATGGGGCCTTTCTGATGGCATATTGGTAGCATTGCCACCGTGTGGGTCCCCGATCTGATACCTGGTGGAGATACAGTGGTAAATCCAGTCTCGATTAGCCTAACATACTCGGCCACAAACTCAAGACAACTTGATTGATATGTAGTGAAATACCTCCTGCGGTACTAAGTACTTAGTTTCTTCTCTAGCTTTCATATCATGTGGCTTCCTCAGGAGATAGGACAAGAATAGTCAAGATTTAAGACATGGGCAGGTAAGTTAAGGTTAAAATATAAAAATACGATAAAAAGATAAAAGACGGTGCAGTGCCCTGTCACTCCTTCCTACTCCATATCTGGCTGGCAACTGAATGTCAAAGTATGTACATGCCAAAACTGGTCTTTGTTACTTAGTGAAATGATGGAATATGGTGTAAGTTACGCCTTACCTCCTGTGATGTTCATCTGTTTTGAAAATTTCTATTTGTTCTATTCTTATTCTATACTTTTTCTACCATCTTGGGTTTGTCAGTACTGCAATCATTAATGAGGAATTCATGAAATAGATGAATGAACAAAGACAATGACAATATTAAAACTTAGGCCTGATGCTCTCCTAGCACATCAAGTTTTATGTACCGTATTTACGCGTGTATAATGCGCACTTTTTTCCAAAATTTTTGCCCTTCAAAACTGTGGTGCGTATTATGCACGGAATAATTTGGACAGCCAAAATGAAATCACGCATTTTTTTTCACTATGTCACTGCGTATAACATGTATATATCTACAGATTGATTTTCTTTAGCAATAATAATTTTAAAAAATAACTTTTTAATGCGAAATGGCCATTTTCCATGAGTTGTCACTTAGTAATTTAAAGTTTTGTGACATCGAGAAAAGCAGCACCCGTTCTGGCGGCATTCAAGCACGCGCCTCCCGTCACACGGGAGACGTATCAAGCGGTATTTTTCGCGGGAGAAATAACTTCCACAAAAATTGTTTTCGCCTTAGCCATGGTCATGAACAAAGATCGGGCGAAAAATACATTTTTTGCACTCGTTCCCTTCAGAAGCACTCTACCGCTCGCAAGTGGGTCTGATCTAAAAATAAACACCAGACCACGCTTCAGTTATATCCAATAGCACTTGACCTCTGCCCTCCCCTCCCCCAAGCGTACCATGTTACCCGCAGCCGACGGCTGCTACCCAACATGCCAGGCTTGTTTTGCCATTGTGATTTCGTTTGCTCTTGGATACATGAGAAGAGATCGAATATGCTTGGATGTTATTTTAAATCGACTTTGTAGCGTACAACTTCCGGTAATCGCTTTCATTCAAAACGTATTCTTTGTTCCCTGTAACACTTCATAAAGAAGTGAAACTGTTATAGATAATCAAAGCCACATAGGCCAACTAAAGATCGTCAACACTCTTAATGCATTTTCATCCAGGTTTCCGCAAAAGTTCACTTCGATCTTACTTGCATCATAACTCCCGTTTACCACTTTCTACATTTTCATGACTGTGCCGATGTCCTAATATTTGCCAAAAGTGTTCCGTTGGCAGAGTGACTTCTCCCTCTTTTCTTCTCAGCAAACGTTTAAGGGGGGGGGGGGGGGCAATGCCGATTGTCTTCTTGCTCGTGTGTGCACACAGGCTGATTACAGGCAAGGGTGGAAGTGGACCGCTCTTTCTTTCCTTTGACTTCTAAAATGGTCAACCAGTTCTGGATGCATTCTTGAAAACTAACAAAAACCATAGGACAAGTATAAAAAAAAATTATTAAAAAAATGCCCCCCTACCCAGCTTTCTCCGCCACTGGTCTGCACGGCAATGTAATAATTGCAGAATTCAGGTCCTATTTTTTTCTTTTTTTAATGCTATTGTATTGAAATATTGCCGTATTATTGTTTGTTGCAAGGTAAAACGTAAAGAAAGGGTTTATTCTTTCTTCTTCACACAGCTGATAAAAGTTCAGCCTTCGACAGTTGCATTATCTTTGAAATACGGAGGATTTTCCCTGACCACCTGTTGCTCGAACTTCTAGCCGGTCGCCTTGTTTTTACGCTGCAACTGGCGCCAGTGTTTTGTCTAGCGTCTGCGAAGTTGTCGCTTGTGGATAACAGCAATGACTCATCCAGCACGAAGGCAAGTCATTGTTTTGTATCTCGCAAAGCTGTTTTGATTTCATGATAACGAAATTCGATCTTCAGAAAGAAAAAGAAGAGTTAAAACAACTTCATGTTCTGCACCTTTATCTTCAGAACCTCAATGTGTAAGCTGCGAACGATTTTTTAAAAAATGCTCAATGTATAAGCTGACACCGATTATCGTCGATTAACGTGAGAGTAAATAAAGATCTGCCATTTTGATATCTGAAAATGCGCAGGTTTCATAAATCTTGTTTTGAGTTCATTTTATGCTTTTGGGCCTATCGGGACTAAATATACAGTTTCACTTTAGTGAAATCTAATTCCAAACCAAAATGATTATCGAGTACGACACTGTTCAATGTGTCTTAGAATACGCATTGGGTGCAAATAGATCGCAAGTTGCCCGTTTCCTTTTTCAGGCTGGCTTACAATGCAAGTCGAGGAAGAGGAAGGACTGCTCCCTGGAATGGGGGAGGGGTGAATTAGAAGTTGGTCGAAGGAAGGAAAATTACATTTTTACGACGTATTTTACACAGCTGAACCAAAACGAAATTTACAGCCCCTTTTTTTTGTGCCTAGAAAGGTGAGATCTTCCGAGAGATCTTACCTTACCAGTTCATCTTGTAACAGACAATGCTCTAGTAGACCCGTATTAAATCCAACATTCATTCTGCCCGATTATCTCCTAATAATCGTTTTTGGTGCAAATTCCAATAACAACCCCTTCGAAATAACTACCTTTTTCCTGGGAACTATGAAAGGTCGTTGTATCGAGAGTTGACTGTAACAAATATGAAGGTAACATAATTACATCAACACTTACCAAATAGAAATAATTACTGTATATTTACTACGCTATTGCGGCTTGACTCACGTAAATAAATAAATAACGTTTACACTTAATTTCGTCATTCATTCCCAGTTACTAATACAAGCAGTCTGAAATGTCCTCTCTTCCATCCATCTTGTTCGATATTCCCGTTACCTTAAAACTTTTGATCATCATTTCAAGGGAGATGGAGTTCCATGCCTCACGAACCCATTCACAAACATTCGGCAGCGACGCACGTTTCACCCTCCCGCTTGATGAGAGTTCATGCTGCCTTGATGTCATCCATCTATTGTAAGCATCACGCACTGCGACCTTGAACGGGTGGTTGATAACTATGCTCCCCCCTCTCCTATGAAAAGCCCAACATCTGGAAGTTCAAGGTCGCGTGGTGAATGCATCAGCTACGAAAGCAAGGAAAAGATCGTTTTTATGATCTACTGATTAATTTTAAATGAAATACGTAAATGTTAGTCGGACGCTAAGAAAGCCATTTCTGGAACCTGAATTGTACTGCGCATTATATACGAGATATATTTTTTTGTTGCTTTTCCCCATCAAAAACGAGGGTGCGTATTATACACGCACGCGCATTATACACGCGTAAATACGGTATTTACTTACGTTACCTGTTGAGAAAAATGGCCTGTACACTCACCTCTCTGTTCAGCCTGTGCTTCCATTAGCTTCTTTTGCAGCTCGGATACTTCTTCTGCCAACTGACGAATCTGCTTCTCTTTCAGCTGGTTCTTCTTGTCCAACTCCTTCGCTTGCTGGTCCAGGGTCAGCAACTTAGATTTCTCTGCAGTCATCAGTGCAGAGAATTCCTCTTCCTTTCCCAGGATTTTCTGTTGTTTTTTTTTTAAAAAAAACCAAAAACAAAAGGAGTCAAGGATGGTCTACAATAACATGTTAATTCCTCCATAAATATTAGGGACAGACTAATGTCAAGTTTTTGTCCATATCTGAAGTACCATAATGGAATTCACTAGACCTAAGCCGAGACCACTTTGAACCGATACGTACTCTTACTGATTCTCTCCGATACCAATACCGCTGTTTGAAAATTATACCAATTAAAAGTTGTTTAAAATATTGATTAATATTATTGCATAAGTACTGCACTCCAATTATATGCATCAGGATGCTTTAAAGTATTAAAAATTACATCAAAATATTAAAATACCTGGTTTGTAAACAAAAAGTATCTTTTTTTCTCAAACAATGGTGGTGCAAAATAAATAAAAAACTTCAATTTTGGCATAATTTCCAGGATATCCTGTCATAACTATTAGATATAGGTCATATCATTACTGAAAATTTAGAATATCAGCAGCCAAAATTTCAGTTTCTTATGAATACAATTGTCCCTAAAACAGTGGCTCCTGTGCAAATAAACCTTTCTTCAGAAAGGAACAATATATGCTCAAAATATTAATTAGTGTAATTAAATACGAGGAATGATCGGAATATAGAATACAAAGCCTGCAAATCCCAGTAGGTATTTATCAGAAAAATAAAAACGAACTCACGTGAAAGGATACTTCATGCACTACTTCTCAACATAGTCCCTCCCCGGTTCAGGCATTTACCCAGTGCTACACGTGGTTCATGATGCCCGTCTCATAGAACTCAGGGTCCTGTTGTTGGAGCCCAACCCAAGATGTCACGGGTATTGTGAGCTGTGTGTGGAGTTGTATTGTCAGAAGCAAAATGACTGCTGGTGAAAAGTCCGGGCCTCTTTTACCCAAATCGCTATTCATAGGCGCAGCAATGATGCCAGTTTCACTTGGATGATGTTGTGCACGAGGAAGTAACAGTTGGGCTTGGACAACAGGACCCAATGTTTTAAGATATAGGCATCGTGAAGTGCTGGGATAAAGGCCTGAACCGGGGAGGGTACTATGTTGAGAAGTAGTGTATGAAGTATTCTTTCACATGAGTCCATTTGTATTAATCTAATAAATACCTACTGGAATTTACAGGCTTTGTATTCTTCTTTCGGGTCATTCCTCGTAGATGTTGTTTCCTTGTAATCAAGACATCCACGGTTAGATGCACAGTGATTTGGATTGAACTTTAAACTGTAAGTCCAGTCCCTTTCTGTGTATAAAGTGGACTTAGACACAAACTCAACATGTAATTAAATAGATTGATTGATGTGGTTTATTTTACTTCACTTTTCTTTAACTTTTGGCTAATTGTGAAGACGAGGATGAATGATGAAATTGATGAAGGGACTCTCAACAGAATGCCCAGCCGGGATTCAAACCTGGGACATTATTAAATAGAGAATACACTTACCTCCCTAACATCCTGAATACTCTTCTGCATTTGGACTGTGAGATTCTCCAACTGCTGGTCCTTCTCCGCCACAAGCTGCTCCAAAGTCTCACTCTTCTGCTCGCTGATCCTCAGCGTGGATTCCAGCTTTTCGATCCTGTGAGTCAGGGAGGCTATCTTAGACCCCCTCTCCTTCAATATGTTCTCCAGCTGATGCAAATAATTTTCACTGCTCCTGAACAACAAATTAAAGAAACACATGAGCAAAATACATTTAAAAAAAAGGGATTGGGTAGATTAACTGGTACTAAAAGGGCCTCCTTGATAATGTAGTGGCAGCACTAGGTCGCAGGTTCAATCTCATGTGGAGGCACATTGCATAGGGATTCAGATTCCACTTTAAACTCTACATCCAATACCGATTAGCCTATCTGAGCATAAAGTGGACTTTAAGAAAACCTATTTAACTAGTACTATAGTTGTACATGTTGATATGGGATTATCAGTCTTTTTTGATATAATAGCCAATAATGTCAATAATTGGCTATTATATCAAAAGATACCTTGCAATTAAGTGCATGCTTAATGTACCCTGGTTTCATGAAATTAATTTCCAATATAATATTGGGCCTCTCCGACTGCGCAGTGGTAGCGTCGTCGCCTTGTAATCAAGGGGTCCCGGGTTCGATACCTGGTGGAGGCACATAGTGGTTCGGATTCCACTTTAAGCTGTAGGTCCAGTCCCAATTAGCCTTACTGTGCATAAAGTGGAAATAAAGCACAAAATTAATCAATCTCTCCTTTCACCTCACCCTGGGTGCCAAGCAAGCAGATTATATTTGCGCCGGAATTACAAAAGGGGGGGTTTCACACAATAATTTATATTTTGATGTCCCTGGTTCGTTTACGCATGTACAGCAAGTGAATATACAACTGGTTAAATGGACAGTACCGTAGTTCTCGGAATCATAACATTCTAGTAGGATATATTGGTTTATTATATGTAGTTATATATATATACATATTTTACATAGCGTTTCCATGTGTGTCTTGCATAGACCAAATTAACAAATCTCTAAATCAATATAATTGCGCACCTATGGCATAACCATCGGCATTTCCTTTACCACAAAGTTAGCATAACTATCTTTGCGGGCCCACCCTCAGCTTAAATGATATTCCGTTCCTTACAAATGCGTTTCCTTATGCCTTCAATCTTTCTTTTGGGCATCAATTATTCAATACGGAAATATCCACATAATCAAAGCTTTTTCTAAAAGGGGACTTGGGACAACAACAGGGGTTGGCTTAACCAAATGCTACATTATTATAACCAGTCTAGCCACCATAAGTGGACTAAACTTGAGGAGACGTTCCTCTTTCGTCGATCAATGGGGAAACACTGTTTTTCTGCTAAAGCCCACTGGTCTTTTTTATAGTCTGGTTAAACGTCCGTGGACGTGGACCCCGTAGCGTTGGAAAATTCCACTGCTACGGTCTTTTGAAAGACAGATAGCTCCCCCAACCAGGGAGATAAAAAACAGGGGAATCTAATATCCAGCAAAGCACAATCCAATAAGCACATACACTTACATGCAAAAATAACATAAAAGTACACTCATGGAAACATATTACTTAACCCTACACCTAGTAGCTGGCCAGCAATTAATTAATACAATAATCATTAAGGTTCTAAACATTGCTACTTTACATAGAATTGATATACAGTAGAACCCCGATTTTATGTTTCGGCATTTTAAATTCCCAAAAAATCTTCATGTAGCCCCTACACAGCAAAATGTTATAAATTTTCCCCGATTTTATATTTTCTTGCATTTTAAGTTTTTTCACCTTGGTTTAACAAAAGTTGTAAAATAGAGGTTCCACTTTGTTCTTGTATTTGTACTTTTCATATTTTTGGTCACTTTTCTGTCACTTTTGGAATCAGGATGGCGCTTTCAACTATCTCCCACCAGGTACCACTTGCACCAAAGACAAGAGTGCCAACCATTAAACTCACTATATATTTTTTATATTTATCAGCATTTGGCATACCTTCCAAGCTCACTGATATGTCCCTCATTCTCGACGATCCGCTGCAACATTTCATGCAGCTGCTTGCTCTTCTCAAAGCTCACACTCTTCAGCTGCTGAGACATGGCATCCGTCTGCATCTTGCACTGCTGGGTGACTTGTTCCCTGGACTCTGTGTGCTTCCCACAAAGCTCTGAAAGTAGGCCACGTGCACATAAGGACTGAATGTTCCAGGACAGTAGTCATTTACACAGTCACTTGACAAACACACTATGCAAGTAAATCTTATAACACAGTCTACCTATATGGGTAAAAATTAGGCCAAAAGCTATATTTAAAAAAAATCAAAAATAGGGATAAAAACTTACATTATGATCCTAAAATGGTGGATACACAATATTTTTGGTTTAAAATTAAAAACCATTGATCTTAATTTCAATCTTCTTGAAGAAACTAACAAAAATTTTAGTTTGTTGAAACCTTTGTAATGATGAATTGGCAATATTAGAGATATTTGATAAATTTTACCCACATGTCAAAAGTATAACGGAAACAATAAGTTAAAATTAAATTCTCTTTCCTTTTGATTCTTGGAGTCATACTGATACGGTAAAACAAATAATTCTGTACTTTTTTTTTTCACACGTTCAAAGTTTTTAATCCAATATATTTTTGCAATTTTTTAAATTCAAATATACAATTCAAGTTAACATTAATACATGCTTGAAAACAATCGGCGATTGTAATGTACATTACCACCAAGACAAAGCTAAAGTATAAATCTATCTTTTCCTGGAGAATGTTTCAAACTCAAAGATTACAAATACTACACATAAACATTTCTTCCTCTAAGATATTTTTTTGTAAAAATGCCAACAACACGTGGTCTATGGCAAGTCACATCTTGGGAAAACAAAGTGAAAATTCTACATTGTACAATTCTGACTAAGTTGGAAATGGCTGAATCTCTTACAATGCATTAATGCACCAGAAACTGGTATTGCATTACACAAGTGCAACAGTCAAATCAATGTGTTACAAAATAATCATACGAGATCCTCCATAACAGCCCATCAATCAACACAGACCAAGGATTAAGAACAGATTTCCTACTTAAACAAAGACACAGATTTCCTACTTAAAGAAAGACAGAAAATGCACAGACAAATAAAAACCTTCACAAGATTTGAAAAATTAGAAAACAGAACTTACTTACCTATGGCTGCTACAAGCTCAAAAGGTATGTTGTTCCCACGAAGTTTAATGCTTGTTAGAGTTGCGTTATTTAGCATAGCTTCATAAAGGAATTTTGCACCGGTAGAGCCTATGGAATTCCATTGGAGGTCTAAAAATCAGAAACAAAAGGTATATTAAAAGCAACCACCAAAATTAATAAAACAGGGAAAAAGTCTATGCATAATGGGTAGAGGCACATATTTTTGGTAAATAAAAAAAACAAAATTGTATTAAAAATGGCATATAAAATGACATTTTGGTTTTAAAATTGTGAATATAATCCTAAATTTGATTTAAAAACTGCACTATTTACACAAAACAAACATATCCCTTCTAATAGCACATTTATGTAGTTAACAGGGTATTAAATTTATTTATCTAAATAGGGGTCCACTTTTGCATCTCAAATATTTACAGCAGAATTAATCAATTTTCCGTGAATTGAATAACTCACAGGATAATTCAAACTTCAGAAAGTGTCGTGTCGGTAAATAAACACTAAATTTCATTTTTAAGTGTCTCTTTCGCATTTTGCAGTTCATTTTGCATCATTTTGTGACAAAACAGGGTAGGAAAATGCACCTCACACTTTTCAGAAACATGAAAAATTAACATTGCAATGTGTTATTTCACATTTCATGTTCTTCTTAAAGGCTTGCATTTCATGTTTTCGTCAAAAACGAAATTTTAATGCCTCTAATAATGAGATGAAAATTACGTTCAGAAAAAAAAAGTAATATTTTTCACAAGTACAAAACCATCATATTTTGTTGGGAACTTCACTTTATTTGTTGCTGTTATTATTATTAAAGCACGGACAGTACAGAAGTACATATATTAAAACTGGTGGAATTTTGCAAACATTTATTGTAAGAATATTTTCAATGCCACTAACACCTATGGGCAAGAGTATATCCAGAATTTTCCATTGAGAGTAAATTAAGAGCCGAAGTGGTCATAAATTGAGGATTTGTGAAACATTTTAGGGGTGTTGAGGGTGTGTGGGTGAATTACTGCCTACAGGCCACCTTGGTTGCTGATTTCATTGAGTGCTTCACTTTGCCAGTGAAGGTTCCGAGTTTGGTTTCCAGCCAAGCATGGGTGTTTTGTGTGTCTACCTTTCAATTCCATCTAATCACTCATGGTCATGATTACCCTAAATAGAACAACAAAAGTACAGTAAAATAAAAAAAAATACTAAGGATGGGACAGATTAATCGATACTCTATCAGTATTGGCCGATGTAGGCATATCGGTTTATTGGTAAAATTACCGATAATTGTATCAATCTGATATATCTATACATATTGTATAATTTAGTCCATTATTGTATTGTTTTGTTACAGTCTTTATGGATATAAACATGTAATTTACATTTCGTCCATTTTTTTTTTTAAAGTAAATGCCTAAATATGAAGCTTCTTTAGCATTGCAAAGGCTTGGTTCATCTGGTAACATAAATTTCTTAAGATCAATGAACCATTTGGAATTTTATATCCGATCAGTAAATTTTACATCAGTCCATCCCTACAAAACACCTATCACAAAAGAAGAAAATGAAAACACATTGCAACTACATAGAAATTTCAGTGAAACATGCAGGCTTGACCAGGACTGGAACCCAGGTCTTTGGCATACCATGCCACTCCTCTATCAACCGAGCCTGAATTCTTCACTCAAATTTCTATGTTGTGCATCTCCTGTGTGTGGTCAATAGTAAGACAATAAGATCAAATTTGTTTCATAAAAATCAACCATTTTCAAAATGGTTTCTATTATCCATTCTTATTCAAACATATCTGATGCTAGAAAGAAGATATTCATGATATGTCACCAGTTTCAGCGTGTTATGTACACTGTATGCTGCAGCTTTAGTAATGTAAATATATTTAAATTAGCTTAGGGTCGGTTAGCTCTAGACAACAGACTCACCTAAAGATTTGAGCGTTTTATTTCTTGAAATAGCATTTGCTAGATCCTGTGCAGACTGAGCAGTCAGTTGATTATTCCTGAGATCGAGCACCTCCAGCGAAGAGTTCGCTGCAAGGGTATCACATAATAAGGTGAAGGCATCGGGGGACAAACCAAGATTATTCCACTCAAGGTCTAGCCTAGAACAAGCAAAACAAAAGATATACAATTGTCAAGTATATTCCTAAATGTAACTAAGAGCAGATACAGACACTAAATTCAATATTTATTGATGAGGAAAATTTCCCTGAATATCAACATGCAGGGGAAGAAAAAACTAAAAATAAATAAAAAAAATAAGCACCGGGCCTCTTTTTCTCAGGCACCAACTTTTTTTCCCCTTTTAATACAAGGTAAGAAAGCTACACATTTTCAAATATGATCTTAAAACATTTAATTTATTAATACAAGACTGGATTAAAAGTAATTAATTATTCCACAGGATTGAGGAAGAAGGCTAGGCTCGTAACAGCATGAATACCAGTAACTATGGAATACATTCTAATATGTGGCTAATATATCGCCTCAGATTTTAAAATTCGGCTAGCAACTTTAAAATATTTAGAATGGCATTTTTATTATTCTCATTTAATAATGCACTTGACACAAACACACAATCATTAAAAAACACATACTGTATTCGTTATTTTGAAAAAGTTATGGAAGTTTCCATAAGCAAACTGGAAATATTTATAAAAAAATATTTTTTTTTGCGAATGAATTTGTATTTGAATGAATAGGTAAAAATTTTCAGGTGTCATGTATTTTTCTATTCCAGTCAACATGAAGCTAAAAACACTGATTCATGTTCGGAGACTGAATATAAGTATTGACTGAGGAGATGCCACTCTGATAACAATACAAGTCCTAATAATTTTACCGTTTCCCGCTGATACTGACACAGATGCTTGAGAATTGTAAAATTCAAAGCAGTTCAGATTGTTTATCAATTTTAATATATGTTCTCCATTTGAACCATGCCATGTCAATCTACCACAGTTTTGCTTTAAAATATTAATAATTTCATTCCTCGCAACAATCTTAATGCTAAAGTAGTGAAAATTATGCATTTCAAATAATTTCTAGGATACTTAGATCCTGCAAAAGAGTTACATGCTATTTTTGCAGACTTTGTGAAACACTCGTCACTCAAACTCTGGAAATTACTCCCTGGCCTACGGAGGACAATGGCTCATCAACTCACCCACTTCCCCAACAGAATTACATACAACCTTTGCCCAAATGTAGTTATCTCTAAACCCTGGTCACATAAATATGGACATAATCTCACCAAGAAGCCTAACACGAACCCCCTCCCTGTACTTGTTCCCCAATACCACCTCACCTCAACACATCTGCACACCCTGTCTTCCCTCCTCCCCTTCTTCACAGTGCTTTCAGTACCCACAGAGAAACCTCAAAAACATCCTGGTCCACAATACCCTGTCAATCCACAACCAATCCCTCCAAATGCAACCATCCTTGATATAAAACCTGTCCCATTCTCGTCACCTCCCCTACTCTCCAGATACACACTGCCACAAGAAAATGTATCCTCTACCGAAAAAAAAACTTGCCACACCTCAATTCACACTTATATCTATTTCTACCTGCAACATTTTTGTGCTGGCTTTCACCTGGAGGAAACATCCACAGACCTCAACCTCAACAACCACTGGCTCCTCCACAAAACCTGGACTTCAATGTCACCATCCATGCAAACGTTTATGTAAAAGTGAAAAAATACATCATGCATAATCTACAAATTTACCGCTTAACTAGTCCATTATGCCTGAGAAATTTGGCTATCTTGGAAACAGTTGTGCCCTGAATATTGTTGCCTTTCAGATTAACATCCTGGATGGAGGAATTCTCGCAGAGACCATCTAGAATGTCCTGCATTCCAGATGGCTGCACGAGGCAGTTGTTCAGATTCAGCTTCTGAACTGAGCATGATGAAGCTATCACCTTCCCCAGCACCTCGTACTGTGCCACTGGCAAATTCTTCTCTGAGAGGTCCAACGTGCTGCTGTGACTGCAAAGATTACATGAATGCTAAATATCTTATGCAAGAACTCTAATCAGATTATTTTTGGAATATCTCCAACGAACTGCATTAATCTAACTAATATATCAACAGTTTAGAGTGTGAACAAGAAGATTAGTGATAGGTGCTGAGTTGAGATGACATCAGCACCTTTCTTGTCGATTGGAGGAACAGGAGTTACGACTCGCACTTAACCCATTAACGCCCAAATTTTTTTCTCAGATTTTTTTGTTTAAAAAGTTTGCCTTTTGTCACCTGAGTGTGAATGTTATTACAAGAGAACGAAAAATGTCATACTTTGTTCATAAAATAATTTTATTGGCTTATCCCCATTTGGGGATCATGGGCAACAGCATGTAAATTAGTAACATATTTCAATTCCATTTACACAACTAATTCCCGATCTCGTCTTACATTTAACATACATGAATACATATATCTATACATAGATGTATAACAACATTCAGTGGTAGCGATTCGGGGGGGAGGGGCGTGGGGGCAGTTGTCCCATTACTTTTTGTCAATATTATCCCTGCACCAGTGGCAGTGATTCTGTTCCAAATCCGGGGGCAAAGACGGTATATTTCCCTTTGTAGATAAGGTTTAGCATAGTGTGGGGGGCAACTGCCCTCTCTAATCGCCACCACTGCCCCACACTATGCTAAACCTTATCTACCAAGGGAAAGTAAACTTTCCTTGCCCCACCCAGTTTTGGCACCAAAACGTCGGCACAGACAACGATGAACAACACAGATGCATTATTATGAACAGGCAGTAATAATGTTGTAATTACAGAAGGGTTTATTTGTTCCACACATTAAAACAATCAACATGCTAAGTTTTCGACTGAAATATCTATTTGTGGCACACTTCGAAGCAACCGACTTGCAAACCAACATTGCATTTCTTGCACTCTTTGCCAATATTTTTCTTGCAAACTCCACATTTTCTTTTCTTTCCCTCTTCAATCCTTTGTATGAGGTGTCCCAATAGATCTTTTCGAATATTCTTCAGAACACATTTTGCTCCTTTATGATAAGATGGTGTGTCTGGGATTTTTATGTCAAATAAAGAGGTCAGCTGATGATATGATCGAGCAATCATCCGACGGAAGGTGAGAAGTGACATTTTGCCTTGAACTAATAAATACAGTACATGTCTATTGACCACGGCTATGTCAATTGCATTTGTTATCAAATAAAAATACCACTTTCCCCCTCAAACATTTGTGCAATATTTCTGAATGAACCAATCAAGCAGGGTTGACTTCGCCCATATGCTTGTTATATTTAGAAATTGCTTTTGGTTGCGGAATGGCCACATATTTATTTCTTGGCTTTGACATTTTTTCACTTGCGAAAATAAATGCAGTGTTGCCTTTCCATGTGATAGCTAGGACCTCTTTGCTAATGTCAAGTCCAAAATCATGTGTACCACGAGGTTCTTTCTTCAGTGTTATGTCTGCTTTTTACTGGCAACTTACTCATTCGATTGATGCGAACAGTTCCTGTAACACAAATTCCCAATTGTTTCAGTTGAAATAATGTTCACGTCTTCTGGCGGAATTTACACAATATATATTGTACCACTACGTACTTCATCTGAATCACTGCCACTAACACCAAAGTCGGGGTCTTCCAAAAGATCTAAAGCTTGATTCGAGATCAGACACATATGCCAATGCATTGTTGCATCTAACACGATTCAACCGAGAAACACCATTGTTGCATTTGTTGACTTATAGTGTGATTGCGCAATTCTATGTCTCTCTCTGGAGCAAGCGAACGAAAACAAGACTCTGCGCAAGTATTGACATAAGACGGCTCTACCCATGAACATGTGAGAGGGAGTGGGATTGCATGGAGAGGAAAACAACTGCAGTTACCAGCCTTCGCAACAGCGTGTACTGCTTTGTTCTGCCCACTAGGTTCCCCACCTTTTCTCGGCTTTGGTCCAGAGATATCCGGGACAGAATATAGCTGATCTTATGAGAGTTCATTGTGCTTACTATGGGGAGGAATGTTCATTGAAATAAAATACCAAACTCTTATTGTTACACAAAAGGGAATTTTACGTCCACAGAAAAATGATTAATTCTGCTGTTAATATTGGAGAAGCAAAAATGGACTCCTTTACACAGAAATAAAATTAATACTCTGATAACTACATAAATGTGCTATTAGAAGTAAAATGTTAATTTTATCTAATAAGTGTAGTCTTTAAATCAAATTTAGGATTATATTCACAATTTTAAAACCAATATGTTTTTTTATATACCACTTTTCATCCAATTTTTCACTGCTATAACACCGATATTTTATTTACCGCTTTTGAACCTGAAATCGACTCAGTTTTTGTACCGATATTTTGCTTTTTTATTTACCAAAAATATGTGCCTCTACCAATTGGGGATCATGACAAATTGTGCTGTAGAACAAAATGGCGTCTCATATACATAAAGATCTTCATGAGGGTGATATATAGAAAGAATAAACATGCTCTGTTAAAAAATCAAAATTAAAAACTTTATACAAGTACATTTAAAAATTATTTTAAAAATGAGAAAAATTTACTGATGAAAATATTGATTTTTGAACATAACTGTATCTATAAATATATTTAAAATTTATGTTTGAACTGTTTTTTTTAGTTTTGTCATGCCAGAAAAACCTTCAATGATTGTCCATGTGTGCACAAGAAAAAAATTGTCAGTATATTATACTCAGTGAGCAATATTTGTGTGATCCCCATGGGCGTTAATGGGTTAAGCTCTGAAAGCATAATAGTTAGGGATGTTATGAAAGTAAGACTACTTAAGTCCATTAATTGTAAACACCTCCCTACGTGAATGAAATATAAGACATAGGTAGGGACAGCACAAGTGTTAAAACCAATGTGGTGAAGGAAATTGCATATTTCCTTTGATACATTTAATCTAAATCATTACCAAACTCCTGCAGAGTATTTCTGTTATTATCAAAAGCCAAATTTGGTCATATTTAGATTTGTTGGCTGTCCTTCTGTTCTTGGGTATCAATCTGCTGAATATCTGAATAACACATCCCTTTTCTTTTTTATTTTGACACTGAGTGAATGATAGAGGAATGAAGAACACTCGTCATTCGTCAAATCACAGAGGTTTGTGGTGAAGGATGAATCAACAGTGAGACAATGGTGTACGAAGTTTGGGGGGGGGGGACTCCAGCACATGGTGACTGCATTTCTCAATGGACTTGTGGCAGAAGTGTATGATGATGTGTCCTCTATAAGCAAATCACAAATAATTTTAAAACATTTTATCCTCTCATTTACGTTACTTGAGAAGTAGTTTCCCATGATTTTAAATTGTCTACAAAAGTGTAAAGGTTGAATGGTGAGTACTTAAAAACCCAGGACATAGATACAGGTGTCCATTAACCAATACTGTATATTAATTTAGAAGAATTAAAAAGTTAAATAATTCAAGAAAACTAAATACAGAAGGCTGTTCAGTGTATGTTTGACCAAACGCGATTCCTTCCCCCCACGTGCAGAATGAACTCGCCTGACCAACGATTGTCAGTGTAGTGTGTGAGCTGTGAGAGAGTGATTGTGTTTTCTTGCTGGGCCAAAAATCCCACCCAAACTGAGTCGCTTTTGGGAGGAGTACGTTGTAAAACTTTTCCAAGTGTTTGTGTTTTCTCACTTGGCCGAAAATACCGCCAAAACTGAGTCGCTTTTGGGAGGGTTATGTTGTAGCCCTTTACGATGCAAAGTTCAGTGTGTCAATGATCAGGAAGCAGTGTAAGAGCAAGGGTTGTGACGGTAGTTTGACTTTAATCAAGAATGTGATCGGCAAGTATAAGGATTCCATGGCCCCAGCATTCACTTCTCCAACAAAGGGGATGAGAACACGACCGTGCACACAAGCCACCACCAGTATGCAGGCGAAACTTCGCAGAATGGCCATGCAAGAGAATCCTCCGACTCAAAGACAGATGGCGAATTGTCTAATGTGTCTTTGGGAACTATTAACCACACCTTGCGCCAAAAACTGAATCTTGAAAAGGTATCATCACTAGGGCTCGGATTTTTAGGTAAATAAATATTTTTTCTGCGAGTAGATATGACCTCGTAAGTGAGTTACAAATTCCGATCATAGTAACTGGAGCCTATATATCAAATTTTATTTCACATAAAAAAACATATTTTCCAATTTTTTTTATGTAAATACATATTTCTTAATATTCGCTCATAAATGCATAAAATGAATGTTTTGTCCCAAAAATTTCACATAAAATTTCGTATCTACTTAAATTTTCTTATCTTTTTAAGATTTCCCAGAAAAAAATCAAAAGGTTTTTTTTTATAGTCGCTGTATTTATTTTCTCATCTTAGAGAGGGAAAAATTTCTGGAAGACCTGGCAACAGTATCCAGTCTGGATGTAACGAATTGTCCATACTGAGAGGTAAAACGTAAGCTCAACGTTCAGTAGTGGACAGATTGTTCCACACTATTTGCTTGGCGTGGTATTGCGTGGGAGAAGCACTAGTGTGTTTCGTTCGAAAGGTGCGAGTTTTCTGTAAGTGTGTGCGTGTTTGAAAATGCCAAAAGTGAAATCTGCACCAAGCTATCGTTTGCAGCAATATGTTGCAGAATTCAAGAACACATTTACCACTGATGGAAAGCTACTCTTTTGTCAGCCCTGTGGAAAAGCCATAACAGCAGAACAGCGATCTCAGGTAACCCAACATGTGAATGGCAGTAAACATATTGCTGCAGCTGTGCGTGTGAAAAGCAAACAATCCCTTATTGGTGACCCCATCCCAAGTTCGTCCCAAGAACCATCCAAGTTTTCTCGTTATTGTGCGGATTTGTGTATGGCTTTTGTTTCTGCTAACATACCGCTTTAAAAGGTGAATCATCCTCAGCTGCGAAATTTTTTAGGCAAATACACAAACATCGACACCCCAGATGAGTCTACTTTAAGGAAATGTTACCTCCCACAGTGTTACGAAGAAACGATGCAGAAAATTCGTGATATCTGTGAGAATGAAAAAATCTGGGTCAGCATAGATGAAAGTACGGACTCAAGTGGTAGGAAAGTGGGAAATGTAGTTGTTGGGTTATTGAAAAATGATGAAACAAATTCAAGTAAATCTTTTCTTTTAACGTGCCAAGAACTGTGTGCCACAAATCATGTTACAATTGCTAGATTGTTCAATGAAGCCATGCAGATATTGTGGCCAAGTGGGGTGAAGTTCGACAATGTTTTACTTTTGCTCACAGATGCTGCAGCATATATGAAGAAAGCAGCAGAAGGTCTTGCAGTCAGTTATCCTAAAATGACTCATGTGTCGTGCATTGTTCATGGATTGCATAGGGTATGTGAAGAAATCAGAAATGTATATCCTAATGTAGATAAATTGGTTTCGAATGGAAAAAAGGTGTTTGTGAAATCGCCAACAAGAATTGAAATCTTCAAAAAGGAAAATCCCCAAACACCGTTGCCACCCACACCTGTAGTTACGCGGTGGGGAACATGGCTTAATGCTGTTGCATACTATGCAGAAAATTTTGAAGAATTTTCATCTGTTGTTAATGGACTGAATAAAGATGATGCTTCTTCAATTGAAATTCTTCAAGGTATGTTGAGTGACTCTACATTAAGAAATGACCTGGCTTATATTTCTGCAAATTTGACTTTCCTATGTAATACGATCAAGAAACTAGAAGCAACGGACATTCCTTTGTCAGAAGCAGTTAAAGAAGTTCGTGAAGTGGAGAGCAAGCTCAACAAACTTAATGGACCAAAGGCACAATTGCTTCGCAGAAAACTCCAAGATGTCATGGCAAAAAATTCCGGCTTTAAAATGATGTGTAACATTTCGAATGTATTGGACGGTGAACAGGAAGACAATATTGGATATTTAAGTGTGAGTGAAATATCATGCCTTAAGTATGCGAGGTTGACTTCATGTGATGTAGAACGAACATTTTCGCAGTATAAGGCACTGTTTCGAGACAATCGTCAGTCCTTTGTAATGGACAATTTGAAGATGACAGTTGTGGTGTATTGTAATTCACCATTTTTCAGCAAAACATGCTAATTTCATCTGGTGAGTCGAGCTGTTTTAAGCAGAAATTTTCAACATTTTTAGCACATAAAAATGCATATTTTCCATGTTTAAGTACATAAAGTGTAAATATTTTCCATATTTTGAGCACATAAAAAATAAATATTTTTCTGATTTTTAGCACCTAAAAATCCGAGCCCTAGTCATCAACTTACCGATGCCCACTGACGGGAATGCAAGTGTAACAGTCGAAAGCTGTACGAGCGGCATCTGGCAAACCAAAGGTGGCAGTACGTCGCTACATTGGATGAGGCGTGGGTGTACCTTTCCGACTGCTGCAAACCAAGAGCCATCATGTACAGAGACAAAGGCACAAAGCGCTTCACAAAATGGGTCCGAGCATGTAAAGAGGCTTTCCCGAAAGGGTTCACGGTGGTTGCCAGCTACTGTCACCGAGGTAAACTGAAGATTCGCAGGGTGAAGAAGAACTGCAAAATCAACTCGCAATACTACCAGGAGGAGATCCTGAGGCTGATCTACGAGCATGAGCTACCAGAAATGTACGGAAACGAGATCAACATCAACAGACGCGTGACAACTGTGAATGGTCTCTTGAAAGCTGTGCAAGTGGAATGGAACAAGATCCCTCTCGTAGTTCTCCAACGGAGCCTTCTGCAATGAAAACTACATTGCCGGGCCATTGTTCGGAACCAGGGGAGACACATCGAGCATTGTCGCACCTGGCACCATGGATTTTCGTAACTATTTGGAAAGTAGAATTTGGTCACATATACGCTGCACAGCCTCTGTATAATCCGAGGTAAACTGAAGATTCGCAGGGTGAAGAAGAACTGCAAAATCAACTCGCAATACTACCAGGAGGAGATCCTGAGGCCGATCTACGAGCATGAGCTACCAGAAATGTACGGAAACGAGATCAACATGGTCCGCATCCATCAAGACAAAGCTTCATCACACACCTCAAGATTGTCCCTTGTATTCCACCTGGATATGAAGGAGGCTACTGGAATACAGGCCATACCTTTCAACGATATACCTGTGAAGTCTCCATATGCAAGTCCAATGGACTTTTGTGGATTTGGACTGCTCAAAAGGGGATTGGGCAAGAGAGACGCGTGACAACTGTGAATGGTCTCTTGAAAGCTGTGCAAGTGGAATGGAACAAGATCCCTCTCGTAGTTCTCCAACGGAGCCTTCTGCAATGAAAACTACATTGCCGGGCCATTGTTCGGAACCAGGGGAGACACATCGAGCTTTGTCGCACCTGGCACCATGGATTTTCGTAACTATTTGGAAAGTAGAATTTGGTCACATATACGCTGCACAGCCTCTGTATAATCCTTTTAAATAAATAATAAATCCTAAAAATAAATGTCTGATGAACGGAGTGTGTGTTCTCCTGAAACGTCACAATGAAAACCTGTGTTCTTATGCTTGTAATAACTGTAAACTACAAGAGAAATAAATATAATCCATTGGAAACAAATCAATGACACTCCAAGTTACAAAGACATACCCACCATTCATGTGTTGGTACCAAATGTATGTAACAAGACTGTATTCCAACATTTTTACTCCCCTGCGTCATCTCCCCCAAGGCCTTGTTGGCCAATCAAATTTATGCATGATGTCAATCAAGCAGAGTTACAAAATTAATTTGTCATACTTATTGTAGGACATCATATATCCATCTCATTGATAGTTTAGCTGCAAATGGTACTAACCTGGCTGCCTCGAGGGCTTCTGACACCAGCTGCAACTTCTCAAGCTTCTGGGATTTGCACAGAGAGTGATAGTATTTCTTATCACTGTGCATTACACCCTATCTGTAGAAGAAAGATATTCATAGAAACAACATAAGTGCAACAAATCTTTATTTATTTTTAAACTGCAGCATAACTACTTCAGTCATAAGAAACCAACTTCTATCCATGTACTCAATACCTCAGCATTTTCATAATCGTTTTGAAGTCAATTTTCACGGCACTTTCACGTTCCCTTGAACACCTAAAATTAGGAAAGATCTTTCTATTCATGTCTACATTAAATACCTACAGGTTCTTTGCCAAGTTTCATTATTCAATCATCCTATTAAAAATCCAGAAAGAATACATGCTAAGTGTTCCCATTCACACAGGCAAAACAATTCTCTGAATTTTCCAGGTATTTTAAAAGGCATTTCCACACCATTCTGTGCCATTTTATGTTACTTTAGCTTGGCTTACGGTATATTGCTAGAGTAGAAATTGCAAGAAATCATATTCTTAAACATTTTCTTTCTTTTTTACGCATAAACGTTTGTTGCTGAAAATCATAGAATATAAGTCTATGGAAAATCCATTGTCAGTGCAAATAAAAGAACAACATTCTATTTTCCCTGACATCTCCAAGTTTTGAATCCAAAATGCCTTCATTCGTTTCGTTTTCGGTCTAAAATATTCAGAACACTTGACACCACACTTTGCGAAGGTCAAGTGGCTTATATTAAACGATAAACATAATGTTCATAAGTAAATTTTACTGCACAAAATCCTCGAAATAAAGACCCACAATATCTCTATAAACAATTTCAACATCTTTCCGACTTTCACAGGCGCAACACCAGATCGCACGAAATGTCTCCGCTCTCTATTCCACTCCACAAATCCAACTTTTATGTGAATTCTTTTACTGTCACCTCAGCAGGCCTTTGGGAAAAGTTGCCACCTGAAATTTATGCCTCTTCCTCAAATATGACATTCAAAACCCCCTTAAAACTACATCTTTTAAATAACGAAAACTAAAAATTTGACTTCCCACACTAAGTAGCAGGTGCAGAGAATGAGAGAAGAAAGCAAAGCACAGGAACAAAAATGATTAAATGCTATATTTCAGGTGATTTATGATTAACGTAGACTGTTTTGGACAATGTTTAAGTGTAACGTTATGTTATTGTTTGTACGTTCCTGTATGTAAGTACAAGAATGTGTGTGTAAGAACGAGAAGGTGTGTGTGTGTGGGTGTGTGTGTGTAATATAAACTGTACTGCCATTTTGCTTATGTGTGTGTGTGTGTGTGTTTATAAATGATATCTTTTTGTTGTATTATTTTTATTTTTTTCTTGAATACTTTATTTGTTAACAGATGTAAGCAAATGGTTAAGTGTAAGAAAAGGCATTAATTAAAGCCTTAACTTCACCATGTACAATATCCGATAAATAAATAAAATAAAAACATCTCTTGAAGTGTTAATTGACTGCTACCGACTCCATCCCTTACTACACATTCGATACTACCTTTGATACATATTGATATTTATATCACACAACATTTACAACATTCAATCATAGTGCTTACACCCACCCACTGATGCAATAAAACTCCCTTTGACACCGATGATGATGCCAAAGTTGCAGGTTTATATCTAAATGGGAGGATGCAACAGGGGCTGCGAAGGTACAGAGAAAGAAGATCCTCAATGAAAGAAACTTCTAAAGTCTAGAGAATCTTCTAAATACTTGCAGCTACTTAGATTTCAGTTCATAAACAAGATGAACGAATGTAATACCTGCTGTTCATGTTCTGTGAATTTATCCTTCACCAAGTTGTCAGCAAGATATGCTTTCCACATTTTCACTCTTCACGGCAAATTATATAAAATAGTTTTACCTAATGACAGGGGAGCTGACAGCAGTGCCAGGGGGGTCTGAGCCACCCCTCCCCAGCCTGTGCCTTACTACGGGCCTGGTTTCAGGGTTTGTGTTTTTGTCATGGCCTGTTTAAACTCACGAGAAAAGGAAAGTGAGTATTACTGCAAGATCAATGACGCGTCGAAAAGTTATTTCAATTGGTTACAGAAAAAGAGTGAATTTGAAATGGAATGTAGAGACTGTCACCAAGTATTTTAGAAAGGTTTCATTCTGAAGCAATTTGGGTAATTGTCTGTTATATCGGAGACACATTTCTATTGAATATTTTCAGTTTTAAATGGTTCGTACTTACCAATTGTGTATTGCGGAACATAGTTGAAGGTGCCATTATGCTTTTTACATGAAAATAACTTCGATTTTCCACATTACGAGTAATTCTTTTGGGTCCTTTCTTCCGTTGCGGAACATACAATATGGCACGCACAGCTGTGGATCATTGCACGTCGTGCTTGTGTTTTGTTGATTTGGAGTGGGGTATGCAGTGTTTCAAGCTACTTAACCGAAAAATACCTACTTTTGTGTTCATTATGTCATCACAAACCATTGACGGATAGCTCCAAAAACCATTCCTGATAGCCCCTACAATCCATTGACAGATAGCCCCAAAAACCATTCACGATAGCCCCAAAAACCCTTCACGATAGCCCCACGAACCATTTCTGGCAAGGTTAGGTTAGGTTGGGTTAGATTAGATAAGCATAGTTAAAAAAATAAAAAAAATAAAATTCTGGTAAAAAAAAGGCACGTTTTGAAACACTGGCGAGACCGCATGACTTTCGACGCTCATGCCATCTGCAGGTACATAATGGAAACAACGGCATAATGTTGTCGCTTTGCACAAAATGCAAGTTTATTATATCAAAAGTGCTTATTTCTTGTTATGCAGCATTCTACGGTGAGAAAATACCTCCAAGAACTTTCAAAATACTACAGAAACTCATTTCCGTAAGTAGTTTCTTCTGTAAAAATTAAGAAATGTGTCTCCGATATAACAGACATTTACCGCAATTTGTTATAGTATTACAGCTTTGATTTTGTTTACTTACAAATTGTGATTGCTAAGTTGTTTTCATGAAGCTGAATAATTTTTTATTCACAGCAGCAAGATCGCAAATAGATAACAGCTCATATTCAGAACATTTTAATAAAAAAGGTTGAAGATTGTTAAGAAATCACCTGGAGTTTTATTCTTTAAAGTTGGCACGGCTTACTGTCCCTTCTCAGGAGAACGAGAAACACAGTAGGCCCAGTAACGTATATTATTCTAGGAGCAAATGTACAATACCGGAAGTATCTTCAATTGCTTTCAAATTCGGCATACTCACTAATTTTGGTATCATAATCACGAATCTGCAGTTAAAATTTGGCAGTCATATATGAAGAAAACAACTATTTTTTGCAATGATAAGCGTTTCAAAACTATGTTTATGATGACCCTTAATTTTAACTATGCTTGCCTAACCTAACCTTACCGTGAATGATTGGTGGGGCAAACATGTTTCCATCTTTACGTAAGATGCCATTTTCCCACGTGCAAATCAACGCTCTCACTTATTGCACAACACTTGAGCAACGTTGATAGCAAGACCGTTGTGCGGAAAGGAAGACGTCTTCATATCGTTTCCATGTTAGTGTATAGAGAATCATAGCGGTAATTGACAAGGTTATTTTGCAATTTCTAGACGTGACCGCCAATTTTTGAGTATGCCGAATTTGAAAGAAATCGGAGATACGTTCGGTATTGTCAATTTATACCTTATTCTAAACAAAATAAAAAAACAAATATAAATAGAAGAGTAATCTATGACTATACTACTTCCGGCTAGAGTCTAGTTTATGTCCTTCTTGCCTTTTGGTGGTAACCGATGGGAGTTAACAAGATTGTATGCTCGTGTTTGTGTTCGCGTAGTGAATGCATGTTAAAGAAGAACAGGTTCCAAAAACTTCTAGGTAGTGTAAAATAGGTTTATCCCAAGTGATAATCCGGTGCATCGTTCAAAACCGTGCTACCACCGGCGCTCCGGCATCTCTTAGGTTAACAGACGGCTGGCACTCCGGCATCTCTTAGGGTAAGTAAGTTTTTCTTTTTACACTTTCTGTTCACAATAGCCCCACTAACCATTCACGGGAACGAGGTATGCCTACGAGGTTAGGTTAGGTTCCATTAGCACTCATTTCACCCCTAAATGTGTGCTTCATCATCGAAAAATGTCCTCAGTACGTCCAATCAGGCATATCCGGACAACATCCGTTTTGGTAACACTTTACTATACCGGAGACGGATTTCTTCAAATTTACAGGAGAAAGTACTTACGCAAATCATTTTCTGTAGGGTTGTCGATGTTCGGGAATGTAGTTTTGATAAATTTTAATGCGAATGCATGAGGTTTTCTACGAAAATCTATTTGCGACACGCTATTGCTGCTGCCGCCATTTGCTTTCTGCATGAGAGCACAATACGCACTATTGCTGCTGCTACAACATGATGTGTCGAGGATGCGTCGTGAAGTTGTTGCCGGGTGTGGAAGATGCCATGGAATTTGTAATTCCGATGTTGTCCGTATATGCTAAATTGAACGAAAGGAGTGCTAATGGAACCTAACCTAACAGGCCTAACCTAACCTAGTAGGCATACCTCGTCCCCGTGATGGTTCATGGGGCTATCATATGTAAGAAATACACATTATTTTCGTTAGAAATCCATTATTTCACCTAAAGAAATGTTCTGCAACGCAGAATAGTACGTTATCAAAGTAAAAAATTTCGAAATAAATCATTGATAGGTGTCTCTGGTATAGTAAAGTAGTACCTCGGTTTTTCTCGATTTTCTCCTCCAGGAAATTTTCCCTCGCCTTGGGATTTCCTTTGTTGAATTCCTTATACAATAACCTTTCCAACGATATATGACACGTATTCCTTAGGAAAAGGACGTAAACTAGACTCTTACCCTACTTCCACAAAATATGAACATGTACATAATATACCTACTACATAACAATGAAAATTATTGTCCTTGTACTTACAGATTGAAATTACAACCAAGAGTTTCAACATACATTAGATATGTACATCACATTACTATTTAAAGAGAAAAGTAAATTATGCGTTCAGTTATGATCGCATTATGTTTTACTAACATAATAATGAACTTCCATTGAACAAATGTCATAAACAAAGCTTTCTTCTTCTTTTGTTAAATGTATGCGCATGGTTAGCAGTCTGTGACACTTGAAAAACCTGTGATGTATGGTTCCCTGTAAAATATTTTAGTGGGCTTTGCGTTTCTTACCATGAGTAATTTGTTTATTCTATGTTACTTTGTTCTGTATACTTCCTCTCTCTGTGTGTATAAGGAGAGAGGGTTTGCCATTACTGCGTTCTGAGCTGTATCATAGTAGTGTATTAGGAACTTTACAGGACGATGTATAAAAACGAAATTGTATGGCATTTCTGCTCGTGACGGAACCGGAGAAAAGTGTGGTGTGGTGGTAAAGCTTCGAAACTTGATAAAAATGGAGCAGGAAGCAAGTGATCGACCGGTGGCTCATTTTGAACCTCCTACTATTCACGTAAATCCTGCTGGCTGGGGACCTTGTGATGTACCCGACCAATTTAAAGATATGCCGTACCAGCCGTTTTCGAAAGGAGACAGACTAGGGAAGGTGAGTTCCTCAAGCCATATGGTTCACGTATGTATGTTTGGTACTTGTTGACTATAGAAGCAATCGTAGGTTTCAGATGTTCAATTTAAACTAGTTTGTCGCGGCAATTTCCATCACACTGCCATTGAACTATCTAAACACGGTAAAAGAAAAATGTTTGGCTACCGTAAAAAAATTGTACACTCCTTTTCGCCGTACAACGCAAACTTTGTGTCTGTAGAGAACACGGAAGAGTTGCAACTTGCATGATGAATATTTTTCCCTCCTGGTCGTCTCTTTTCGTCACTCCCAGCCCTCGTCAAAATATATTGGAACGAGTTTACAATACCGGACCACTCTTCAATTGCTATGAAATTTCGCCTACTCACTAATTGAGACCTCCTAATCACGAATCTGCATGTAATAATTGGCGGTCAAGTATGGAAATTGATAAAAAAACGAAATAAACTACGTTTTCTTAACGTAACGTAACCCTACCATAAGAACAGCAGCTCCACGGAACACGGCATTTCCCCCGAATGGGTGTCACTTATCGCACAACACTGTAGCAACATTGTGTTCTGACGTCACGGGAGAGAGCTTTTTCATGTTAGGCAATACAAAGTAACGCGTCTCTTAGCGAAAATATTAATTTTTCTTTGTATTTATGCTAATGGAACCTAACCTAACCACGTAGGCATTCCTCGTCTGACGTCAATATTCAAGGTTGGAAGATTGTTGTGCGTAAAGGAAGAGCATTAACGAATTGCGAAAGAAATATGGTTCCGAATTGCTGTGTATGGACAATGAACGTGGTAAATCGCAAGGTTATTTTACAAGTTCTACACGTAAATGTACAATTTTAACAAGTGACCGCCAAATATGAACTACAGATACGTCATCAGGACACCGAAATTAGTAAGTAGGCGAAATTTTATAGAAATTGGAGAGTGGTCCGGTATTGTAAACTCATGCCAATATATTTTACATTTTACATATGCAACCACGCAGGACAGTTACTCCTGGTAAAAAAAACTGATATTCCCCGGGACACCTATAACTTCTTCGTTTTGCCAATTTTTGACATTTGTACTTACCTATTTGCTTCGCGGAACATTCTTTAAGGTGTATTCACGTTTTTCGTCCTGCAATCGGTGGGAAATTTAAACAAAAAAATATTTTTGTTTGAAATTTTTGATTTCAAATTTCCCACAGATTCCGGGCTCCGCCCCTGGGGTAATTGACCTACCGCCCCCAACCGCTGATGCGGCCCCTCCTCTCCTCCGCTCTGGCTCCCCGGCTTTATAGAGTCCCTGTTAAAGGCATATTAGAAATAGGTCGGAGTCATCTGCCCCCAAATGAGCCCCAAACTTTTAAATTTGAAGAAATCCGTTACATCACACAAAACACCTTCAGGATGTTAGGCAATGCTACAGGAACTTATTACCGTAAGTAGTTTCTTCTGTAAAAATGAAGAGATCTGTCCGGGGAATATCAGATTAGTACCCAATGGATGATATCCAGCAAACAACTTCCCCCACAATTCATTGCACGAAAACACACCCGCTGCCTTGATTCCCGCAAACTTTTCGAAGCTTTTGTGGCAGTGATTCAAGGTACAAATTAAACGATTATATGCCAAATGTGGCTAATGCTATCCCCTTGTAATCGAAGGATCCAAAATTCGATTGCCGTTGGAGGGAATTAAAAAAATAATATTTTTGGTATGTATTTACAATACCGAAGTGGTAAAAATTTACTATTCCACAAACACCTGTATTTTCTTCCTTTTGTCCCTTTTAACATTCGTACTTACCTATCTGCTTCACGGAAAATTCTTTATGGTGTATTCATGTTTTTTTGATGAAAATAATGTCAATTTTCCACATTACGAGTACTTCTTTATTTGCATTTTCTCGCTTCCTTATGACACAGTATGGCGCGTACACCTTCATAGATAATCGCGCGTCGTGCTTGTGTTTTGTCGATTTTCATTCGGTATCCAGTGTTTCCAACCTTCGTAACCCAAAAGCACTCGAGAAGAAAGCTGATGTAATTTAATTTATTTATTTTCGCAAATTTTTTTTTTTTTTTTTTTTTTACTTTGCATTGTTTTACGAACAAAATTTTAACTATGCTTGCCTAACCTAACCTAACCTTGCTGGAAATGGTTTGTGGGGCTATCCGTGAATGTTTTTTGGAGCTCCAGGTATGAATTTCACCACGCATCCATGACACGTCATGGTTGAATTTTTGGTTGGAAACATTGCATCCCAATGAACATCAACAAAACACAAGCACAACACATGATGATCTCTGAAGGTATAAGCGCCAAATGCTATTGTCCATCGGAGAATTAATTTTCAACAAAAAACATGAATTTCTGCTATGATACATTCCCACATCACAGAAAACACCTTCCAGATGTTAGACAATGCTACAGGAACATATTACCGTAAGTAGTTTCTTGTGTAAAAATGAAGAAATCTGTTTGCGGAATAGTAAATTAGTACCCCGGAGGTATCTAAATTGCTTTCAAATTTTGCATACTTGCTAATTTTGACCTCGTAATCACGAATCTGCAGTTAAAATTTGGCAGTCACGTCTAGATATTGCAAAATAACCTTGTCAATTACCACTATTATTCTCCGTACACTAACATGAAAACATCTTCCTTTCCACACAACGGTCTTGCTACCAATGTTGCTCAAGTGTTGTGCAATAAGTGAGAGTGTTGATTTGCATGTGAGAAAATGGCACCTTTCGGTAAAGGTTGAAAACATTGTTTGCCCCACGAACCATTCACGGTAAGGTTAGGTTAGGCAAGCATAGTTAAAATTAAGGGTCATCATAAACATTGTTTTGAAATGCTAATCATTGCAAAAAATAGTTGTTTTCTTCATATATCAAGGGTGTTTACTCTGTTCACGGACCCACTTTTTTCGACTTATTTTGCAATTTCTAGATGTGACCGCCAAATTTTAACTGCAGATTCGTGATTACGATGCCAAAATTAGTGAGTATGCCAAATTTGAAAGCAATTGAAGATACTTCCGGTATTGTAAATTCACTCCATATATTTTTAAGTGAATTGAAGACAAACTTTGTCTCGTGAAAATGATAATTTATAGAAATGTTCCGAAGTACAAAATTGTGTACTATGTTTTTTTTAGGCCGTATCGTATCATGTCACTTTCGTTATGTAGGTAAACATTCGATACGGTCTCAACGGATTTTTTCATTTTTACACAAGAAACTACTTACAGGAAATGAGTTTCTGTAGCTTTTAGAAGTTCGTGGATGTATTTTCTTTCATCGTGGAATCTATTTCACCGGTACATCATGTATTTTTGAACACAAATATATTTCCGATGCACAATTGTCGTTTCTTTCATTTGCTTTCTGTAAGTGAACCAAATGGTGCGAATGTGTGATGATGTAACTCCCTGTCAGTGTTTCCAACCATGCCGTTTTTTGCAAGATGATAATTTCAACTATGTTTGCCTAACGTAACCGAACCTAACCTTGCCGTGCATGGTTCGTGGGGCTATTCATTAATTGGGGCTAAGCATGCATGGTTCGTGGTGATTTCTTGGTGTCTGGGGCTATCCGTGCATGGTTCATGGGGTTATTTGGGGCATTTTGCTTTTTTCACGAAAATAATTTCAATTTTTCAGATTGACAGTAATTATTGTTCTTCCTTTTTTTGCTTCCATGACGCACAGTATGGCAGGCACAGCTTGAGTAGCATCGTGGATCATCAGTGGGTATGCAGTGTTTCCAACCTTCTTAACCAAAAAATGCCCCAAAACCATTCATGCATAGCCCCAAAAACCATTCACGCATAGCCCCACAAACCATTCTCGGTTAGGTAGGTTAGGCAAACATAGTTATACTTTGGGGTTGTAGTAATATCAGGAATGTATATTTCGTTTTTTTCATCTTCTTGCAAAACAATGGCGTGGTTGGAAACATTGACAGAGGGTTACATCATCCAACGTACGTAACATCCGGTTCACTTACAGAAAGTAAATAAAAGCAACGGCAATTGTGCATCGGAGAGATATTTTTCTTCAAAAATACCTGAATTCCCGGTCAAATAGATTCCACGATGTAAGAAAATACCTACACAAACTTTGAAAATGCTACAGAAACTCATTTCCGTAAGTAGTTTCCTCTGTAAAAATGAAGAAATGCATTCGCCAGTGCTTTGATGTACTACACCCTGGACTGCATTTTGCAGACTAATGATGCTGTGCCAGAAGTAACAGAAATGTAAAGTAAAATAAAACAAATCAATCAAGTCATAGTGATTACTTGCTGCATGTTTAATGCCGAAAATGATATTTTCCTTCCTTGTAGTCTTATATGCATAATTTTTTGTTTTAACCATTTTTTTACTGCCATCTTGAATATGGACTGTTCTACACAACAATTGGTTCTCGAGCTATGATTTTTTTTTGTACTTCGAGCCAAGTTTGAACGGTGTGTGCTTGAAAAGGCCCCGTGCTCAACGAGAATACCCTCGCGTGGGGCTTCGTCTGCTAAAGGTTAATATATTTATTTTGCACATAAAAAGGCATATTTGAATTATTATACTACATATGTTTTAGATCATTGTAATTTAGAATGCACTTACACTAATTCATGTTTTTCTCATTTTTAGATCTCTGATTGGACTGGAGTTGCATTTCAAGATAAGAAGTATACAAGTAAGTGTGTTGTTGAAATAGCCTAACACTTAAATGAATATTCTTTTTTTTTAATATTGTCACAGGGAATGCATATAATAATAATAAAATAAGCTGTATCTTTCTGAAATAGAAAAACATATTGGGTGCAAAAGTTACATAACAGTGCTAAAATATGACAAGACTTGGATAAATATCGGGCATTTACCAAAATTTTATGTTAATTGCATGTTAAATGTTGATACTTATTCGTAATGACTTTTTTGATCTCTGTAGAGTTGTAGAAAGGGGATCCAGTGCAAAGAAATCAAACCACCAGATGGTGTTATTTTCTTGTGTTGCAAGGAGAAAAATGTGAGCTGGTGTCAAGTGTCAAGTTACCTAAGGGTAGCTGTTCCTATTGTATTATGATTTTTTTCAAATTCTCCTAGCAGGAAGACTAATTACCATAGAATTTTGGCAATCATTGTCACACAAAATTTGAACCTTCCTGAAAGTAATGAGCACTGTTTGGATTTCGAAAAAGAGTTATTTATGTTGAAAAAAACAACTTAAAAATTACCTTGTGCAAGCATGCATGCTTCCCACAGATAATGTATTTTCCATTGACAAGCAACTGTAAGTATGTATTGTAGACTTGTGGGAATTAATGTAGAAGTAAATCTGAACCTCAGTGGAATGCATTTAGGGACTTCATTTTAATGCTAAGAGACCAAAGCTTACCTTTTTAACCTAACAACGAAAGCATATATTGAACAAAATCTTAAGTAATCGCTAAAAGTTTACAGTATGTGTTAACAGAAGTAAATTGAAATCAAACCATGTTAAAATTGCATTCGTAACATGATGAAATTGCAATAAAACAAATGTTCACAATGCCTCGATATGGGAACCATGTGTAACACGACATATGTCTACACGGTAATCAAATTCTTGCCATACTCTTTGGAGCATATCCTCAGAGACAGTGGTAGCATCTTCTTCAATCCTGCGCTTGAGTTCTACATTTTGTGGTAAAGGTGGCACATACACACTATCTTTTATGTATCCCCATAAGAAGAAGTCACAGGGAGTTAGATCCGGGGATCTTGGAGGCCACATGTCGAAACACTGATCATTTTGCCCTGCTCGCCCTATCCAGCGTTGAGGTAACTCATTGTTCAGGAATTCACGAACAACGTGATGATAATGGGGTGGGGCCCCATCCTGCTGGAACAGGAAATTGTCAGAATCTTCTTGCATTTGTGGGAACAACCACTGCTGTCACATATCCAGGTACGTATGGCCAGTTACAGTGTTTTCTGCGAAGAAGAATGGTCCGTAAAGTTTCCGTGATGACACTGCGCAGAAAACGTTTACTTTGGGTGAATCACGCTCATATTCGACGAATTCGCGAGGATTCTGGGTACCCCATATTCGATAGTTATGTCTGTTCACTTTGCCATTTGTGTGGAAAGTTGCCTCATCACTAAAGATTATGCGATCCACAAAGTTCTCATCCTCTTCCATGAATCGTTGCACTCAGATACAAAACTCATAGCGCTGTTGTTTATCTTTTGGTTTCAATTGATGCAAGAGCTGCAATTTATAGGGCTTCATACACAGTCTCTTACGTAGCGTTCTCCAAACTGTCATCCGTGTTATTTGTAGCTCGCGGGATGCTCGACGAACAGACTTTTTCGGACTTCTTACAAATGACTCTCTCGCACGATCTCCTGACTCACTGTAGGACGGCCACTCCTTTTGTTAGGACACAGGCAACCCAATAGTCACAAATTTATCATGCCAGGCATAAATAGACTTCCTGCTTGGTGTTTCTTTCTTGTACCTTGTCCTAAACTTCCGTTGCACATCTGTAGCACTCTGTTTTTATCGAACTCCAACACACAGAAAGCATGCTCTGCCCCAGAAGTCGCCATGTTTACAACACGCCAACGCCAACTGCGGTGAATGTGGGAACTACAAGCATTGCCTGAAAAATAAAAAATAAAACATTTGAGATACTCTTTCATATGACATATAAACGAAAGTGATATCACTTGTAGTTTTTGTGTGATGAATTAAGAAAAGTGTTACCGGACTTTTGGGACACTGTGTATTTAGAGACTTCGAGTAAGATACAGCCTGATATTCAGTACTGTACAATTCAAGTAGATTTTAACCTAATTTCAGATTTTTTTTAAAAAAAAAGAAAGTGTATTTTTCAGGCAGGGAGAAAATGAGAGTTTTTGCAATTTGGAGAGATAGTGAATGGTATTCACCATTATAAATAGTTTTATGCCCTACAGGGTAAATCAAGTTCTGGTGTAGTTTGAATTAGCAAATTAATAACATTTGAAAAAACCATGTAACTATTTTCATTAACCCACTACTGTAACTATAATAAGTGGTTAAAATCCTGAGTTAGGAGATTCTGTGAAGAAATAAGGCATGGCAGGTAAAGTGGGATGCGGAGGTATTTCTAAGCAAAACTGTCCATCACCATGTTTAATCCCTGTTTTATGCAGAGAGAGCTTTTAAGAATTTGAAGTAAACACCTAACATGCTACTAATAACCCTTGCATCAGCACATTTAAAAATCCATTCCTTAAGAACGTGTGTGATGCAAGGTAATAATTAATGAAAATACTCATGAACATTTTGAAAACAATACTTGTGCATCCCACTGTACACATGTGCTAACAAATAAAAAAAGTATTAACTTCAAAATAAATAATTTTAAGTATGAACACAAAAGCAATGCTTTCCTATCAATATAGCAGGATATCAACGTGTCACATCAAGAGTAATAGTCATAGAATTAATGATTTATCATATTATACCATTCTTTCCCTAACTAGCTGGTGGTGATACTGCATTTATGCTTATGTTGTTGTTGTTTTTTTTTACAGATAAGTATGCTTCCCAGTTTGGCAGTGGCAGCCAGTATGCTTACTACCACGATGAAGATGAGAGCACTTTCCACCTGGTGGACTCCACCCGTGTGCAGAAACCTCCATATCAAAGGGGCCGCTTCAGACAGAACCAAAGAAACCTTAGAGGACGTCAACTGCAACGGCAACAGCAGTCGCAGCTTCAGGTTCTTGGGAGGGGCCTGAAAATGAGTAACAGGTTAGCATGCCCTCCATTCCCCGTACATTGCATTCATTGCAGCTAAGCTATAATTCTTATGGTTATGATTGCTTAAGCCCAGTGCTGGTCATACAATATCCATTTGCTGTGTAGGTGTACTATCTCAGGGTAAATTGGCTTTACAGTCCCTCAATATAAGAGGGTTGGTCATAAAGTTTTTATTATCATAGTGATGAAATTGAGCTGGTGTCATGAGCGCCTGGGGGGGGGTTAGGCCTTCTCTACATATGCACCACACAGACCGACACACTTCTCCCAGCGGTGGAAGAGCTGGTGGAAGCTCTGGTTGTAGAAGTCACCACTTTGACTGCCGAAGAACTGCACTACCTCAGCAATTGCCTCCCGTAACTTGGTCAGGAGGTTCTGGTAGTACCTTCTGTGATCGTTTGACCCTTTCAAGCGTAATCTGTGAGGAGCATGCCTTGGCATTCCCAAAAAATGGTCAGCATCACCTTACCCGATGACTTCTGCATCTTCCCCTTTTTTGGAGGTTGCGACGCCGTGTGCTTCCACTCTTTGCTTTATCTCAGGGTCGTAGTGGTATACCCAACGCTCGTCCATGGTTACCAGCTGATGAAAAAAAGTCATCAGGATCATACTGGCACATCTGCAACAATTCTGCAGAAATGTCCCTTCTGGATGTGAGTTAGCATTCGTGGAACCTAGTGGGCAGTGACCTTCGTTATATGCAGAACGTTGTGAAGGATGTTGCATACTGGCCCATGACTGATGTGGACAGTTTGCACTATTGCCTCGATGGTGATGCTTCAATCTGTGATCACCATTTCCTGGTTCTTTACTGAGGGATGGCTGCCCACATTGTGGTTTGTCTTCCAAACTTGTTTGTCCACATTGAACATTGCCACTTTACCACACTGTCATCAGATGGGGCGTTTTTGCCATACACACTGATCAGTTCGCATGGATCACCTTCGTGTTATTCCCCTTCAAAAACAGGAAACTAGTCACTGCACGAACTTCCACTGTCTCCACTGGGGGTGCCGCAACGTATGGTGATGACTAGATCTGTTGGGCTGACACTAGAATGACGTGCCCTTTCCAGAAAAACACAAACATTGGCTTCGATCTTGTTTTTCACTACGATAAAAAAGACTTTATGACGGACCCTCGTTGTCAGTATTATTGTCAGTGATCCTTTTCCATGTGTGTTGCGACATATGGCAGCCTGCAGGTAGAAGCCATCACAGATATTGATGGTGTGGGTGTTTATATTTTATATAATAACTTCAGACTTGACAGGAAAATTGTTTATTGTGGCGAATGAGAGGAGGAAATGTAGGGTGTGTCAGTTTGTTGAAGGGGGTTGGTATTAGGTAACAAGTGCAGAGGGGTTGGTGTCATGTTTCTTGTTTATAGATACGAGGGCCTACCAAAAGAAACCGGAATTTGCCAAAATAATTTGCCGGAATATGTCAAAAAAGATGAGTTTTTTTTTAACTTTGAATTACCTTAGTCTCCTTCGAAGTATTGTCCATTTGACGTGATACACTTATCCAAACGGCGATCCCATTTCTTGAAACATTTTTGGAAGTCCTCAACTGGGATATTGTTCAAGGCCTGAAGCGCATGTTCCTGAACTTCAGCCACATCGGCAAAGCGTTTATCTTTGAATTCGTTCTTCATGCGGGGGAATAAAAAAAAATCACAAGGTGCAAGGTCCGGGTGAATATGGAGGGTGAGGAACAACGGGCATTTGGTTTTTCGCTAAAAGCTGTTGGACATGCACAGCAGTGTAGGCTGGGACATTGTCGTGGTGGAGCAACCAGTCGCCATGCTTCCGCATTTCTGGATGTCTTTGCCACACATTTTCACGCAATCACCTCAACACATCCATGTAGAAATCCTGATTAACAGTTTGACCTTTGACGACGATCTTCGTAAACAGCAATTCACACTTTTTCAACGTTTTCGTCATTTCTTGCTGTGGCTGGTCATCCAGATTGCGGTTGGTCTTCCACTGACATTTCCCCCTTTTTGAAACTTGCAAACCACTCGTACACTTGCATTTTACCTACGGGTCTTCTTTAAATGCATCTTTAGGCATCACTACAGTCTCAGCTGCAATTTTCCCTAATAGGAAAAAAAATTTCGCACTCACTCTGTGTTCCTTCTGATCCACCATAGCAAAATTTGCAGCAAACGTTTGTCAACACAAAGCACATGTGGCACAGCACAGCTCCATGTCTACACAGGGCAATGGCACTCAGCACACTGGTGCGTCATAGTTTCTCCTCACTACATCTCGCGGCGGAAGTCGGAAGTATGTCGGGCTTTCCCACCAGATATGCTTTCCGGTTTCTTTTGGGTATGCCCTCGTATATCAGATCGGTAAAATAATCAGTATAGCTGTATTGGGCCGATACCAATATAGTACCGATTAATCTGTTCCATCTCTAATTTAAATACAAGAATTACCCTAATGGCTTCTGTTTGGAAAATTTTGGTTCTTGATGTGGAAAAGTCAAGGAATTTTGTTTTTATGAGATTGCAGACACCTTACCCTGCCTATACTCTTGGGATGATTCAAGTTATTGGTGCTCTGTAATTCAGTATTCCTTACTTTTGCAAAATTGTTGACTCCCTTGTGTTCTGTTGTGTTTTCCAGAGATCGCCAGCGCCAGCCTCGTAAGTGGCAGAAGAATCAAGGGATGCGTAATATGAAGAACCAGCCTCCAATAAAGAACAGGGATGCTTCAGTGACCGTGAGGCCAGACTGGACCATGGTGGAGGAAATGGACTTCCCTCGATTGTCTAAATTATCTCTGCCTAGTGTGAAGGATGGGGAAGACGTGTAAGTTTAATTAGGCTGATAATCTTGTGTGCATTCTCTCATTTATTTAACCTAATTCATTTCAGAGAATAAGTATTGAACCAATACTACTGGGAACTGATGCAGATATTAATCATCATCCTCCTTTGCCGTTTCCTGCCTCTGGCAGGGTCGGCATAGAAGTCAAGCCCCTCCATTTTCTTCTGGTCTGCACCATTCCCTTCCTTCCACAGTGTTCCAATCTTGTCCTCTTCTCCTAACACACTCACAATCTGCTCTTTCCATCAACATTTTGATCTCCCCTTTCCCCCTTCTTATGTATTGTATGCTCTTACTGGCAGTCTTTCTGCACCCATCCTCTTCATGTGTCCGAACCATCTCATCTGTGCCTGATCTGTTCAGTCCTGAAGCTTCACAACCCACACTGTCTGTCGGATCTCCTCATTATTTATTATATCCCTTCTAATCTTCCCCAATATACTCCTTAAGAATTTCATCTCCACTGCCTGCATCTTTCTTTTGTCTCTGTCATTGTCCAAGTCTCTGCTCCGTACATAATTGTTGGTATGTATTATGTGTTGTACGTACATTACCCTCTTGCGCTTCAGAGGGACATCCCTGTTCCATATTAATCTTCAACGCTTTGATAGAATCCACTGCCCATTGGTCCAATTTTGTTTATCTCCTTATCTATTCTTCCACTACCCTCAACTCTTCAGTGTCCATCTTTATTCTTGGTACATTTCTGGCTCTGTTTTTTGTTATTAGCACCTTATTCTTTTCTGCACTGAATTTCTCTTCTAATTTCCTCATTCCAACTATCAAGCTGTCTCTTTACTACTTCTTCACTGTTTCCCCATAATACTAAGTCATCAGCGAACAATAGTGCCTTTATCTATTCATCTTCTATCTTCTTCCCTACCTCTTTGTTGATTACATCAGTAGCAGCTTCTGCCTATTTGCATATTCACAAGTGCACACCCAAATAAATCTGTAATGCAATTCTTTTTTATTATACTCATTCACTGAACACTACCTCCTTCAAAACATCAAACGTTCCCACACCCCATCACCGACCATATTTGCTTCGTTTTTATCAGCACCTGTTCGCTTCTCACAAGTCACAGTGTGCTCATTTCCTGCTGTTTGCAGCACGCAAGGGGAGAGAAGAGATTCACTCTTTTAGCTTGCAGTATTGTGGGCTTCTCTAGCACTGCTAGCACTGTGTTCCAAATGCAGTATTGCATTCCCGTTCCATTTGAGATAGTGTGGCAACCCACACATTGTAAATTGAGGGATTCTTTTATTGGAAAAGGGAATTTCTATGATACCTTTGCCCACATTGTTCTGAGCATGGCAGGAGCAAGAAAGAAGGGGAAAATGTGTGTGTTTGTGGGGGGGGGGGGGTGTTTGCTGAAAGCAAAACACCTGCTTTAAACATTGTCTTGCATTGCCTTTGCTTAGAGCAGCTTGGTCAAAATAAACTGCCCTTTTGGCGCTGTAGTCGAATTATCAACCCGTGCAGGGACTTTACCAGAACAAGTGTGATCTTTGTAGAAATTTAATTTAAACATTGCTTTCCACAGTAAAATCATTCTAAAATTGATAGTGTCAGGCGGTGTGCTTTTTTCCTGGAAAGAAAGGTTTTGGAATTTATTTATTTTTCCTTGTGTTCATCGTGAGAACTACTCAAAACATTTGATATGTTTGTAAATACCATATTTACTCATGTATAATGTGCACTTTTTCCAAAGTTTTTGCCTCGAAAAAGTGTGGTGCATATTATGCACGGAATATTTTAATGTTTACGGAACTCGATCATGTTATATATCGTTGTAAAGCTGGAGTTCTGCAGGTTCTGAATATGGCTACAGTATTCCATTCAAGATGGCAAGCAACACTTATTTGGAATGCAGTTGAAATAAGCCCATTACAAAATGAAAGACCATTCTGATTTTTATGGAACTTTGTGTGAAAAAAAAGAGAAGAAAGAAGAAAATTATTAAAATGTATTACTGGCCAAATAATATGACATATGTAGAGTGTGTAAATGCCTTAATGGAAGAAATCTTGCAACTGCTAGTTTGAGAGTCCTGAATGTGCCTCCTATAAATGTTTCATTAGTCATAGAAAAAGTATATATTTTGAAGTTTTAAAGAGGAAATTAGCAAAACCACTTATAAAAGTTTAAAGGCCATGTGCCACAATTTTTCACTTTGTATGTAATGTTCTCCTCTTGGTCCACTTAGCAACAGGTGACTCACTGAATAGGTCCTATGTAAAACCTTTTAGTGCGAAGGTTTTGTAGTGATAGTTTTAGAGAACATGGGGGAAGCAACAATTTTGGAAGTGTTTTCCAAATTTTACCTTTAACCAAATTTGTACCATTTATTTTTCCTTGACAAAAGACACAATTTGACAAGGCTATGGTATATTTCGAATAGCTGAGAAAAGAACCTGAAGAAGAAAACAGTTGTTTCCGAAACGTCGTTGTACAAAATAGATACTCATTTCACTTAAGTAACCAAGTTTTGTATTTTTAATTTATTGAAAATACGAATTAATATAACTTTTACGATTAGGACTGCAAAGTATAAATGCTTGTTTTTTTCTATTTATTTCCATCTCATTGCTAATGATATATTTTTCCTTACTTTTACTAATATTTCATTGTTCTACTTTTCAGCTTATGCTGTGGTTCACTAGAGTATTATGATAAGTCATATGACAGAGTTAATGTAAAAAGTGAGAAGCCTCTGCAGAGAATTGATCGTATTTTTCACACAGTTACAACTACTGATGACCCAATCATCAGAAAGGTATGTACTTGTTGTACAGTGATATTTTACTAAACTTTATTTCCATCTATTCTAACAATGAAATAGTTGATATTCGTACATTCTGTTGTAAGTTAAATAAGAAGAAGAGGAGAATCAAAGTTTTATGCAAGAATTCATGCTTGGGACCACCTATGGCCACTACAATAGACTAAAGTGAATGAAAAATATAGTGTGTAGCAGTAGTAAATATTTCAGATAAATATTTGAACTAAAAAGAGGTGAAAAGGCTTGCTAGTCAGTAGTAGAGAATAGACATGGAATGACAATGGTTCAGGTTCGACTGCTGGTGAAGCAAGTTTTCATGTACCTTTTCAATAAGTTACAACGTGTAAAATATATGAAACCACTTTCTTCTCTTTCAGCTTGCCAAAGAGGAAGGAAATGTGTATGCAACAGATACCATATTGGCCACCATTATGTGCTGCACTCGATCAAATTACTCTTGGGATATTGTCATACAGAAGATAGGAGGCAAATTATTCTTTGATAAGAGAGATAACACTGAGTTTGGTAAGTTTTACGGTGTCGAAATGATGAAACAATACATATAAATTGCATAAAGGTATGATATGAACAATTTAGTGATGAAATTTTTTAGTAATACCATTAAAGAATGTGAAGATTTTGAATACAATACAACATACTTTTCAAAATGTGTGGAATAAATGATTGAAAAGGAAATGTGAATGGGGTTTACCCAGTGAGAAGAATTCATCCTTATTTTTACATGCATGTTGGGAATGCAATAGGCACTCTTCCATTCATAAAGAAGATTCTAGTCTGTTTAGGTTCACTTTAGGCATGCTAGATGTTTAACATGCTATCCAATTTTTAAGTCAAGATATTAGGGATGGGACCGATCAATCTGTACTCTATCGGTATTGGCCCGATATAGGTTTATCGGTAAAATTGCCGATTATTTTACCGATTCGATATATCGATAAATATCTGATAATTTAGTGCAAAATTCTGCCATTTTGTTGTAATTTTTATGGATAATCTCCATGCCCTACTTTCCAAAAAAAGTAAATGTCTAAATGTGCAATTTCGTTTGCACTTTAGTCACCTTGAAACAATTTATTAAGGAGGTCAATGAACCTTTCAGGTTCTTCAAGGACCATTTCTAATTTTATATCGGATCGGTAGAATATCGGTATCAGTAAATTTTATATCGGTACTTTATCGGTATCTGCCAAAATTTCATATTGGCCCATCCCTACGAAATATCAACCATTTTGTATAGTAAAAGTGGTATGATTTAATATAACCCTCCAGTTTCTCAGTTCCTATTGTGGGCCCTTCAATACTGAGTTCACTAACTGATATTTATTCAGAACAAAATTGGGTAATTGAAAGGGGACACAAAGGGTTTGCAAATTATGAAAGCATGTTTTTGAATTGTTAGATCAAAATACTACATATAGCATTATATAAAAGGGTTGGAAGCCAATGCAATGGATGACCAAAGTTATCAAAAATGCTCCATGCTTGCCCTCAAAGTAGCTATTTTGGAAACAGATTATGAAATACTGCTTGGAAGTGCATATTAGAATGTATCTTTTAGAAACCAAGAAAGTGTTAAATACAGTAGAGCGTCGATTATACGAAGTAATTGGGGGACATGGGTGTTCGGAAAACTGGTTTGTTCGGATAATCGAACTGTACATGTTTATTTGCCAAAAAGAAGTACTGTACAGTAAATTTATTCATAAAAACAGGCATCTCTTTAAGTATGTATTACAAAGTAACTTACAAAGGCAACTTTAGTAAGAATATATAGTATGTGGTACAGTTTATTAAACAAAAATATGTACATATTACATACACATTTTGCATGAACAATACACACAGTACACAAAATTAACGTTTAAAAAAATCCTTTATTTTGGTCTGTCTAAGCAAGCCTACACGCTTACGAGCAGCTAAGTCACGTACTTTTTTCATTACAGATATCTGAAAGTGAGCGAGTACACAGTTCGGTTAAGCGGTCGTTCGGATAATCGACGCTCTACTGTATTTATAAAGTTTTTTTTAAGTTACCCTCACAAAAAAAATATAATTTTTTAAATTAGGAAATGGGGTGCAAATATTCACAAATATTATTTCACCTTCTTGTGAGAATTTTATGTATTTTCCAAAGTCACTTGTTCCAAGTTTTTGGAAAGTAATAGTGAAAGTTATTGGAAATATTTTCCAAACACACTTTTTCAACATTAACAGAAATTGCAAGGATTTGAAGACATTTATTATATTTTTTTTAATGTTTAACACTTGGAATCTTAATGCAATTGAGAATAAACGTGGTAAATTTCAAAATTTGTTAAAAATTGTTCATGGAAAATAAAAGTTAAACCCAACCATATAACTCCACAATAAGAATTTCAATCAAACAGCAGGAAACTTTAAAGAACTTTAAATTCCAAAATAGTGTTGTTATCCCAAAGGTGGAAAATACATCCTCAGTTAATGAAGGCAGTGGACCTTCGAAATTAATCATGAGAAGAAGAAGAAGAAAAAACAATTCGCAACACAGAAACATTAAACTTTAGATGTGCAACAGGTTCTTATATTTGTTTGAAGATACCATGTACCAAATTCATACAAATCTGACCTGGTGGGGTGGACATTGTATACTGAGGTGATTGATGTTGTAAGGGGTGTTTACACAAACATTATTCCTTTTTCATGATATAAATACTTTGATCTGTTGTTTGTTTCTGCTAACATGCTTATCATAAATTGTTCTAGATCTGTTGACTGTAAACGAAACTTCGCTGGAACCTCCACAAGATGATAGCAACAGCTTGAATTCCCCTCGCAATTTGGCGTTGGAGGCAACTTTCATTAACCACAACTTCTCACAACAAGTGTTGAAAACGGTAAGGAGTTCTCTATGTTATCCTGTATATTAAACAATAATTTCATATGATAAATCTCTTCTCATAGTAAAAACATCATTTTAATGTAGCTGTTTTGGTAGAAATTCATATCATTTTTATGGTTGATGTACAGAATATATTTACTGATACCAGCTGATACTTTTCCAGCATTTTTATCTTTTACGGGGGTCTACAAAAAAAAAAAAAAAAAAAAAAAAGCCATGCAACACTTGAGAAATTAATTTTCCTGGAAATTATGCAAAATATTTTTTCCCTTCTTTCCATCAGTTTCATGTGAAAAATTGTGTTATGTAATTGCGTAACAGGTATTTTAACATTGTGATTTAATTCTTGAATATTTCAAAGCATAACTGGTAAATTAACGTGGAATACTTACAAACTGATATTAATTAAGGATGGAAATTTGCGCCGATAATGATAAAGTAGGGATATAAAATTTACCAATATTGATAACTGATATTCTACCAATTCAATATAAAATTCCAAAAGGCCATTTAAAAGTCTAAATGGGTCATTCACATCCTTAATAAATGTGTTAGCAGATGACTGCAATGCAAAAGAATATCAATGTTCTTCATTTTGAATGCAAAAGAAACTGCATATTTAGAGAATTACTTTTAAGAAAGGTAGGTCATGAGATTATATCTTTATATCCATGAAAATTGTAACAAAATGCCAGAATATTGCTCTAAATTATGAGATAGTATTTATAGATATATCGGTTCGGTAAAATTAACGATAATTTTACCGATACACCGATACTGTATCAGCAAATACGGATAGAGTGCCGATTAATCTGTCCCATCTCTAATATTAATCAATATTTTGAATAACTTTTGTTTATTACAATCTTTAGTGAACTTTAGGAGTAGTATCGGTTCAAAGTGGTTTCAACTCACCCCTAGCATTAACTTTTTAACTTTTTCCACTTTTAGGGAGAAACCCGCCATAAGTTTGATGAGGAGAACCCTTTCATCTCTGAGGAAGAGGCAGGTGAAGTAGCATCCGTGGCGTACCGTTATAGGAAGTGGGATCTTGACAATGGAGTGATACTCGTAGCACGTTGTGAACATGATGCTGTGATGCATGGGCCCAATGGAGAACTTCAGTTCATCACGGTCAAGGCTCTGAATGAATGGGACTCCAAGGTATGTCAATGCATAGGGTTTTTAATACTTAAATGCTGGATCGGGACAATTATGTACATGTAACTTTTGGACCATACTGTAGTTGAGTTAATGTTCATAAATTCAACTTTGTATTGATTCATGAGTCTTAGGTAATCCTACGAGAATTGTCAAGATGATACCCAGAATGAGACAGGCCTGTGTTTTTCATTATACAAGACGTAGGCTTGGCAGTATGTGTTAAGTGGTCGACTTATACACTCACCACCGAAGCTTCCCACTGTGAATTCTGACCTAGTCATTTGTTCTTGTTAAAAACCACACAGTAAAATACACTTTGTCCTGCACTGTGGCCATGCAGTGTAAGGCACATGCTTTGGGCTCCAGCTATGGGATGCATGCAGGTTCGAGTCTCCTGGGGAAGCGTAACAATTTTTCTCCTTTTCACCCATCATCGTGAGGAAATTGGGGAGCTATGAATGAGTGGTGTACTTGGTCATAGAAAACCTATGACGATGACTGGGGGTTCATCCTGCTGACCATATAACACCCCATAACTGGCTGTATGATCTCGAGGGATGGACAATATCGGATATATTGTCAAGAAAATATAGTCACACACGATACGATACGATATTTTTTCCATATTGTGATATCGGCAATATATTGTTTCCACAGTATATATTGCAGGATGTCTACCAGTCAAGAATGTCGAGAAATCAACCGATAGGTCAAGAAAGTCAAGAAATTTTGCTTGTGGTCAAGAATTTTTGCCATTTTTTTAGAATTATTTTCCTGTAGTTTACGGTTATTACAAGCATAAGAAAACAGTTTTTCTTTGTGACGTTTCAGGAGAACACATGCTCCTTTCATCAGACATTTATTTTCATTTTGACTAAAGATACAGTTATAACAATGGTTAGTAATTTTTTAAACAAAAAGAATCTGTTATATAATGGATGTTGTCAATGTTACATTGTTGTAATATAGCAACTTAACTGTGAAAAAAGCAGTGTTTTATTTTTATTTCAGATTTTTTTAAAATTATGAATCCCAAATATCATCAGGTAATTCAAATTCATCATTGTTTTCACAAAGTCTCTTGATGTTTTCTGTTACATTAAATTTTAAAGATGGTGGCTTACTCCATTTGTGAAAAAGAAAACTCCATACTGGATCTATGTTACCATTTTCATTATTTAATTTATTCCAGTGTTCTTCTGCAATGAACGAAGCTTCCCAGACATTCAACTCTGTGTTTCCCATTAATCTTTTTAAAAGAGAACTGCTTTTTTCACAGTTAAGTTGCTATATTACAACAATGTAACATTAACAACATCCATTATATAACAGATTCTTTTTGTTTAAAAAATTACTAACCATTGTTATAACTGTATCTTTAGCCAAATGAAAATAAATGTCTGATGAAAGGAGCGTGTGTTCTCCTGAAACTTCACAAAGAAAAACTGTTTTCTTATGCTTGTAATAACCGTAAACTACAGGAAAATAATTCTATAATGCAAGCAATGCGTACATACAAGAAAAACTATTTTTTTTAGAGTATAGTAAATTTACATTGTTACATACCTGTACTGAGATTTGATAAAAATTGAATATTTAGAAATGTAAAATTGTATTGAACTGTGGTTAAGGTTTTTCACTTTGTTCATTAAGAATTACATGCTTGTGTGCGTGAAGTTTTGTAAAAATTAGGGATGGGCTGATAAGAAATTTTATGCCGATACTGGTAACTTAACGGTATAAAATTTACCGATATTCTACCGATCCGATTTAAAATTAGAAATGGTCCTTGAAGAACCTGAAAGATTCATTGACCTCCTTAATAAATGTGTGTTTTGAGGTGACTGCAGTGAAAAAGAAATTGCACATTTTGAGATTTATGTTTTTAGAAGGTAGGGCATGGAGATTATCCATAAAAATTACAACAAAATGGCAGAAGTTTGCTCTAAATTATCAGATATTTATCGATATATCGGATTGGTAAAATAATCTGTAATTTTACCGATACACCGATATGCCTATATCGGCCAATACCGAATAGAGTACCGATTAATCGGTCCCATCCCTACTAATTTTATATCGGATCGGTTAAATATCGGTTATCGGTATCGGTAAATTTTATATCGGTATCAGCCAAAATTTCATATCGGCCCATCCCTAATCGTCATGATATTTTAACGATAAATATATTGTGGCAGCGATATATCATCACGATATTTGTCAATACAGGGTGTCTACCAAAATAACAAATCCAAATTTCTTGACTTTTTTCTTGTCCTTTCTTTCCTTTTCTTGACCATTTTATTCCCCTTTTTCTTAACATTTATTTAATTGCTCCCTACTTAGGTACAACTGGAAATTAAGAAATAATATATTTTTATTCAATGAAAAACCCCTACCACAAGACAGGTTAAGATGAAAACTGAAGCTGTACTTTAACAAGAGATTTTATTAAAAATGTTAAAGTTATGTGGCCATTCCCTATCCAGGATGAAGTCGGAAGCATTAATTTTTACATGCATTAATTATTAAAGCAAGTCTAAATCTCTTGTTAAAGTACATCTTCAGTTTTCATCTTAACCTGTCTTGTGGTAGGGGTTTTTCATTGAATAAAAATATATTGTTTCTTAATTTCCAGTTGTACCTAAGTAGGGAGCAATTAAATAAATGTTAAGAAAAAGGGGAATAAAATGGTCAAGAAAAGGAAAGAAAGGACAAGAAAAAAAGTCAAGAAATTTGGATTTGTTATTTTGGTAGACACCCTGTATTGCCAAATATCGTGATGATATATCGCTGCCACAATATATTTATCGCTAAAATATCATGATGATTAGGGATGGGCCGATATGAAATTTAGGCTGATACCGATATAAAATTTACCGATACCGATAACCGATATTCTACCGATCCGATATAAAATTAGAAATGGTCCTTGAAGAACCTGAAAGGTTCATTGACCTTAATAAATGTGTGTCTCAAGGTGACTAGTGAAAAAGAAATTGCATATTTAGACATTTACCTTTTTAGAAAGTAGGGCATGGTGATTATTCATAAAAATTACAACAAAATGGCAGAATTTTGCACTAAATTATCAGATATTTATCACTATATCGGATCGGTAAAATAATCTGTAATTTTACCGTTACACTGATATGCCTATATCGGCCGATACCGATAAAAGTACCGATTAATCGGTCCAATCCCTAATAACGATATATTGACGACACAATATATTTCACCAAAATATCATGACAATATATCGCTAACACGATATATATTGCCAAAATATTGTGACGATATATCCAAGGTGGGAGTGAGGCCAACTGTCAGTTGGTATAGTAGCACCAAGCTTTCCGAGACCTCGGGAAATATGCGAACTACCGTCTTTCCTCGTGACTTTAACTAGCGACACTAACGCCACTGCTCCTACAGCAGGGTTTCAAATGCCTTGGTGGATCTATATCATCTGGCCCTCATGGGGTGTTACGCCAAGGGTTATTAGTATTTTAAAGGACACTTTAAAAGTCTGTCCGAGCTTTTGATTCTATGAAGAAGTGGCAGAATTCTGATGAACTCAGACAGCCTTTTAAAGTGTATTTTATCGTCCTCTTTATTTCTTCTGTTTTGGTTTTTAATATGTGAGAAGTTTTTATGTCATACTGGTTGTGGGTGTTATTTGTTAGTGTCCCTTCATCCGTTTAATCTTATCACTCATTCTCATTTATCGCAATTAGCCAAAAGTGGCAGAAATGTGTTGCTAAATGACAAAAATAAAAATATACTCGTGACAGTAAAAGTTAATGAATTGAAAAGTAACTTTCTCTTTAATATGTTTAATATTAATTGCATAATTACTTCATTATTTATGTACCCCACCTTTATTTTTTACCTAATTCCATTTCATACTGGTATTATCTTTCTCTGGTGTCAGATTCCATCGCAGCCCAGCCTTCACAACTTTTCACTGGCTGTGTTAAGTTTGTACACTCCTGTTCAGATAAAGTGGCACATACTTCTACTATTCAACCTTGTGAAATGTGACACTTTATGTGAACAAGAGTGTGTATTGTCTTTTCAAAAGGATATTCACAAGAGACTTTCAGTTGTCCTTGTCACATGAATACAACCTCCCCCTCGTGGTGTAATCTAAGCCTTGGACCATGATATAGATCAGCAAGGGTTTCCAAGCCATTTCACAAATGTTTTTTTTTTCCTGTGACTGAATTACCTATATAAAATAGTTTTGTGGCATTAGAGAATTAAGCAAAATTGGGCAATTTTGAAGGCCTATCTAACTCCTCCATCTCCACCCTCATACCAGACAACCTTTGCACCCCCACTTTCTACCTCCTCCCCAAAATCCACAAACCGATCAACCCTGGGAGACCCATTGTGTTCAGTTACAATACACCCTCAGAACGCATATCAGCCTTTGTAGACTCCCATCTCCAACCCCTTGCCCATGGCTTGATCTGCTACCTACGTGACACTAACCACCTCCCTCTACACCAACATTCCCCATGCCCATGGCCTCCGTGCCACGGAATCATTCCTCAACAGTCGACCCAAACCACACAGTCCCAGCACCCACTTCCTGATTCAAGTAGCTAACCTTGTACTCACCTGCAACAACTTCTGCTTCGGATACCAGCATTACTTGTAAGTACGTGGCACAGCCATGGGAACCAAAATGACCCCCTCCTATGCAAACCTGTTCATGGGCAGGTTCGAACAAGAGTTCCTAGACCCCCAACAACTGAAACCACTCCTCTGGCTCAGATTCATTGTTGATATTATTCTGCTCTGAATACATGGTGAACCCTCCCTCACCACCTTCCTAAACCAACTGAACGACATCACCACCCTAAAATTCACCTGGTTCCACTCTAAAGACCAAGTGACCTTCCTAGATGTGGATATCCACATCGTGGGAGACCACTTGGAAACATCCATACACATCAAACCAACCAACCACCTCCAGTATCTTCACTACTCCAGCTCTCACCCCCACCGCACCAAAAAAGCCATATCATTCTCCTTAGCCCTTAGAGGCAAACGCCTCAACTCATCCCACCAAAACTACAACCAACGCCTGCACCAAGCTCTAATCAACCGGGGCTACCCTTCTACTCTCATCAACAAACAAATAACCAGGGCCACCTCCAACACCTGTGCCATACAATCCAAAACCAACCCTCCCACTCTGGTCACACAATACCACCCGCAATCAAAAATCAAAACATACCATCCACTCCCTCCTTCCCATCTTTCACGCTGATCCCAATACCAGAGACATCTTTCCGGACAAACCTAGGGTCATCTTCCGACCCTCCCCCAACCTCAAAAACATCTTGGTCCATAATACATCCACCCCTCCCATTCCCCTCCCCTCCAGCCCACAAGTGCAACAAACTCAGATGCAAGACCTGCCTTATACTCATCACCTCTCCCACCCTCCAGATCCCTACTGCTGCTAGTGAATTCACCCTGCACCCAAAGAGCACCTGCCACTCCTCCAACTTCACATCTACCCTCATCTGTCAAATCTCGTGGTTACTTCTACTTGGGTGAAACCTCTACCCCCCTGAACCTCTGCATCAATAACCACAGAGCCTCTATCCAAAACTCCGACTTCACCGTCGCCACCCACACCAATAGCCACAACACCACCTTCAACAACTGTATCCATGTAGCCATAATACATCTATTACCCCAACACACTGACACCTCCACCAGCAGGCGATGGGAAAGAGCCTACATATCAGGCATACATGCCACCATATCCCCCCAGACTCAACCTAGCCACCCAATAAGCATTTCTCCATTCCCTACCGATCACACCCACCCATCACTTGTTTCTGGCACTACTATGCGGATGCTGGCGTTAGTATTTTGTTCCTCTACGCTTTTGTTTACTTCAATTCTTTCTATCTACATGTGACAATGAGGCTATAGCCTCTAAATATAAGACTTTTCTTCAATTGTGGTAAGTGTTTACTGTCTCCTACGCCATTTTTGTTTATCTGCCCTTCTGGCACTCTTTCTCATTCTATCCCTTATCTGAAATTTTTGGTACAGGGGAGTGTGCAGATGGAAATTTCCAAATATTGATTTAAAAAAATTCCTATTCAAATAGGGAAAAATTTCTTCTTTCCAGCTTTGTGGAGGAGTTGAATGGCGTCAGAAGCTAGACACACAGCGAGGAGCTGTTCTCGCAAATGAACTACGGAACAACGCATGCAAGTTGGCAAAATGGACTGTTCAGGCCCTATTGGCAGGATCTGACCAAATCAAATTTGGGTAAGTACATACTACAGTTGTTGGAAATGTAGGTTTGTTTTAAACCTGCCCCTCCCCCCCCCCCCCCCAATTCTCTTCCTGATGCTATGAGCGTGATTGATTTATGTGTAAGCAGTGATAGTTTACCTCTGTGACAGTGTGCTTAACTCACAATCTCCTCATCATTGATTATCCCAGGTTCGAATCTTAGCATGGGATCAGTGTTTTTTGGGAGTCTCTCCTCACCCTTATAAGCTGAGGCTATTTTTCCTGGTATTTGCATTAAAGTCGAGTGCCTTTTTCAGTGGGAAATTTAAAATTCTGTAATGTTTTAAATAAAAATTAATATCTCAGGAACTACAAATGGTATAGTTACAGATGTTATCATTAGGGACATTGAATTTTCACGATGCGCGAAATCGCGAAATGTGAAAGAAAAAAAAGATGCAATTTTGAACATTCTGCACGTAACTACACCCCCAATGATGAAATATGCATGAGTTTTATTCGCGAAGTAATGCGAAATGTGTGCTTTTCCACGAAATGAACGCTTTTTTGCGAAATAACCTTGAAATATCATCAAATTAAGTAGAAAACAAGCAAAAACCGGCAATCGAGGTTGTGCGCGCAAACTGTCGATTTGAAACGAAACATTTGCCTAAAGTTTCCTACCACTTGCAGCTGAAGAATCACAATCTCAGTTCGAAAACTTCGCTCCCTGTCAAGCTGCATTCCTTTCTTCCCCCGAATGTCTACTCAACTTCCAGTTTCATTGAACTTGCTAGCTGTAGCAGCGATAAGGATATGCTTTAAACACATACAATGAATAAATCACTTGAGATATGCAATTTAGAAATGAAGTAATTTTGTGTTGATGTTTTCTTTTTGGTTGGAGAGCTAAGTACTTGTGTATGTGTACAGTATATAAAAATGAAGTAGATTATCAATTTATAGCTCTTTTGTATGTTGTTTCCTCTCATAATGAAAAAGTATGTACCAATTATTTTTTTTCCACCGCTGGGATATACCGCTGATCTAACATTTTTTTTACCGCTCTCCTCAAGTTTTTATTTACCATAAATTTGTCTCCCTAGTTATCATGAATATCTTGTTTTCTTCAGTACAGATATGGCTATTAGCCATGGTCGAAAGAAGCAATTTTCTTTATCAAGTGAAATAAGAAATATGCAGTAAATTATAACTTTTTCCATGCAACTCACTTATAAAGGTTCTATTGTACCTCTAAAATGTACCTCACTTCTCAAAACCATTAAATATACATGTCTATTTATGCGTCATTCATTTCTGCAGGGCTTAGGCTCTTTGTTGTGTTGACCGTGAGGTCAGTCTGACAAGACATCACGTGAAGAAGTAGCTAGTTGCATTCATTATGCATTTGCTGGATCAATATTGCAAAATCTTGGGTACACGAGTTTCCTTTCTGTTAATGAAGAGAAAATTAGCAAATCCTTATTTGCTATAGTCAAGGCAAAGAAATCTACACTTCGTGTGTGAGAGAATTGGATGAAACCATTGCTGTTTATAGAAATATCTTACTGGTAAAATCATCAGTAATTTCTCGGCTATAGTGAGTGCACAATTCTGCCATTTTTTTTTAACTCAAATCTTCGCAACTGGTCTGTGTGGCCATATTCACATTCATCTTTTTCAAGAACTAAGAATGTAATTAAATATGCTATTTTTTGTGTTCTGTGAATGTAAAAATATAATTGTTACACTCTTGTTTTGTAAAATTAATTTTAAGCACAGAGCGTCTCTTCCTAAGTCAAAACCCTTTTCAGGAGCATCATTGAAAATTACAGAACTGATAATAATTCAGAATATTTATAATTTTAATATGTAAGCTTTCCATTGCAGCTATTCCCCAAAATCAGCCAGAGTTTTGTTTTTCGATATTTATAATTTCATGCAAGATATACATTTAAACATGAAATGTATTTCTTCCCACAATGTTGTAAAAATAATTTTAAGAAATATGCATTTTGCATAATTTTCATGATATTTGGACACCATGAAAGTGTTCTGTGATATTTTTGTAAACTCCATCCAACCGATACTTTCCAAGACTGATACCACTGATATTAGCCAGTACCGATTTATCAGCCTTAATTTTAACGATAATATTAATTGATAAATGGTTTCATAATTTCATTGCTCTAATTGATTGAACGAAGTGCATCCTAATATTAATTGGTACTTACGTTTTTTACTGATAGCTATGTTTCCCGAGCTCACGTAAGGGATTCCTCGAAGCATGTTATCCTGGGTACTCAGCAATACAAGCCGAATGAGTTTGCCACCCAGATAAACCTGAACATGGACAATGCTTGGGGTATTATCCGTTGTATCGTGGATATCTGCATGAAGCAGAAGGATGGGAAATTCCTTATCATGAAGGATCCAAATAAGGTATGAAGTTTTGTTTTTTTAGACTACTTTTCCATATCTTTGTAGAGATGTCCATATTAACAAATACATAATAATTCCATAATTTGCAAAATAAGATAATTTATTTGCTTATTGATTTGGTGTATTTTTGCCAGCATTTGCAGAAGGTCAGGTTGATAGTCTCTTTTCTATAACAGACTAAATATGACAATGTATATGGCCAATTTTGTCTTGTCACTTGTTCTTTTGTTGTTATTTTATAATTTTCTTTTAAATGGGTAGCCATGGTTAGTATTATTTGCAGTTGCGTTCCACATCATATACCATGCACTGTTTATTTTCTCCATAGAATATTGTTTACGTACTCCAAATTATTGTCCTGTCCTCAAGTTTGGTTTTGAAATCACCTTGATACCATATGCCTGTAAGGATCTTGGTAAGAAGTGACTTTTGACCATGTTAGTGATTTGAAATAACATAGATTCACTTGCGTTTAGAAAAACTAAATAGTTTTCAACGATGATTAATTTGTGAGCAACTGTGGAAGTTCATACAAATATACTTTTTCCTGGCAATTAAATTTTGAAATTCATATGTGGTAGGGATGGGCCGATATGAAATTTTGGCCAATACCGATATTCTACCGATCCAATATAAAATTAGAAATGGTACATGAAGAACCTGAAATGTTGATTGATCTCCTTAATAAATATGTGTTTCGAGGTGGCTGCAGTGCAAAAGAAGTTGAATATTTAGACAATTACTTTTTTAAAAAGTAGGGCATCGAGATTATCCATAAAAATTACAACAAAATGTAAGATATTTATTGATATATCGGATCGGTAAAATAATCGGTAATTTTACTGATACACCGATATGCCTATATCGGCCGATACCGATAGAGTACCGATTAATTGGTCCCATCCCTAATATGTGGTATTGTGCTCTGATTGCACAGTAATATACAGGGGTTGGACAAAAATATGGAAATACCTGCAGAAATGCACATTACCTTTATTAATATCGAGTAGGACCACCTTTGGCACGCAGAACGGCCTGCAGTCGACGTGGAATGGACAAATACAGGTCGTGTATGGTTTGTCAAAGGGATGTTGTACCATTCTTCCTCCACAGCAGCTGCAAGTTGTTGTAGAGACGATGGTGGTGGGTAGCGGGCTCACACCTTGGTCTTCAAAACCAATCAGAGGGGCTCAATGATATTGAGGTCTGGCGATTGTGGAAGCCATGGCAGATGTGACACTTCATCTTTGTGCTCACCAAACCAGTCCTGGACGATGTGAGCTGTATGAACAGGGGCTCTGCCATCTTGAAACACGGCATCACCATCTGGGAACAAAGTTTGCACCATGGGATGCAGCTGGTCATTCAAAATTGTTACGTAGTCCCTGGCAGTGACATGTTCATGCTGGGTGATGATGGGTCCGGCAGAATACCAGGAGATGGCTGCCCAAATCATCACTGAACCACAGCCATGCTTCACTCTCGGTAACAGACAGTCTGTATTGTACGCTTGTGCTGGCGGTCTCCACACGTACACTCGGCCAGCAGTTGGAAACAATGTAAAGGACGACTCATCCGACCAGATTACAGTCTTCCACTGCTCCATTGTCCAGTTTTTATGGGTGTTGCACCACTGTCTCCATCTAGCAGCATGGTGAACAGTCACGAGTGGTTTGGGAATTGCAGATCTGCCATGAATACCCTGCTTGTGGAGTTCTCTTCTGACTGTTTTGATGCTAACAGGGTTTGTAAGCACTGTATTCAGCTCAGCAGTGACTTTTGGAGCCGTGGTGATCTTCTGCTTGGTCACAATCCTACCCAATGTGCATCTGTCTCTGTCACAGAACACACACTTGTGTCCACGCTTGTGCTTCGCTGATGCAGTTTTTCCGGAAGTCTCGTAGGCAGTCATGATCTTCGAAACTGTGCCTCTTGATACACCAAACATTTCCGCTACTTTCGTCACTGAAGCTCCCACCATATGTGCACCCACAATTTGCCCTCTTTGAAACTGTCAGCTCAGACATGATTCACGATAACCTGCACGGACCGGTCGCTGAACTGTAACTGGCCCATCTGTCAGGTTGGCCAGGGTGTATACCTCGCAGGAAGTGCCAGTGACCACAGCGCCACCTACCACTCAGACGCAAATCATGTTTGAAATTGCTACCTGTTTTATACCAGGTGTTCCATATTTTTGTCCAACCCCTGTATGAATATGTAATTAATTAATATAATTAAAGTTTGTATTTGTTTCTATATTACAGCCAATGATACGTCTGTATGACATTCCTGATAACACTTTTGAATCAGAAGATGATGAACCTGATGAAGAGGAAAATGGTAAATATATAAAAAAAGAATCTATAATAATCGAACATTATTTTGCAGTGGCTTAATTTATTTTGAGGGAAGTAGTCATCAAATTCATTGCATTAAATTTGATGACAGCTTATGTGTAAGCACGGATTCATTTTGCATGGAAAAGATTCAATTTTCACCTTAATCACTAGTGTTTATTGTAATTGTGTGTTATTTATGTTGAATATGCGCATCAATTATAATTCTTTACCATTTCAGAGGAAGATGAGCAGTAAGAGGAACCCTTCACCTTATTCCTTGGAAGCATCATGGTGTACTGTATGTATGATAGATGTTTTTCTATCGGATGAAATATTTGTCAATAAATTTATTGGTGAAGGAATATGTTTTATCTCCCTTGTGTTAAATCTCATTAGGATTGAGAAACTATGACTGAATACACAACATAACATGTAAATGTGTGTGTCTGTGAGTGTATATATATAATTTTGAAATCACAAAACTAAAAGTTACATTGTATCTAAAGATATCCGTTTGGTGGTACACAGTAATCCAATACACTTGCAGTTCATTTTCCCCATGCATTTTTTTTTTCATCGCGATCAATTTGGCCACCAGTAGCTTTGTCATGCACGTGCTGGTTTGTCACGGGTGATGTGGTTCTTTTCTCCCGCTGGTAAAGTGTGGTGGCACCAGCAGAGACAGGTTTTTCTCTTCCTGTTTCTCTAGTACAGGTGTGATAGTTCATCCTGTGTTGGCATTCTTGGACTGTATGGGCAGGTTCCCAGTCTCATCTGTATCCATTGGAAGGTGTTCCATCTTCATTCGTGTATGCTGGCAGGCATTTATTTTTGTAATGGGAGCCAGGTTTTTGTAAGCACCCCAGGTTAATGTTAAGATCAGCATGGGTTGATCACTATTGCGTAGGTGTCTCCAAAGCGGAACCAGGTTGCATAACTATTTTTGCATGGTTTATTTTGTGGCCTAGATGGTGAGCTAGGCTATTCTTCTCCTTCCAAGTCTGTAGTCTGCATCATGCTGCTTTGAGCCTATCTTCCAGTGTGTACTTGGTCATACCCACATACTTGCTTCCATGGGTGGAGGTGATAACATAGACACCATTTGGTTCCTGCATTTCGGTTGGTGTTGCAGTGCTTGAAGTGTGTTAGATGGGAAGCTATGGAAGGTTGGTCAGTTATTTTTAAATTTTTTCTTGTTAAAACTTTTTGCATTTTGTTGGAGGTGGGGAAGGCTTATCCACTTTTCTTTTCACTCTGGTCATTTTGTGTGTGGTACCGAGTCATTTTTCTTCTGGTTGAGTGCATGGGTTGGACATGTGCCAGTCTATTGTAGCCATTACTCATGCCAAGGGATATCTGTGGTTTATTTCCATCTGGAGGCTATAGAACTTGTATATGTATTGCAATGTAGGGACAAAATAAATTACACAAAAATAATTATGCAAGCTGGATCCACATCGGAGAGATTATCAAAGAGACCATCCCTTCCGATCTTAAAGCTTGGCTGGACCTTTGGTCACCGCCAGGGCAGTTGTTTTCAAATTTTTCTCTCCCTTCAAAAAACCGCTGTGATACTCCAAACTCTGAAAAATTACATCAGCTTAGAATTTCTTCTAGAGCATTGACATGAATTCCCATGTGGTTTGTTTCATTAATTTATAATGTAATTACGAAAGATACATCTACCTTACGCAACCAAGATACATGAATTGTACTTTTATATTTACAAGAAATAACAGGTATTTTGCACTAAATTTTAGTACAAATAGATAGAAATATTGCATCAATAAAATAATTGGCAGTTTCATAAATATGCTAATATGCCTTTATCATCTAATTGGGAAAGAATTACATTTAACAATCCCTAGTACACACATATCTAAAGCCCACATTTGGCAATATGTTAATCTTTGTAAGAAATAGTAGATTCTCAAATGCTATCGTATTCCTTTACAACATATTGTAATTTTGCTATTGTAGTTTGAACGTCTTCCATTGTAATATCAGCATGCAGGACCATGCGAGCAATGGATTCAGTTCTTGCAGTCATTCTTACTGATACTTCTTCACCCATTTCTGCAGCCTCACTTGCTGTTACCTGAAAAATACAAATTTCATGGTGAACTGAAAGTTAATTTCCATCATGTGTAGTGAATAATTTTACACCTTCATCCCCTAATCAACATTGAAGCAGAGCTATCTCTGTATCTTGCTCTCGTACTCACAAGGACAGATTTCTGAGGCTACGGCATCCATCCAGGAGTCACCACTAGAGTTGTCGGCAGCAGTGGCGATTCCTCCATGTAGGAAGTGAGGATCTTCCTACAGTTTCATTTATACGTATTTCCAGTTTTCTACATTTTAAGAGTTTAATGAGCGTTATAAAATTTTGAGCGCAATCAAGGTTCGCTACTTGACTGTCAAGAGTCAATGTGCTAGCTATCACCTGCTCGTTTCAGATCTGTTACCCCAAAGACGGAGACGACCATCTTTGCCTGTCGCTGAGAAACCTTTCTCGTCATCCTACAGGCAGATGGGAGAGGGGCAGTGCAAGGGAGGGTGGGGGTATGATGGGGGTTGACCAGTTATATGGTCCACGAGGAAGGTCCCGTGGGTTCCTCAACAGTGATGCACTCTAGCATAATGGTTCTGAACCTAGGAAAATTTTAACTTCGTTGGTACCTAGCACTCTGTGTTTGGCATAATGGAAAATCCAGCATCATCTCAAGAACTGGCATCCTTGGGGGAACAGAGAAATTGAATTCTAATGAAGATATTTTGAGGAAATATTTATTTTTAAGAAAATCTCTCAATCTTGTTTGTACTTCTTTAGCGGAAGGAAGTATGCTGACCAAGGGAAAAGCTTTTACAGGTCTTGATCCATCCTCTTGTTTTCATCTTTTCTTTATCCTCCCAGATTTAACAAAGGAATCATAAAAGGAAATCGGTAGAAAGAGTTGGTCACAAATAAAACAAACGGACGCCGTTACCAGTCATGGAATTTTCTTCAACTTTTTGCAAGCACTATGCTAAACCCATTTTTTTTTTTTTAATGAATGGTCGAAATTCCTAACATTGCTTAACTGCAATAAATAATCAAAAATGCAGTTCACAAATCCAAAATAGCAAAATAAAATTGAACTTAAAACTACTAGTCATCAGAGAATGATGATGATAAATTAATAATAATACTAAACCCTAGCATAATTTTATCACATTCAGCGTAATTTATGAGTTGAAACAGCACATTTTCTTATCAGGAGGTTGGTATTGGCAAAGCTGTTCTTAATTCACACATGACAGGCAGGAGGGCCTGCAGCTAGCGTTACAAATCCAATGGCTAATCCAATGTACAGGCGATACATGTCACTGTGTAATTGAATGCATTTTCGAAAACTTTCCTCGGTCTGTTTGCCATAACTTCCTACACCCCAAAGATTCTACGAGTCGCCACTGGTGGCAGGAGAGATAAGGTGCCAATAAGAGATCTTCATAAGTACAAAATGCTCTCAAGCAAACTTATGTTATGGGGGTTGAACTGGACCTCTAGATTGTAAATGGCACCTAACATCACAAGGTCATTTGCAATCTGCGACGAAGAAATAACAGTGGACTCCAGCCTTGAGAGAGAGATAAGAAAGTAGTGATGGGACCCTATTCACTAAAAATTTGTCACTCAATGAAATGCCAACTGGAACATCTGGACTCCCCAAAGGTTCTTGCCACACGGAATCTGTCTAATTTTGGTGTTAGTAGATCTCAATATTAAAAAAAAGGTAAAGTGTTCCCCTGTGCATAGCACCATGCCATGAAGGCGTATAGGGGGTGTGGGGGTAACGCCCCACACTTTCTTGATCCAGTCGTGAGTGGGGGTGATGTGATCAGCATCACGCCCCTGACTGCCTTTACCCCCCAGGGTTTCCCCCAGGTACCCATGTTATTCGACGCTGGGTGGGCGCCGGGGCCGCTTCCACCGTTAGAAAAGTTCCCAGATTTGAACCGGCCGGGGATCGAACCCGGGACCTTGAGCATGGTAGTCAGACGCATTACCGTCTGAGCCACCGCGGCCACCACATTATTATTCATAATTTTAACGATGCAGTTTCTTTCCGATAGACCACTGAACGTATATTTCTTAACTTTTTCATGAAACGAGCAGTTTTATTAATAGACCATCAGTGCTCGAAGTGTATTTGTGTGAGGGGATGCTGTCCCTCTAAGGAAAATTTCATGAAGCATCCCCAGGAAAATAAGAACTGGTTCGACAACAATGTCCACAAAATTTCCATAAGAGGGAGATGATATGAGAAAAATGAGATTCACAAACAAAATCTTCCAAATAATGGTGACATATAACTCGTACACTGTGTACCCTACGTGGCAGAAGAGGGGATAGTGGCCCTTAGGGCAAAGGGACAATTACTCATGAACTCCACTTCCTACTGAGTGTATGTGCCCCTTTTGATGTAAAACGTAACTGGTGTAGACAGTGTGGGAAATGTATCTCGGCTCTTATATCAATATGAAAAGGCTTGGAGCCTCCTTGAAAATATTTGGTGGGAAGTTACATTTTAACTATGATGTGTAATACTAATATTAGTGCCAAAGGTCATGAATTACAAAGTTTGATTGTTTATTGTGTACTTTAGCAAATGAATATTTCTACTGGATTCATAGCTGTAGACAATTTACACACTACACTACGTTTACGACAAACTGAGTAGCTATAAAGTTATGAGATGAGGGATATTTTTCTATCTGCAAGCAAGTATGTTGATTCTGCATTTCAGAGGGAACCCATATGTCAAATTGTCCAGATCCTCTGACTGAGACAATATGCCACTGTTTATTATCGCAGCCGTCATATGACATGGGAACCAGGTTTCTGTTTTGTAAATCGATATTTTTCATAAGTGTCACTATCTTGAATTTCCAGGATTATATAAAATTTCAGGAGCACAAAGAGAGAACATTGCCCCCCCCCCTCCCCTATAGACACACATTACAAGGGTTGTACACATTACAGGGGTTGTGGGGGTGATCGCTATGCCACTCCCGGCAATCATACAGATTCCCACAGGTACCAATACCAATACTTTGGTTCAAAACATTTGTATATTTTAAAATACATAACTAAGCCTTATCAATACACTAGAGTTTTGATTTAAAATAATCATAATTTCGCAAAGAATAATTATTTTAATCACAAAATCCATTTCTCTCGACAATGCTGTTGCTAAAATAATGAAAATTATGCATTTTTACATAATTTCGAAGAAATTTACACTGAAAAATGTAAGAGAGCCGTGTGACATTTTTGCAAACTGTACTAGATACCCAGACACTAAAAGTATTAGCCAGTACCAGTGATTAAATATGAACTGATATCTTCTGATACTGATACACTGGCATTGTTATTAGCACAGCATGCTACGATGACAGGGGTACCAGATTTGAATCCAGCCCAGGACATCGATGTTTTTGCGAGTGTCATTCATCAATTTCATCATATGATCTCTCGCCAAAAGTGACAGAAAAGCAAATAACAAAAATCAAATGAAATGGAACATATCAATGAAGACTCACCCTTGCCATGCGTTCACAAAACTGTTCAGGCGTAACTCGTTCTGTATCCATGGAGATCATTAGAAGGTTGGTTTGCGTTTCCTTCACATCAACATGAAACACTTTGCTCTCCATGTCTTCCAGAGCTGAAATGAAAGACTAATTAATCAGTTGCCAATAATTCTGACCTATTCAATGATGTCAGAATTAAATATTTATGGTAGCAAGGCTGCTTAAACTACCAACTTGTTAAAATATTTTCTGGGGAGACTGCAAGGAACAAAAAGAAAAGTCAAAGAATTCTTCTAAAATAAAATTTTGGGCCTAACGCTAATATTCTCTAAATGTTAACCACGGTTACTATGGACATGCAATGTTAATTGGACTTTATCCATTTGTCTAGTGCTTTTAACTATACAAACGCTACAGGCCTCTCCGATGGCATAGTGGTAACATTGTCACCTTTTATAATCAAGGGGTCCTAGGTTTGATACCCAGCGAAACACATTGCACAGTGGTGCGGATCCCACCTTATATTAAAGGTCCAGTCCCGGTTAGCCTATCTGTGCATAAACTGGACTTAAAACAACAATTCGTTTCAATTCTCTACTAACGCTACGTTTCAAGAGATCATCCCCTTCTCTCGTCTTCAGGTGAAACATTTATTTTTCTCGAGAGGATCAAACCTACAACATACCTTTGATTTTATTTTTAAAAAATACTAAGTGAGATACTGCATATTTTATTATTCATCATAATATCCACCAACATTAATACATTTATCCCATCGCTTAATCAGCCCCAAACCTGCTGCTATCTCAGCCACAGTCGCACCTCACGTTCAACATCTTCATCATCTGCGAAACATTTGCTGCCACCGTGCGCACAGTGGTCGGAAATTCAAATGACCATGCATTATTCTGTAGTCTAAATCATGAGAACACCCTATTGCAGTTGCTATGCTTTATATCGTCAATCACCTGTCAGTTTGAATCATCTCCTCCACTCCTGCAATCTCCACGTACAGTCCTGGAATACAATCGCCATTTTTAAACAGCTGCCCATGCATGCATCTGTTATCTAGTGACTGCTAACTGAATATCATCAAGCTGTATTATGCTGCTACCTAATGACACCTTTAGAAACTACTCACTACTATTTTCAGTTATCCCCCATCAGTTTGCGAGACATATTTACTGACTTCCCCTCGTAATTCATTCCTCGCATGTTCGATTTTCAACTTATCTATTTTACCTTTGTGTGTGCTGGTGTTCATCTATCCTCCTAGCAGAACACACACATCACCTATGATGTGCATAAAGTACAGGGTGGCCCATAAGTCAGTTGGCAACTACTACGAGAATCTCATAACTGCTAGTGCCAACTGACTTATGGGCCACATGGTACATTTAGACTGAATTACCTTGTGCTATAATTTGTGTGTGGTAGTGATCCTCTTCAAGCCGGTCAACCATTGTGTCCAGAGCAACAATCCCAGCTGCAGCAACAATGCCAAGCTGGCTTGTTCCACCTCCAAGCACTTTTCTCATACGCCGAGCTCTAAAAAAGAACAGTCACTATTTATCAACTTTATTTTCGTAAGTTCTATTTATTTTAAATAAGCAGAGTGCACTGTTAGAAAGTATTGAGAACCAACTTGTGCTAGGTAGTGTATTTGCTAGGGATGGGCCGATATGAAAATTTGGCCGATACCGATAAAGTAACAATATAAAATTTACCGATACCGATAACCAATATTCTACCAATCTGATATAAAATTATAAGTGATCCTTGAAGAACCTGAAAGGTTCATTGACCTCCTTAATAAATGTATGTTTCAAGGTGACTGCAGTGCTAAAGAAATTGCATATTTAGACATTTAATTTTGTAGAAAGTAGGGCATGGAGAATATCCATAAAAATAACAACAAAATGGCAGAATTTTGCACTAAATTACCAGATATTTATCGATATATCGGATCGGTAAAATAATCGGTAATTTTACCGATACGCCGATATGCCTATATTGGCTGATACTGATAGAGTACTGATTAATCGGTCCCATTCCTAGTATTTGCCATGATTATGACTTCCTCGATAGCATAATGGTAACATTGTTGCCTTGTATTCAAAGGGTCCTAGGTTTGATACCGGTTCAGATCGCACTTTAAACTGTAGGTCCTGTCATGATAACAGCTAAGGTATCGAGTCAGTTTTATGTACAGATACTGATCAATACTTTTCTATCCTGCAAAGTATGCAAAATGTCCAATTATCATAAATTCTTCACCAATGTCTTTACACTACTATATTTATGTGGTATATTTGCAATTGGGGGAATCGACAGTATGAAAGTTCTTTCTGTATCCATAAAGTACCAATACCAATAACATATTCCATCAATCTCATATAAGTTGTAAAAGTTCCATGAAGAACTTGAATTAATGTATGTAGCCACATGCCTATATAAGTTTTGCCTTATTGTTAGAAGAAGAAACTGCGGTTCTGTACATTTATATTACAAAACTAGGCTACAAGTAGGAATGGGACAGTATTATCAGTGTCAGTAGACAGTCACATATTCAAGGGGGGGCGCTCAAGCCCTCCCCTGGAAAGTTTTTGGTTTACACTAGATAAAATGAGGCTTTTTGGTTTCTTGTGTGTGAAATAAAATAATGTGAAGAAAAGTTAGGGAGAGAAATAATTATCGAGGCAAGATAGATTGTTCTATAACCCTGTTATTGATAATTAGCATGTATCCAAGGAGAGAATCAGGGGGTCAAGCTTCCTTCCCCCCGCCCCCCCCCCTGCTCAGGAATGATTCAGTTTACACTAGATAATTTAGCTTCTTGAATCATGTGACAAAAATTTAAGGAAAGAAATAATTATTGAGGCAAGACAGATGGTTCTATAACCCTGTTATTGATAATATGGCACACAATTTAAATCATGCATTCTTATTAGGGCTCCCTTTAGTTGACCCAGATTTTGGAGAACAACTGAGGGGCTACTTAAAAGAAGTAGAAGACTCCAGTCTAGAAACCTATAAAACAAAGGGAACAGGAGTCGTTCCACTTACCAGGCACCACCCAGTGCTCTGGAGCCCTTGACCTTTGAGAGGTTGTTGAGGCATGGATTTTTTTTTCTATCACAGTTTCCTGTAATCAGGATGGTAACATTGGTTTCGACTTGAATGCTTACTTTCTGATGAAATCTGCTGACCCAACAAGAATGGAACCAAGAGGTGCTGACAGACCCTTGTTTAGGCAGAAAGTACATGACGAACAGTGCTCCACGATTCTTGAAGCAGGAACTTTCTGATACACTGCAGCGTTGAAGATCCTGGCACCATCCATGTGCAGCGGGAGGTTTAGAGTTTTCGTCTTCTTTCCCAGCTGCAAATAAATTTCTTCATGTTACAAACAGTACAACTGACGCTTCTTCTTAAGCATCATAAATTTATATTACTCTATTCGTGTAATGAAGGCACATCATAAGTTCCTAATTTAGTAGTATACACTGACTTTGATTTATATCGGCATGGATGGGAAATTTGAATCGTCTAGTTCCCTAGAGCTTTCTTGGGATCCTTCTTGTACAGGGTGTGCAAGAAGTCCCTGTACTTCTACTGGCATCTATCCTGTTGAAAATTGGCCGGTATTCGGTGATTTCATTTTCGTGCTCAGAAGGTCACATCGAATGCTCGCCAAAATTCATGTCCGTTGTTGCACCATGGCTGATGTGATCCGACGTAGTTCCAGTGATGAAGAATGGCTAGTGACATGTGTGTGGGTGCATGAAAGAGAACAGTGTACTGTAATATAAAGTTTGCAAATATGTTATAATACAAATAAATACATATGTTATAATAAATATCTATGGGTAATATGTACCGTAATCTAGGGATATGGGGACTTATCAGATACCTTCTAGATTGCATTCTTCTTTGTCTATGTAGTTGTAATTGTGAAACTATATTCCGTCCACTCAAAAATTCCATGAGTACTGTAGGATATGTTCTAAATGAATCTTAATTTTTCAGAAGATATATTATGAACATGTTTCTACAAAAATGAAATATTTTTTTGAGAAAGTTTTTGCAGCTCTAGGCTCCTGCTTCAGGAAAATTAACAATACACTTCTAAAAATTCAGTATTTGTTTATTATTGCAACAAGTGACAATTGGTACAGAAACTCAGGAAATTTTTCATCAGCTATGTAATTTGTGATTTCGTCATAAGTGCTGTTTGACACAACACGTGTACATACCATATTGCAGTTCGTGCCACGTGAAACCAGCAAATTTGCATTGGTAATTCACAGTTTCACTTCACCTATGTCTTTTCTATCGAACTTTGTGACCAAATGTATGTTCCCTCTAATACCACAAGATGAACTGATCTCTGGAATCAGTGTAATCAGTCTTACGATAAACAACAGGACAAATACACTAGAATGAATGTTTGACTAACTTTGATTACCTCGTCTAGCCATTCCAGAGGAAGTGCCTTTCCTCCACAGAGCGTCTGAGTATCCTCAATGCAGACAAGCGATGTTATGGGACTGTTCAGTTTTTCACCACGTATCTTCCTTTCCATCTCTTGGAGGTCAAAAGTTCCATCTGGTTGAGTGGTTAGTGGTTGAGTGTGAACGCCAGCAAGCTACATGTATAAAAGTAGATATACAATCATTTTTTCATTTGTATAGAAATTGCCAGAAAATTTGAAGTCATCAGACTTGGTTTTTATTTTACTTGCTTGCCTGCATTGGTGTTTTATTTCTATTTTATGTAACATACAGGGTGTCATTTTAATGACACCTAGCTCGTTGCAAGGTTGATATCTATAGATTAGTCTATCCACTTGTTCTCATACATGTGATGTGGTGCTTATAACGGAAGCATCCAAGGTTCATGTTGTTAACATTATGGCTAAAACATATGCAACTACAGTAACATCCTAATGACATCCTAGCGAATATACTGCCATGCTCACAGTTGCCAACCATTCCATGCATCCGGTGCGTAGATAAACATAAGAATGTTAGTCATCGAGAGCTTGTTTTACTACTACTATTATCCTTGTACTTTCAACAATTTTTATCCCTTGCCCTGAATATTATTTTACATTACAGTTATATGTTACCTTTGGAATTTAGAATTTTTTTACCTTTTCTATCCTCAACCTGAATCCTCAACTTACGATTTGACAACGGGGTACCATGTTTGGCACCTATTTTTTTTTATATTTCTATTAACTGATGAAGGAAGTAGTACAGACTTCCGAAACATTGTTTTAAATTATTCCTACTCACTCACGTAAGTTTTTTATATATTTTTATCTGTATTGATAGTGAGTAAAACGCACCATTATAAAATGTTTGTCAACTGTTCAGTGCGTCACAGACAACCATTATCAGAAGGACTAACCTGTAGATATGAACTTGGCAACGAGATTTGCAAATATTTGATGTAAGCTGAGACACAAAATCGTATCATTGGTTAACTTCCCGTTGGTTTACTGGATGCATTTCTTGCAGCATCATTTTACAGCAAATAATGTGGTTGGTAGTTTGTCATTTTTCACACAATTTGTAAGTTCCTAGCAACACTACCATGCACAGTTTCACTCCAAAAAGAGATGTCAGATGTGATCAAATGTTGTGTCGGGTTGCCAGCACATAGGTAGCAAAATGGGCTTTTTTTAACAAATGATGCATCATTGATAAAAATGTTAATGAGAAAAGTTGTTTTGATGTCCTCTGTACGTTTCTGTGGTCCATGGGCACCATTAAAATGACACCTTGTATAAATAATATATATATACAATAAATAAATTGCTGAAGTCAAATTTTTAGAATACCCCACTGCTGTAGGCAATGCAGTGATGGACACATGACAGCATTTCCTCAATATTTCTTTTCTAAGCATTTCTTTCCCACCTTTTTTTTTTATGGAATTCCATTCTGACATACAGATGTACTGTTGTAGAAAATTAGAATCATCAAATTTCCATATAGCAAAACATCCTCTTGTGCTTATATATTAAAAAGAAAGAAAAACACCAAGCGAAGAAGGGCCTCCCCGATGGCACACTGGTAGCATCGTCACTTTGTAATCAAGGATTCCCGGTGGAGGCACATGGTGGTTCGGGTCCCACTTTAAACTGTAGGCCCAGTCCCGATTAGCCTTACTGGGCATAAAGTTGACTTAAAACACCAACTCAATCAAAACCAAGCTAAGAAATTAAATTATTTCTGCCATACTAACAGTATTAAATCTGTATACCTGTGCTGAACCACCTTGTTCATACAGGAAGATGTGAGAGAGGTCACCAGCCAGCATCTCTGCTCCTCGTCTGTCACAGTGAGTCATTACTTGCAAAGAAAAGAAAAAGCATCATAAATTTCCCACTAATCGTGTGAACCACCATGTTCAATACACAACCTGAAATAATGAGCAACATATCTAATCTCAAACTCAGTGCCACGAATTTATATGATTATGATCCATCCTTTACTATACCATGTGCCAAATCACCATGAGGATTACATTAATCTTTCATATCATACAATTGTCACTGTTGAAAATGCAGGATCTTGTTTGCATATGGCATATCTCAATAAATGTCCATATTGCATTTATTGAACGAGGGATAGAAATGATCAATCAGCAGATTGTGGCATGGCCGATAATGGTCTGTGTTGACTTACTGGTAATATTCCTGGTAATTTGTTTCTACAGTGCAGAGACTGTAACTTCAGTACACACTTCTGCCAATACATCCTCGCTGTTGAGTGCCAAAACTAGGAGGCCAAGGAAAGTTTCAATTCTCATCGTAGACGAGGCTTAGTATTAAGAGGAGACAGTGCAGAGGCAAAAAGTGGGGAACAACTGGCTTACATCCACTAATCTCCATCAATGGAAATACATCATGCACTATGTGTTTCTGTGAAATAAATTTCTTAAACAAACAATTCATTTCTCTAAGGTGAAACACATCACAATCATAGTCTCACACATCGATTAAGTAGGTAAATATGTCATTCAAGCTGTTTACTATAAATTTATGCCATGTTATATTAGTTTTGTTACTGGTATAAGTAAATCCTTCTGTCTAGTGACCAACGGGGATCAAAGTTCACTTACAATTGGAGGCATCTATGCATTTCGACATCTGAATTAGAATCCCAGCTTATGCATGATTTGCATTCATCCTGATGTTTATTTCCTCATAAACGTTTGTCATCAGAGCCAGTGTACAAATTATCAAATTAAATTTAACAAGAAATTCAAGCAAATTTTGTGGTAGGATACACAAAACTCATGCATTCATCTCCCCTTCATAACTCCCAAATATTATGGCGATTTTTCAGCCTTGTTCAAAAATGTCCTTGCTCCAATTCCAGCATGATAATATTCATAAATTCATTCATGGATTTAAAACTGAAATTCTAACACTTAAAATGTGAAATTTACATAAATTAAAGTTCATGCAAATACTATTACTCCCTCTGTCCCATAATTATAGTCCGGTATGCCAAAATGGTAACTTTTTATTTATGTTCTTTTGGATACTTTATCGGCCAATTTGTACTGATCCTCGAGTAATAACGTTGTATGACACATTCCCGTGTTTCATTTTCTTCTTCTGTATACACAAATGTCACAGTTTGAATATCGGACAAGTATTTTGGGACAACAAACTAAAGTGTACCGGACAATAATTGTGGGACAGAGGGAGTAATATTTATCATTGTTTTTTTTTCTGTTGCTCTACATTTACATTATTTCTGTTTTTTATTGTTAATTTCTCTATTTTCCATTCCTTTCACATCTTGTTTAATGTAATACATAGGATACTATAATGGGCATTTGCATGTTGTCATAGTTTTTAAAAATAAATACAATTTTTGCTTCAAATCTTAAAAAAAAAATGCTTTGGAAGCAAAAGAGTAAAGTTAAAGTTACAAAAATTAACAATAAAGCCGCACATATTTCAAACAACTTACCAGACGTAAGATTTCCCATGGTTCCACTCATCACAAACATGGCGGCTTCTTTTCCTAGTAAGGATGCAGCCTTCTCTTCGAGAGCTGAATTAGACCACAGAAGAAAAAGGTTATGAAAAATCGTAGCTCACATGGTCAAAATTTGACTTGCATCAAATATGTGAAAGTGATTATGATCATGTTGTCAAAAATGTTCTTAGCAATACTTGACGCTATTACACTTGTCATTTTATTACAAAGTTTAGAAGCTTTTTGTGATACATGTTCATCATGTATGCCCTTGCGTATTCACTTGTCAACAGATCACAATTCATGTGTACCCTTCATCTGCCTGCATACGAGGTGGTATCCAAAATTTTCGGGACTGGTGCTACCATCTGATCAAAAGCTTAGCTTGGGACTATTGACCACCAGTACTCTTGAAGTACCCCCCCCCCCCCTTTCTGCAAGCACACACCAGTCCCTGTGATTCTGCCATTTTAAAAATGCATCCTGATAGTAGTGTTCCACAAGTGTCCCATCATATTTAATTAATTAATTAAAGGGATTAGGCAAATTTTATTCTCGCCTGTTTATCTGCCTGCTGCTTGGATCATCTACATTGTGCCAAAATCAGCAGTCTTTCAACTTGGATCTTCAGTCGGGAGAACAAAGAAGTCACAGGGGACCAAGTCAGGCAAGTAGGGTGGGTGAGAGACATTTTTCCCCCTAAAGTCTCTGATTAACGAAAAAGTGTGAGATTGTGTGTTGTTATAATGCCAAAGCCATTGTCACTAGAGTTTGGGGTGATATCTTCACACATTTTCATGCAGATGCTGCAAAATGTCTCAATTTTTTGGATATTCATGTCAGTTCTGGAAGGAAGGATGTTTTATTTATATTCTATGGATATGTTTTCGATACCAGTGTCACTTGGTTCACATGAATCTAGACGTTTTTATTTTTTTGTGGATATGAAAAGGATGTATACCAGACTAGAATTGGACCTAATCTAGACTTTTATTGGACATATTTCGGCATTATCTTGATATTTTTTGCACATATTTTGGACACAAACAGAACATTCTTGGACTAGATTTAGTCATATCAAAGGTCTTGTCGACACATGTTTTTAAAACATATTCTTCTCTCTCTCTCTCTCTCTCTCTCACTCACTCACTCATTCACACACACATTTATCATGCACATTTGATGTTTACTTTCCATTAACTGTTGGATCTTCTCCAGTATCATCATCTCCAACTTCTGCTTCAAACATTGCCTTCCGCATGGCTGGAGTGGGTTGAGTAACACAATCCGTGCTGAGATCAATAATTCTTGCCTGAGTAAAAAGAAATATACATTAAAACATAATTTCTTAACAGCCAAGTCCTGAGACAGAATTGCTTTTGGACAGCAGTATTTGGAAAACAGATAAATTGTTACTGCACAATGGATCTGAGGACTACTTTTTACGTCAGTTTTACTTGTGAGTGATATGTTCTTGCACTATAAATAGTATCTGATGGCAGCGGCAGCTCAAGGGGTAGAGCCACCGTGCCATGGCACTACCCTCAGAACAAACGCATACCTCACCCAAGTATTGTTAAATGAATACATTGATAGTTTACAGACAAAGAGATTCGAATCTTGCAATCGGTCAAGCTGACGTGACTACTGCCCCAACCTCCTCATTGCATCGCCAGCTGTTTCGTTCGTACCCTCGCGAGGCAACAGTCCGTGCCACCCAAGAGCTGGCCTAACCAAGTTGACACATGTGCAGAACTGCAGAGGGTTGAAGAAGTCTCAGCGAGGAACATTTCCACCATGAGCCGAGAACAAAGTGGCAGGGTGCGGGGTTAGCCCATAGGACACAATAACGGTGCCCGTTTTCACCTGGCACGGTGAGGGAACTTTCGCAGTGTTGACACAGTTGCCACCTTCAGAGATAAGTCGCTAAATACAGTGGTTGTTCGCTATATATCCGACCATTGTCGATTCGGTGCTGCCACCTGGCGTATCATGCTCGAACTATGGGTCTGCTGGCGGGAGCAGTGGTGTGTCTGACCTTGTAGGTTCATGAGTGTTGGTAGTGAATGTTATCAAATGGCACCAAAAATCAACCAGTATTGGGAGGGTTACGTAATGGCCCTTTTCCATGCTAAGTTTTCATACGTACGCATTGTGAAACAGTGTCGGGAGAATGGGTTAACACTCGGGGTGACTACTGCGAAAGCTATTGTGGCCCATTACATACAACAGGCTCTCCTTGCGAAACATTCACCCACGAAAAGGAGAAGGGCTGCAAGCAAAGTGTCGCTGGTAGTGCTAAGGGGGATCCGTCGATTGGCATGCCCAGAAAATCCCCCGACTCAATGTGATGGCCCACAGATTTCATCTCGCACCGTCAACTGTGAACAAAACAATTCGCAAGCGCCTCAGGTTGAAGTGTGTGCGGAAGGCCCGTGTACACCACCTTCTACCGCATCACATTGCCGAACGTAAGACGAACTGCAGGAAACTATGAAAAGTACCTGGCGGGTTCCAAATGGAAGAAAGTTGTCACAATGGATGAATCATATGTCCATCTCACTGCTGGTGGTCACATTCGGGCGATCACATAACGTGACATTGACGGCAAGGGGTGCAGCAACTTTGTTCGTCAGTGCAGGGAAAGTTTCCCTCATGACTTTATGGTTGTGACGGGATTCGGATATGAGGGTAAGTTGATGATACGCAAGGTGGACAAAAACGTGAAGGTGAATGCCAGATACTTTGAAGACTCCATTCTGACACCTATCTATCGGAGAGACATCCCACAATTCTATGGAATGGACGCGAACCAGGTGATGATCCATATGGACAAGGCTTCGAGTTATACCGCCAGAACATCACTACGTTTTTATCAGGAAATGGCCGAGGAATTAGGAATTCGTGTCATTCCGTTTGCAGACATTCCTGTGAAAAGCCCAGATGCAAGTCCAATGGATTTTTACGCATTTGGACTGTTGAAACGACATCTTCAACATCGCCGCCCACGCACCCTGGATGGTCTATGGAAAGCTTGCAGGGAGGAGTGGGACAGAATTCCCATGCCTGTCCTGCGCCGGAGCTTGCTGCAATGGAAATTGCGATGCCGGGCGATAGTCCACAATGCTGAGGGTCCAATAGAACATGATCGGTGGTGGTGGCGCAGTATCTCTTAAGGTGAGTACCCATCAAAAATGGTCTGATATAAAGCAAACAACATTCTGTACGATTGATTTGTAAGACCTGTTGAGGAAGTAATTTCTGCCTCCTTTTGGAGAAATGAACCTAGTATTTTTCCAAAGTTAAATAGACATTTTGATAATAGATAGATGCACCTAGAGGGCCATTGAGACTTTTTTAAAAATATAAAAGTAAAAAATCCTATGATGATGAGAGTTTCCTTTGGCATTTCGACAATTTCTTTTTACAACAAAGATGTTTTCGACATCCAGTTGGAATACATGTGCATGGGGGAGAGGAGAAGGTGAGAGGATTTGTTTTTCCCTTCCTCTTGTAATTGTTGTGTTTTTAGGGAAGTGTCCTGTAGTGTATAAAGATAGGTTAGTGAGTGAAGATGAACCGGATTAGTGAGTTCACACATTGTTTTCCGCATTACCAAACTAGGCTAAACATCTTGGCCAGTGGCACAACCCCTCAAGGAGGGGGCAAGGGTTGGGCATTGCGGAGGTTTTTTTTTTTTTTTTTTTTTTCCGATTTCTTGATCACGTTGGCACTACCCATCATAGTTGCCGCCGGCCGCCACTGTCTGATGGTGACTTTGTGGCTCTCAGTGTAGATTTACATTTATCCAATTAAAACTGCAACTTCATACACTGTCATTGTGGACCATCTCATAGCGGTTGGCAGCCACTATTCGACAGATGAATGATAGGTGAAGTGTGGAGGAGGAAGCGGAGTTTTTAGCAAGTCACATATCATAGCCATATTCACAAGCTTTCAACCTGATTAGACCAAATTTGCACATCACTTAACAAGCATAGGGCAACACAGCCTGCAAGCCTTCCCAATGACGCAGTGGTTGCGTTGTTGCCTTGTAATCAAGGGGTCCCAGGTTTGATACCCAGTGGAGGCACAAAGTGGTTCGGATCCCACTTTAAATTGTAGGTCCAGTCCTGATTAGCCTTTCTGTGCATGAAAGCAACACAGCCTGAAAGTTTCAAAAATGTAAATTAACTCCTCCTGTGTGTGTGTTGAGGGGTACTGATTACTTGGGTCTAAATCAGTACTTGTCAGCAATCTTACTGATCAGATATCTGTGAATAGTTTGTAATCGAGTGCACCAATCTCAGTGTGTTATTGTTTACACATATATAAAAGTCCACTTCATGTGCACTCGCTTTGTAAAATAAATTTCTTGTATAAATTATTTTTTTAAGGGAAAACCCATCATTGTCATATTAATTAAAGACAAGTTCTGAAGAGGTGTTAGCCATTTTATATTGCATATATTATACATCAGTAAAATTTTGTGTGTGTTTGTCCCTATCTCTCTGCCAGTCAACTTGGATACATACTTTCATTGGACTTAAATATTTGCAAGAAAAGAATTTTCAAAGTTTCATGTACAATTAGAAATTAATTTAGCTATTATTTAGTTTTTCTTGAAAATACAATATGTTTCCAACTTCATATATTTTTACACTTGCAAGTATTTGAAACAAAAACTTACCTTCTTTGTTGAGCTCATGTTGAATTTGTGTGGAATACCTGCACTCGTGAATTGAAGTTGCATGTAATAATTACCACATTGACCTGAAATTATAATAGTTTTAAAACTTACCAGAACTGTCAAGTATTTTGAATTCAAGTGCCCAATACATTAACATAACTGCTTCTTGCAGACATAACGAATGCCAATCTTCAACTGGTGATTTCTCATGAGCATTTAGCATAGTGAGTAAGGTTCCCCTTACAAGAGCTATATTATCAGAAGTAGTAGTACAGGGTAGCTACTCACTGGGAATTCCTGGAATTACGCATAAATTATTGTCTCCGGGAATTATACTTTAATTCTGCGTAAATTTTTCTCCGCGGATGTGAAAATTTGCAACTGTTATTAATTCAAATGCCATTGAATTCGCACAGATCAATCTATCTTTCAGACCAAAAATTTTTGCAAGATACCTTGAAGTTGATTTGGTAAATTTCAGTTCAATTTTTTTTTTTTTTTAATTTTCAAAAAATGTATGTATTTCGAGTCTGAGTATGTAAAATGGCAAATGTAAACTCCACATCCTAAATTAAATATTTTAAATATATATTCCGTTTAATTGAATTGAGTTAGAATTTTTGGGTACATTGAAATCGCAGATATCCTTTATATTGTTAGGATATTTTTGTATGTTGGTGTTGGTAAGAGGCGGTAATATGTAAGTTTGAAAAAGAGAAAGCATCAGCTTGTACCCTTATATTGTTGGAAAGTTCACCTTGAAAACAGGGAATTATACTTGAATTTTATCATGGTCCTAAAGTAGCCACCCTATAGAAGTAGTAAACAGTGGCAAAGTCCCCGCCCCCTTTTGTCAGGACAAGATTTCTGTGCATGTTGGTAAGTGAATTCCGTGCTCAATGCATTGCAGTTGTGTTTTTAATTACATTGCTTTATCCTCCACTAGTGTTTGTGAATTCAATAGAGCAGTGCTTCATTTCATATGCTCGTTGCCAAGCTCCCATGTTGCCTAATGGTTAGCACTCCTGCCTTTGGTGCAAGCAGTCCCAGGGTGGGGGCTCCAAAATTTTAGTGACCCAGTATATTGAGGACAATTTGGGAGCTACTTGAATTGTCCATTGATATGGTTTATTTTACTTCGCTTAATACAAAAGAACCAAGTATTTGTATTACATATGATGGATGTTTATAAAGAAATATACACCTTAACTGTTAACTGAAGGGCTCTGGTGTAAAACATGGTAAGTGACATTTTGTTGATTTCAGAGTTCATTAAGAAAAATTTTACTTTGCAAGTCAAAAATAACCAAAATGTCACTTACCATGTTTTACACCCGAGCCATTCAACTAAATATTTATACAGGGTGATTTGTAATTCTCTCCCAGTTTTCAAACATTTATAGCACAAGAACCATAATGCAAAGCAAAAAGGTGCATATCAGTATAAAATCTCATCATGCAATTGTAGATTTAGCCAATAGGTGGTAGAACAGGGTGGCCACTCTTGGACCATGATAAAATTCAAGTATAATTCCCAATTTTCAAGGCTCTTTTCATAAATTCAAGGGTACAAGCAGTTCTTTTCTCTATTTCACCCTTACATATTACCGCCTCTCACCACACACAAACACAGAAATATATTATCAATATATAGGGTATGTGTGATTCCAAGGTATCCAAAAATTCTAATTCAGTTCGAATAACAATATATATATATTTAAAATATTTACTTTAAGGTGCAGAGTTTACATTTACCATTTCATATACGCAATACTCGTAATGCATCTCCAAATACAAGTCACAAATTTGACGGGCGTACTAATATACGAAATATTGTTATTTGTGTCAATAACCTTTCATGTGTCAGGTAGATTGTTCCGCAAAGGACACTAACAAAGTGAACGAATAGAGATAATTGTTTTATTTTCCACGCAGCTTTTTCTCCTTCCACGATAAAAAAAAATGCTGAACTGTGAAATACTTGCCTCGGGGAATTTTAAATATATACAAATTCAATGGGATTTGGATTAATAAAAGTTGCAATTTTTCACGTCTACAGAGAAAAATCCACGCAGCCAATAATTTATGCATAATTTCCAGAATTCAATGAATTCCCAGTGACTAACCACCCTGTAGTATAATGCAGTTAAAGCAAACATGACGTGCACTGGTGAACACAAAGTGTTCTACATCTTAGAATTCGCTAAATGTGAGTTGGTTGTGATGGTACAATGTAGATTTCATGCAAAATATCAATCTTTGTTATAACCTGATTAGTTCAAGGAGACTGGCTGCTTCATGTGTGGTCCCGCTTTGCTTTTAATTCAATTAATTTAATTATATGTTGGGATGTGTGTGGCAGGAAATTGATTTTAGGATTGATGTCTGCCGTGTTGCCAGGGATGCACATATAGAGCACCTGTAAAGCATGTACCAAACTTGGAGAGATTCTTTATGTACTGATATGCACCTCTTTGCTGCATGTATTATAGTTCTGGTACTATAAACGTTCGAAACCCAAGATGAGTCACTCTGTATAACATCCATTTTAATTTTAATATGCATAGTTTTATTTTGAACATATCTAGGATTCCAACGTTCATGCCATGCCTGGAATTTGAACTCTGGATCCTTGGTTTTGCACATTATGATAACTCTTATATTACTGGATGATTTCTTTTTAGATATGATATAGACAAATGACTGTTTACTAAAAAAGTTTCAATTTCATATTAACTGCGATATTTACGCATACATTACCAGATTTTTTGGAGAGAAAATCTCAACCACCAAAGTGCAAAGTATTCTTGAAAGATATCCTGTACTAATGTTGGTTCAAAATCCATGTACATGCTGCTGTGCTATAATTTGTCATATCCTTTTATAGCTTCATCATCAAGGTAATCGAGTATACAACACAAACGGTTGTAGGTGTCTGTCAAGGTCTTTCCTTTTCCGTAGCCAAAGCTCAAACCAAAGTGAAACAGGTTCCAAGTAGTTTGGTAATTCATTACCAGATGTCTCTGAACTTCAGAACTTATTTCTATTCAGGAGTTCTAGGTATGTCCAAGTATGTACACCAAAATGCTAGTGATTGGCTTGTATATAACACTTGGAAGTATCCTGAATTTTAATCATGGAGATAGTACTATGGAGTTTCAATTTTAAATGAAAATTTAAAAACTAATCTTTGTTGATATGGTGCTTTTTCAAGCCTAAAAACTACTACCAAGTAGGATTTGTTTGTCTGATGGGCTCATTGCCATCTGTTTCTTTGTTTCTAGACTATATTTTATAGTCTGCTGTCTTCATGTTCAGATACTGACCTACCACCAAAAGTCTGAACATATCCAAGAATCAAAAAACTAAAATCAAGCAATGTGTTTCAGTTCAACTTGGACCTCCACAATGGCATAGGGGTAACACTGCCACCTTTACAGTCAAGGGGTGCAGGTTCACTCACTGATGGAGGCACATTGTGCAGTGTGGTTTGAATTCAATTTTAACTGTAAGCAAACTCCCTCTGAGCATGAAGTGAACTTGAAAAAGTTTAAATCCACTTTATGCACTGATAGGCTAATCAGGGCTGGACTTGTAGTTTAAACTGTGATTGAAATCACTATGTATCTCCAGGTTCCCCTTGATTAAAAGGTGGATTTTAAAAAATAAATAAATTTTATGTTGTGAAAATAATAATTTGCTCGTATCATCATCCATAACAATGAAAATACCAATATGTTTTAACTACCCAATACAAACTATAATATGTTTCACAAATTTATTCTCTATCCAGATCATTTAAATAAATTAATGCTTTGTCACTTTTATAGATTTTTTATACTTCAATGATCAAACCGAATACAAAAAGAAAACATAAGAAAAGCGAGTGAAAGGATATGAAACAACAACACACTTACACAGACATCTATCTGCAAGATATACTGCAGGCTTCTGCTATCTCTGAATGTATCCAAAGGTCATTTCTTGATAAGCAGGAATCTCTGCCTTTTACAGAGACCTTATCTTCTTGTCAATCACATTTGTAAACACTGACCAATTACAACTTGCGTGTCGTACACTAAAGTTTATCTCTTGACACTTTAGTATATTATCACAACTTCCCTGCACCACAACGTTCGTACTTTTATTTTGCAATGTTGGTTTCAACAAGTGAGGTCACTCTGACCATGTTGCATCATATTTACTGGTTATTGCCAGCCTCGAGCATATGAAGCAGTTGACTTCGATCTCGTCACCAAAGTTCCCATGTTTGATTGACTGGCTGAGTGAAGTAAGTTATTTTATGTGTCTTTTCTGCCACTTTGGCTAATGGCAATTATGGGGATGAATGTCATATGATCAGATGGATGAAGGGACAATTGCAAACATATACACATGAGAACAATTCTTATGGAGAATTATCCTGGATGCAGGTCCAGGTGGCAGAGCCTCGACAGTCCGCAAGAAGCAGTTCAGAGCATACAGTAACTGACAAAGTGTCACCCCTTCCCACATTCGAGTACCAGCTGGGGTACGAGTGTTCTTTGTGAGTGTCCCTTCATCAATTTAATCTAATCATCACTCATTTCCAGTGTCGCTATTGCCAAAAGTGGCAGAAAAGCAATGGTAAATAAAAAATGCAAACAAATAAAAGTTTAGTGGTCATTAAGATCATTTTGTTTTACGTATATACTGGTATGTACAGGGTTAGTATAAATGATGTTCGCAACGAAAACATATTACTCAATTTTTATGGAATCCAGAGGCATAAAATTGGTAAGGATGGAAAGATAAAACTCAAAACCTTTACCTTGAACCCACAAAGAGTGCACAGAGGGATCAAACTCATCACTGGAGGTTCCTGGTTTAAGTTATGGCATGGGCAATTTCATGCTTTCTGCTTCATTCATCACCTATTATCATTGATCATCTGCATTGTCACGATTCATGTAACGTTTGCTTGTGGCGGAGTGTATCAAGTGATAGGGAGATTTCAGACTGAAGCGACAGTCAGGCAGGGGAGGGGGTTCACACAACAGAAGAAACGCGACACAGTCTATATGCAAGCATTCACCATTCGTGCCCGAACAACAGTCTGCAGCAAAATGATGCCCAGTCTGAGCAACACATGCAGCTGTCGCTTTTATCAGAAAAATCCCATCTTGCCAGCAAAGTTTGCAGCCTAGGCGTGAGTGTTCGTTGTGTCCCTTCATCAAATTCATCTAATCATCTGCATCATAGTGATTAGCCAAAGGTGAGGTTAAAGAACAGCAGTGTAAATTTAAAAAAAAACACAAAAGCAATCTTGTATGAAACAAAACTACAGTAGTATGGTTTTTAAAAATTATTTATTTTAACAGAAACCGTACAATTCTGTATTATTGTTCATGTTGCTTCAGAACATACTTAAGTTTCCGTATCACAGCTTGAACATCATCCTCAGTTATTTCATACCTAAGAACAAATCTTATGCTCCTCGTAGACATTGGGAGGATTCTGACCACAATTTCTTCACCAAGAATGTTCTTCTCCTCCTCTGTCACCTGAAAGATAAGTGCTGGTTGCATGTGCTTCACTTACAGCAAAAATAAAACAAATTCACTTAACCAGAAAATGCATATTCCAAGATCTACAACTTGCTCAAAAAAATAATTTGTAAAATACCCCAGACAAAACCAAAAGTAATTCTTTACAACTTTCTTTGAGTCCACATGTCCTGTTATTGTAACATGTCCTCGAAACATCAGATTCCAACTCCAATTTAACCTGGCTCATCACCTGAAGGCACTGGTTTTATTTTGGATATCAAAACAGCAAAGCCAAAATCCACACATGAAATATTACATATACGCCCACATGATGTTAAATGTAGGGTGTCAGTTTTAGAAGAGAAACGTCCAAAGGCACTGCATAAGAAAAAAAAATCTGCACTTTGTAAAAATTTGCCATCCTAAGTTGAAGGCCGGAGGAACCCTTGTAATTGCAGATCTGTTTCTGTTACCTTATCCTTTAACTAATCTATTTTTATCTTTAGGTTTTCCACCTCTCCTGGTTAATCACATTCATTATGAAGTAGCTAAGAGTAGAAGTTCATATTTACTATGTGCGAATTACTCACAAGATTAATAATATAAATTACAATTTTACTTATGTTTTTTGCGAGTATGATACGTTTTCTTCAATTACGACGTTTCGAATGATAACTTCTCTCTTCTTCAGGTTTCGGTGTTATAAACAATTCATAAAGTCATAGCTTCGTCAAAATATTTCTTCCATAGTCAACAGGATCAAGGGTTAGGTGAAATGTGAGCGGGGAACAAGTATAGGAAGTTCGATTACACACTGACAATTTACGTGCTTTAAAGCCATCGTTTACCTAAGTTAAAACCTATTATACAAACTTATTTATCCTCCTGTATAATTTTTTTTAAAAACTAAAAACTTTAAAATTCTAAAAACCGTTCACTATTTCAGTCAAGTTATCTGCAACGAGCTTCCCTTGCGAATGTGGAAGCTGTCTTTTGTTCATCATTTCCCCTCCCTCCCTCCTGATTACATCATATCCAGTTCAAAATCTTCCTCTTTCGAAGCCTCTTGCAAAACTTCAGGGGTGAAATGGAATCCAAGGCTCTTATATCCTTTCTTATCCCATTTTTTAAACATTCCTGTCCAAACTTCATGTATATTCCCATCGTCCCTATTTAATTTGTTCTCTCTTTCTTTACAAATATATGATCCTTCATAAACGTTCCTTCTTCCTAATTTACTCTCCTCCCTTAAAATTCTATGCTCTCGAAACGTCGTAATTGAAGAAAACTTATCATACTCACAAAAAAACGTAAGCAAAATTGTAATTTATATTGCTAAGAGTAGGAATTTAGAAAAAAAAGGGCAATCCAATACTATTATTATTCCCTCTGTTACTGTTTGTGTAGAAATGTAGAGTGTATTTCATGAACACAATTCCCTTTCACTGTTTCAGCACAGGAGGAATAAAAGATAAAAACCACTGTACACTTAAATCAAACACGTCCCTTATCTCTGTGCTGCAGTTCCATCTTCTATTTCTCCTGTGCTGAAACACAAAGTGTGCAAGTGACAGTGCACTGCATATAATTCCACCATTATTACTTTTGAAGATATTAAATGTTAATTTCAAATTCCATGCCAGAAACATTTCAGTGTGTTCAAGCTAACACTGCTGAAACAGTCCAGCATCTAAAGGTTAACTCATTTTATAAATTCCCTGACGAATCCTCTAAATTCTCTACCACGGTACACATTGACATTTTACAATTTCCATTTTTATTATATGTTTTCCACCGATGCAGTTAATTCATCAAGAAACGTCTGAAAATTAATTGAAGCAAGAGAAAGTTACACATATATTTGAAGTTTCTTATATTAAGAGAGATGATGATGATGATGTTACCTTTGCTAAACGTTGACAAAATTCTTCTGGCTTTATATGATTTGGATCCACTTCCACTATAATGATATTTGTGTGGCAGTTTTTCAAGTCTATGTGGAGGTTCTTACTTCTGCACTCTGCTATGGCTGCAACAAAGAAATTTACATTTTTTGCAGTTGAATGTAAACAAAGTTATTAATTAAAATTCTTATCTGTTATCCAAGTTAACACATTCATCGTCTCAACTGGCAACAATTGATATTTCGATTCATACAGCTGGAATCCAGTTGCTATTCTGAGCTAACCTGTAGAAAAGCCAGTCCAACATTTGGAAATCTGAGATGTTTTTCTTTGATTATCAGGCCTCCCCGATGATGCAGTGGTTGCATCATCGCCTTGTAATCAAGGGGTCCCGGGTTCGATACCCGGCGGAGGCACATAGTGGTTCGGATCCCACTATAAACTGTAGGTTCAGTCCCGATTAGCCTTACTGTGCATAAAGTGGTCTTAAATACACCAAATCATAGAAATCTTTCTTTGATTATCAAATGAACAGCTAACCAGGTATTAATCTACCTATACTACAGTATGCTGATGATAGCCCTGAGCCCAGCAGAACGTTTACACATAGTACAAAATGTTGCTGCTTTGTTGTTGGCATCATGATCATAACAGGGTGATGATAATGACACCGTAGTTGTCTCTGTAGTGGTCTTGCTCAATACTAAATTGTAGGATGATTTAGAGGTATAAATTAAATTTTCTTTTTTGTTATTTAGTTGTAACTTTTCTGCCACTGTTGGCTAATTGCAATGATGAGAATGAGTGATAATATGATGACACTGATAAAGGGATACTCACAAAGAACACCCATGCCGGCCGGGATTCAAATCTTGGATCCCTGGCATCATAGCACACTGTGCTAACCACTCTGCTACAGAAGTTGGTGCATCAATTAAATCTTAACACAAAGATATTAATAAAGCATTCATTTCCCCAAAGTAAAACTGGTCCATACTCACATGCACACCTAGTTCATACTTAAAAAGATTGAGACAGATGTGACTGAAAGCTTCCCTTTCGTTTTGCAATGTGTGACTGCTTTTTTGTACTGAATTCTGTTCTGCAGTAAGTTACACTAACCGTTAGAGGTAAAGACCCACAGTAAAAATTACACATAATATATTACCTACCTTCTGCAATCATCCTGGCATGCTTGTGGTCCTCTTGAAGCCTGTCAATCATCGTGTCCAGTGCTACAATCCCTGCAGCTGTGATTACTCCAGTTTGCCTCATCCCCCCGCCCAGAGATTTCCTCACTCTGCGAGCTCTGCAACATGAAAACATGATATAAAATATATCAAAGAGAATACACAGTGGAACCCTGATATTATGTTCTCGAATTTTACATGTATTTACATTTTTCCTACTCTCTTCATTATTTTTTTTCACTTCGATCTCCTGAAAATGTAAAATCGAGATTCCAATGCAGGTTCCAGTCACTGAATCTTATGAAATTGATTGTTCTTGCTCTCTCTGTCAGACATACTCACCCTCACACACACACACACACACATGCACCCACTCTCTTGTCATTGCTCTGTCTCTTTTCTCCCCTTAAGTTACTGTAACAAACTCAAAACGTACATACTTTCTAATAAACTCTGTCGATCCAACCAGTACAGATCCAACGGGAGCTCCCAGGTTCTTGCTTAGGCAGAAGCTGCAGGAAGCAAAGCCCTTGACTATGATTGAGGGAGGCACCTTCAGATGAACAGCAGCGTTGAATAACCTTGCACCATCCATGTGGAGTGGTATGCCCCATTTCGATGCCCTTTGCACCAACTTTAAAATAAACATACATAATTTTAAAATCTTACAGTATAAAGTGAGATCCGAACGTGCATTTACTGGGATCAAACCCAGGACCACCTGATTACAAGGAAACGGTGCCAGTTCCTACACTATCAAAGAGACCCTTTGAATTCTCTACTCACACAAAGATTGTGAATAATATAGTTTCTGATACCTCAAAACTGGATAACACACATAATGAGAATGTAGTAACTTTTATTCACATAAGAATGAACGTTTATGTACTGAGCTATGGCTATGAGAAACAACTGTTGGCAAAAACAAATGTGGCAATATGAATGATGAAGCTTTCATGGCAATGAATGATGATGAGATTTTCACAGGATATTGATAGTGCGAGTTCTCTCATTTTCAAGAACAAGACAAAGAGAAAGCTCGGAATTATTTTTCAAAATTCATCCAATTGCATGGATATCTGCAAGATTCCACAGAAGGGCAAAGAGGTGTATTTTCCCCCATAATAGCATTACCCTAAAAAAAAAACACTCCTTCGGTTTGAAGTTATCATGTTCCTGCAATGCCCTTGTAATAATTAACACATTACTGTGACTGAAATGAAATTAAGTGCATGAAATATAATTTGAGGTTGGCATTCACTTTCCACGGGCCAGCGGTTCTCTCAGTGCACTATGTTGCCACAGATTGTGGGTTCAAATTCCAACCAGCGCATAAGTGTGAGTGTCCCTTCATCAACTTCATTGTATCGTCGCTTATCCTCATCTTTAAAATTAGTCAAAAGTGGGAGAAGGGCAAAGAAAAATAAACACAAAGGTCTGAAGCAATATCAACTCCTAAATCACAGATGACACCAAAGCATATAAAATGGGAATATAGCCAGGTGCAAGTCAAATATTACATGCATGCTTTTCCAAAAACACCACTAAATATGTAGTGTGTGTATTCTTAAAGGTTGGATCATAATATAACATAATCACAATGAAGAATATCAACTAAAGGCTGTAAAATAACAGTACCTCATTCAGCCAGTTAAGAGGCAAGACGGTTCCTCCACATCTGTTGTGAGTGTTTTCAACAGAGATGAGTGAGGTGGTAGGGTAGTGGTCATCTAGATCTCGTATCATTGATTCCATGATGTCAAGGTCAAATGTGCCATCAGCTTTATTGGTTAGCGTTCTTGTGTGTACACCACCTATCTGGAAAAATAAAGAGAAACTTTGTCAAGATCAAAATATTCACAAACGATGTACATGCATGTATGATTTGAAACAAAAGCTGACTCTAAAATGAAATACAATAACAGGTAGCAATGTACAAGAAAGCAGATAATTTCCAAGGCTCATTTTTACAAATAATTTTGTCTTAAATCCACTTTATTATTGAAATTCACTTCAGTTCTACAATGTTACACTACCTTACAATACGAGGGTTGTTCAAGGAAATAGTTTCCCTATGTTGCAAGAAATTTATTTCTTAAGTTACAGACAAAAATCAAGTTGCACCAAGTAGCATGGTCCTTTCTCACTTTTCAACATAATTTCCAAGGCAGCACAAGCATTTGTCCCATCGTTGCACAAGTTTTTGAAATCCATCTGCAAAAAATTCGGGGTCCAGGGAACGGAGAACACTTTTCACGGCTGTTTCCATTCCATCGACGTCCGTTTGAATTCTGGAGTGTAGTGATGAACGAAGCTCTCATCCTGAGTCACAATACAGCAGAGAAAGTTGTTCCCTTCATTGTGGTACCGGGTCAGAGAATCCAGGCAACATGTCATACGCGTTGTGAGATGTTCTGCAGTGAGTTGTCGTGGGACCCAACGCAATGGAACCTTCATGTATCCCAATTACAGAGTCTCCATAAACAACAACCAGCTTCGTGTGGATGTTGATAGGAACAAGACCATTTGCCCACTCATACCATATCACAGAACGAATCTCTTCTTTACTCCACACCGCCAAAACACGTTGTTCTGCCATGACTCGCTACTCCTTATGGCCAGGGCACGTTTCTCACTGCATGACTCATGCTAATCATGTGTCGCGCATGCACGGTAGCCCGCATGAACATTGCATTGTGTGTAAATGTAGAGGAAAGACGAAAGAACACATTGCTAGTTTCATTTTATTATCGCGCTCGTACTTTCTCCAAAAAAAAAAAAAAAAAAAAAAGGAAACTTTTTCCTTGAATGACCCTCGTATATCTCAAATCTGTAGCACTTCCATCAATAAGAAAGTACAACTGAAGTTTAAAAAATGTGGTGATGATAATGAGGAGAAGCTGATACCACTCTGAACCAATACTCTTACCGATAATGATACTTGACAATTGTAACAATTCAAAATTGTTCAAAATATTTATTATTATTAGTGTGTGAGTGCTCCACCCCAATTATGAACATCAGTTTACCAAAATTTGCCTCAAAATTTTGAAGAATTACATAACAATAGTGAAATGCCTCTTTTGAATCAGAAAATACAGTTTCTCGGACAATATTGGTGCAAAATATATGGAAACTTTGAATTTAGCATAACTTCCAGTGGCACACTCTTTGTTGATTGCACGCATACACAATGAAATATAGTTTACTGCAGGAGAACAATATATATTTTGGAATTTCTGTGTCATCATACCTTCATTCATTTCTAAACGGTGCATAAAATGTGATAGGCTACGATGGGCAGAATTTAAAGCAACTGATGTTTCAACAGACGAAACAAAGAAGCATCAAGCAATCTATGCATAAACACACACACACAAAGCACTCAACAAAAGTAACTTAAAATATGCCAGGGCCCTGTTTCAATCAATAACTTTCTCACAAACCATGATGCAAAATGCTGTGTTCAATCAGACACCTCACATTTTTTCATTGGCGTGTCACTTGTTTAAAAAAGCCACTGGTAATATGAACCCATAATCTTCAGCTTACCACTTAAAGAAATGTGAGTTCTGCACCTAATGTTTGTACATGTCGTTCCCGCAATATGGCAATTCAAAATTTCTTATTTTTCTGCTCTTCTACTGATGGAAAAGAATAATACGCTGAGAAGTGTAGCTGTAGCAAAATTTTTGTTGCTAGCTACTTCCGACCACTACTTAATACAATCCTACCTTCAACCATCATCTATTTTAGCTTCAAAAAACACACACAAGCAAGATCTAAGCAAATCTACTGGAGAGGGAAATAACACTTACCAAGTATGTAAATATGACTGTGCATTTCTACCAATGAGCTTTGAAAAAGAAAAGAAAGTGGAAAAATGTATACAAAGTTATTCAATGCATAATGTAATAAAACGATCAGTAATTTACAATCAATCACGACCTTCGTTTTCTCAAATTTCATGGATAACAGCTTAAAGTTTCAGCTGATGTAGCACAAAAGTAGAAGCACGGTTTCAGTGGTATTTTAAGTAATAAAATAATGCTTTATTTTTAATTTATTATTCTGAACATTCTACTTTCTTCAGAGGCAAGTAGTGAGGCATATTTTCATATAGTTTCCTCAATTGTCATGAGATGGCTCTAGTGTTAAAATATATTTACAGGTGGGCAATGACAATTGGATGCTGCAGTACATATTAGATACAGAAAGCATGAAAGTTCAGATTCATTTCATGTTAACTCGATGGAAACTGGATGATTTAGTTATATTACTATGTTGTTAATTTACAGTTTCATTAACTTTCTTCAAAGATTATGTTGTAATTCAAGCAAGTGATTTAGTGATACCCAGCGTACTTCACAAAATTTGCAGAACAATATATGCAATCTCTTTACTGCTGGTTAAAATAAAACTTAAAAAAAAAATAATAACATCATGACCCTAGCAATGTTATGTCCAAGGAAGAAGAGGAATGACACCATATTTTTGTGAATTCATCAGAGATAAAAATGAACACATCTAATATGCATAAAGATGGACAACTTTGTCAAGACAAGAAACTATATTATATCACATACAGTTTGAGGTTTCTGTTTTAAGCGCACTTTATGCACAGATATGTTAATCAGGATTGGGCCTACAGTTTTAAGTGGAATCCGAACCACTGTGTGCCTTAACTAGGTATCAAACATGGGACTCCTTGATTACAAGGTGGCGACATTACCACTAGCCCACCAGGGAGGCCCGGATGACTGATGATTAGATGAAATTGTTGAAAGGACACATGCAAATAACACTCATGGCTAAGCTGAGATTGAAAACCAGGTCGATGTCACACAGTTGAATGCTCTTACAGTATTATTAGAAGTTTAATACACATATTTTGGAGCAGCAAACCTTAACTTGAAGTAACCATTATGAAGAATAGCCAGGAGGGGAGCAGTTGCCTCCCCCACTTTTTGCCACTTTCAATCCCTGCACTATGGCCTCTTAATGGTAATCCTTGTCTACTGAGAGAAAGTCAACTCCCCCCCCCCCCCATCCCCCATCACATTTACTGACAATAACTTCCCTTTCTCAGAATAAAATATTAAAGAACAGAATCTCCACACACACATACTTAACTTCATGGCATGGTGGAATGCACAGGCAGATATGAATCACACTATTAATAAAAATGAGAAAAAAGAACATGTTGAAATACCAAACTGAAACATATTAGCATCACTTTGGTGAAATTTACCCATATAAGCATCCTTACACGTTAAATGATAAAACAAAGTAATAGAAAAACTAATGGCACTTGACCTGAGCTGCCGCACCTTGCTCGTACAGCACCATGTGTGATTGGTCTCCTGCTAGCATCTCTGCACCTCTCTTCTCGCAGTGCACCATTACTAGAACAAAATGCAATTTTACGAAAAAGAGTTCAGTAGAGCACCCAATTTTACATTTCCAGATTCCCCTTATCCCCACTTTACACATTCAACCTCTGTGGTCGAAAGAGAGCAGAGCGTTATCAAATTTTCCCATATTTTGAGTTTTTAACCTTGGTCACCCAAAAAATGTAATATCGATGTTTCAGTGGATGATAAACCAAGGGAGTATGGTTAGAGGCACTAAAATTATAATTAGAATTGAGCCAGCATTACTTTCTACCAATACAAGGGGGGGGGGGAGAAAAGAAGAGGCTGTAAAAAGAGAAGTACTGAAATTATAATCAGAACAGCCAATACATTTCTACCAATACTTGAACACAGTAGCAGTAGCATTTAAAAATTATTTGGAATAATCGTAAGTGTTCACATTAAAGGGAGGAACAAGGAAATTTCTCCTCTTTTTTTATTTTCTTTGCCAGACTGCTGAGAATATAAATACTTTCATAATTATATTTTACTAATGTAACATTTACCAACAGACCCGATACAAAATAATTGTGAATATTCCATTAAGACTGAATTTTTCACTTTAATTGATGTAAACTACTGATTATAATGAGTTTTATCTTAGAATTAGATAATTGATAGATTGATTTAGTTTATTTTACTTCGCGTTTTGTGCCTCTTGGCTAATTTGCGAAGATGGGGATGAGTGATGAAATGGATGAAAATGGACGTTCACAAACAACCATACCCGACCGGGATTCGAACCCGGGACCCTTGGCATCGCAGCGCGATGTGCTAACCACTCGGCCACAGGGTCGGGCCGAATTAGATAATAAAATGCTTGTTCAGACAGTTATTTTACAAAACTAGGTTATAGTTAAATATACCTAGTCTGGCCATAAATACTGTTACAAACGTTCGGCTTGGACTGTACATCCGAACCAAGCTTGTGTTGAAGTTCACTCCTGACCATTATGTGTTCAGCTGTGAAAGAGCAAGCGTGTATCTTCTTGTGCTTAGCATGGAGTGGGGCGAATATGAAAACAGAGTAGCCGTAATTGCTCTGCATATGGTTGGGAATTCACTCACTGAGATTTTTCAGCCCCTAAAAATCCCGAAGATCAGCAAAAGGTTTGTGTATGAGACAATCCAGAGATTCACTGATACTAGTAGCATGAAAGATCGCCAAAGAGTTGGTCGACATCACACCGTATGAACAGCGGCAGCTGTTAAAGCAGTTTTGGCTCGCATCCGCCGAAATCCCATCCAGAAGAAAGTGATAATGGCACAGGAGCTGAACATTTCGCAACAATCAATGTTCAGGGTACTTAATGAAGACCTTGTAATTGGAGCTTACCTGTGGAGTACTGGAAATTTCCTGACGACACAAGTGAAGAAGCAGAGGGAACAGAAATCGAGACGGCTCCTGCAGCGGTACGTTGCCAATGGGCATTGCAGGATTTTCTTCACTGATAAGAAATTGTTCACCACTGAATAGTTTTAACCACCAAAATGAAAGGGTGTATGCTTCAAACTCTCCAGAAGTTTGTGAGAGAGTTCCCAAAAATCAGAGATGCCACCAGCCCTCCTCAGTCATGGTTTGGTGGGGGGTGAGCTATGCGACTTCCACCAAGCCTCATTTTTGAGAAAAGGGCTTAAAAGCCATGTGAAAGTGTATGTGGAAATGTCCTGGACCCTCTCGTGACACTGTTGAACCAAACAATGTTTCACAATGAATCCTGGATGTTCAAGAAATATTCTGCTCCAGCTCATAAGGCAACGATGACGCGACGGTGACTGGAGACCAGTGTACTCGATTTCATCTCCACTTTTGATTGGCCATCTGATAGCCATGATCTCGGTACCTTGGACTACAAACTGTGCAAAGAGCTAGAGGAGACTGTCTGCAAGAAGAGGCACCCTATAACTAAAAGTTAAAAGCACTCCTTGATAGCAGCAGGGGCGGACTTTCCCATCAAGACCACTCGTGCTGCAATAGATGCCTGACGAGGGAGACTTCTAGCCTGTGTGAGGGCGAAAAGTGTACATTTTGAAAACTGATTTGTGCTATTTGTGTGTAATATATGTAAGTGTAACATACTAAAAGAACATTTAAAAATCTGACACCATATTCAACTTATTCACAAAATAGTGTGTAACAGTATTTATGGCCATACTAGGTAGTGCAATAACAATATCATAGAGTGTTGTCCAGAGTTAAAGGCTCATTATAAAAATATCAAAACAGTAAAACTATATGCAATTTTACCGATAAACTGGTAAAGACCTACTACATATGTCAAGACTGATAGGGTATCGATTAATCTGTCCTGTGCCAACATGTCTTAAGTATAATGCCAAAAACAATCCTGGTATTGGAGAAATATCTTGCATACCTGCTATCAGATTTGCCATGGTACCGCTGGGAACAAACAAAGCTGCTTCCTTCCCCAACAAGCTTGCAGCCTTCCTTTCAAGTTCTGGAAAGAAATATGAAAACTAAACTAATTTTCTAACAAGATGAAGAAACTAGAATTATATTTTAGTTTAATTTTAGCATTGATATTCTGAAAATCAGTGTTCTCTTGTGAAGAGGGTTGGAAGGGGTTGAACAATTGGAGTGTCCCCTTCCCCTAACCAACTACTGGGGGTTATGATACACTAGAAAGCAACATCACAGTGATACGGAACGAAACTCACCGTCCGTTGTTGGATCCTCACGGAACACATCATCTCCTACTTCAGCCTCAAACATGGCCTTCTTCATCAAGGCTGTGGGCTTGGTGAGCGTATCGCTCCGTAAATCCACCACCTTCACCTACGGAGATTAAAAGAAACACAAATATAAGTTGTTTTTTTTTTATAAAAGTGACATTTTGAGAAATGGTATATACAGCAACATTATAAAAGATACAAAATAAGATACTTTCCTATAGGTTCATATAATGATGTTAATGTAAGAATAGCAGAATTTAGCGCAGTGTGCTACGACATGTTTGAATCTCAGCCTAGCCATGGGTGTTCCTCGTGAGTGCCCGTTCATCATTCATCCTCATTTTTGCAATTAACCAAAGCAGCAGAAAAGCGAAGTAAAATAAACGAAATCAATCTATACAACAGTAAAGATAATCTGTCCCATTCATCTCAAGAATTATAATTTAGTGAAAAAATTACTACTCAAACTAGACAATACATGTTAACATCTATTTTTTATCTATTTCTGATAGTGTTGTTTGTTTGTGTGTGGACAAGAATTAACAAGAAGAAATATTCAATAATAAATAAAATCCCAAAATATGACAAAAATGACAGTGCCTTCCAGGAAAAACTATTTAAAATGCTCAAAATGATCTAACATTGCCCAAAAAATGATCTATCTCTCAAAAATGACAAAAAATGCCCAAACACATTGCCTTTATTGAACCAATTATTCCAAGATGCACATTTCTACATATTAAAGCAACCTTTAAATCCCCCCCCCAAAAAAAAATAGATGCAAAAATCATCAAATTCCTTGCCCTACTGATAACTGATATTTATTACCAATCTATTTCAATAATAAATGTACCATGAAATGAACAACTTGAATTACTACGTGAAACTAGGCGACTGTAATTGGTTTCACCTTAGAAAGGAAAAGTTGTTTATTTAGAAATTTCATGTTGCACATAATACCAGGCTGTATATAGAAATACCAACCTGTTCACCATGTTACCATTAAACAAGACATCTTTATATTGGTCAACAAGAACAACGTATTAGCTAATCTGTTACAACCATAACACCATGATGCATACTTAATGAAATATTATTACTGTAATAATTACCATGTTAGATGTTCCAAAGCTCTTTGATGCAGTATTATGGTATACAGGATGTAAAAAACCTGCAGACAAGGCAGAGCAAGCAACCACGTTTCTCTTCAGAAATAGTGTGTAGAGCTGTCTCTCAGCCAAGGGCATCCACATGTCTTTTCACAAGATAAGGATATATTATCACCTCATTCTAAAACAAACATAACATCTTACATAAGTGAAACTGGGTCATCCATAAGGCTATTACAAAACAAGGTCACCTTTATCAAGACATTTATGTGGTTTCTTCAGTATACCGATATGGTACCCTTAATGAAGGCCACAGACATGAGACCTAACTTTTGGGGGTTAATCTTCCTTTCGTACAGTCACCTACAAAAATAAATTAGTGTATCGTAACTCCAAAACCTGGGGTCCTAAATTCAATTCGTAAGTAAAACGTGAATGTGTTATTGTTTTGAGTTTTATGCACAGATAGACTAATCGGGACTGGACCTACAGTTTAAAGTGGGATCCGAACAACTACGTTCTTCTCCACCGGATATCCAACCCAGGACCCCATGATTACAAGGCAAAAGAGTTCCTACTATGAATTTCATCATTCATACTCAGCACCATGACCAACATAGAGAGGTGGAGAAAAAATGTTAAATAAAATACAAACACAGAAATAAGTTGACTCAATAGTCCATCCCCATTTTCATTAAATTTTATTTGACATTGAGCCGGCCCCCCATGGCAGAGTAGTTAGCACATCGTGCTGCGACTCCAGAGGTCCCATGTTCGAATCCCAGCCTGGGCATGGATGTTTGTGAGTGTCCATTCATCATATCATCACTCGTTCCCATCTTCGCAAATTAGCCAAAAGTGGCACAAAAAAGCAAAGTATAATAAAGCAAATCAATCTTTTACACAGTCATGTTTACATGGGTTAGTTTTGTACTCCTTTCACCCTACAAATAACTTATCCTTATTTTGCATCACTTTTGGCAAAATTGTGCAAATGAGGATGAATGATGATAAGATTAAATTTATACAAATGCCCTGAGCAGGACTTTGTATTGGTATTTTTCTGTATTTAGCATTACATTTCTGTTACTTTAGGCTATTCATGATGATAAGGATGAGTGATAAGAAGATAAATTAATGAAGGAACACTCACAAAATAAACTCAAGCCCAGCCTGGGACTCAAGCATGGGGAGTTCAGTGGTGGGATCAAAAGTTGACCACTTAATGTGTTCTGCCACTGATCCAGTCAGGGCAGGACTTTAAGGTTAGAATAAAGTAATCACTTGCACGTTCAGATTATGTATTTCCAATACAGGCCCATAGCCAGGCAGGGGCCAGGGGGGCCCCAGCCCCACCTGGAACTTTCGTCAGCCCCCTTGACATTAGGTAAAACTATTTTGTGTAATATGCTTGCAGTGAAGTGTGAAAATGTAGACAGCAGATATTATTTTGGTCACAACTTTGGTGAAGGATAAATTCATAGAACATGAACAGCACCTATTACATTTGTTCATCTTAATTCTAAGAAGTCTAAATAGCAACAAGTATATAGAATATTCTCTTCTCATAAACTTTAGAAAGTTGCTTCATAGGGGAGCATCTTTATCTGCACCTTCTCTGCCCCTGTTGCGAGTTGCGACCTCCTGTTTAGACAGAAACCTGTAACTTTGACACGTCATGCAAATTCCCTCGGTATCTGTGCCAAAGGTCAACATGGAATGCAGAGGAGTTTTATTGTTTCAGCCCGAGGGTGGAATGTTCACTAGGCACAATGACTGAATACTGTCTATTTTTCTTGTGTGATATAAATATCTGTATCATCAATAGTAGTATGGAGTGTGTAGTAAAGGATGATTTCAGTAGCAGTCAATTGACACTTCAAGCGATATTTTAAAAGAAATAAAAAAATGTAGTATTTGTATGATCTTTCTAAAATATATATAACTTAATGATCCACTAATCCCCGCCTCCCACACACACATAATTTACCTTCATTTAATACTGTTAAACTTTTGAAAAATACACTTGTTTTACAAAGCCCCCCCATGATAACCCGTGAGCCCCCCCCCCCCCCCGAGATCAATTCTAGCTACGGGCCTGTTCCAATACCATCAAAATGCACACATTCTCTACATGAAACATTCTATAGATGTCTATATGAATACAATGAACAGGATTCCTGAGTACTATTAGTTTTTTGGTGTGTGTGTGTGTGTACAGTAGAATGATTTATTGGTAAAACTATCGAAGCCGGGAAACGTCTGTAACTCGTTTATTCTGTAATTGTTGACATTCGTACTTCCCTATTCTGCATTGCGAAAGATTGTTTAACAAGGGATTTCGCTTTTTTAATGAAATTAGTATCTTTTGTCGACATATCGAGTAATTATTGTTTTTTTTTATCGCTTCCTGAACATGCAAAATGGCGGGCAAATCTTGACTAGCGTTGTCGATATGCTGTGCTTCAAATGGCAAAGCAGTGTTTCAACCTTCTTAGCAGAAAAATCCCCGCATAGTCCCAAAAACCATTCGGGATCGTATGACCATCCACGAATAGCCCTAAAAACCATTCCCGCATAGCCCCAAAAACCATTCACGTATAGCCCCAAAAACCATTCACAATAGCTCCACACACCATCATGGTAAGATTAGGTTAGGTTGTTTTAGGTCGTGCAATGTAGTGAAAAAACAACCCCAAAAACCATTGACGCATAGCCCCAAAAAACATTCTGGATCATATAACCATCCACGAATAGCCCCAAAAACCATTCACGATAGCCCCACGCACCATCACGATAAGGTTAGGTTAGGTTGCTTTAGGTTGGGGAATATAGTGAAAAAACTGTGTTTGGAAACACTTATCGGGGATTACATCATTAGATGCTCGCAACATCTGGTTTAAGTACATGGATGGGAATGCAAGCAACAGCTTTCGTGCATCGGAGGGACATTATTATAGAAAAATACATGTATTAGCAGCCAAATACATTGAAAAATGCGAGAAAACACTTCTACGACCTTCCGAAATTCCACAGAAACTCAATTCCGTTAGTACTTTCTCCTCTAAATTTGAAGAAATCCGTTTCCCGGTTTTGACATTTTTACCGATTTATATTCCATACTGCTCATATATGCTTAAACGTATGTGAGTAGGTTAGACATCTCAGGTTTAGTGCTCTAAGGATTATAATGCCACTCGTGGCTGGTTACTAATTGTACACTTTACATTTGTTAGGTTTAATTTCTATGCAAAAAAGAGCACTTCAGACAGCAATGAGTCACGAGTAACGTCACTTGAACCACATACTTTTCATGATATTCCACAAATCAGAAACTTCATCTTTGAAACATACAAGTCTGAAGTTTCTGAAAACTTTAAACTTACGGCAAGAGTTTCGAATGTTTAATGGTTTATTGTAAGTTTTATAGGGTTATTAGGAAATGCTTTAGAATACTGGAAACTGTTGCAGGGTTAAGTTTGAAGCTAGAGAAACTAATTAGCACAGTCAAACGTTTCACTAAATATTAGTTGGTTTCCAGTTGACTAAGAAAAGAGTTTCTACGGATTTTCATGTGAGGCTGGAATGGGGTTTTCATGCTCGAGAAGTATCCCCGAAATGCATTTCTTCAAATTTACAGGAGAAATTACTTACCGAATGCAGTTTCTTTAAAATTGTGGAAGTTCGGGGAAGTGTTTTCTTGCATCGTTCATTCAATTTTGCCGGTAAATCATCTATTTTTCGATATAAATGTGTGACCGATGCACGAAAGCTCTTGCATCCATATACTTCCAGGTGGATGTAGCCTGTGTGTGATGACGTAATCCCAGTCAATCCCGGTCAGTGTTTCTGTAACTGAAGAAGGTACGTTTCCGCAAATGGTTTGTGGGGTATGTGTCAATGGTTCGTGGGGCTATGCAAGAATGGTGTGTGGAGCTACGCATATTTTTTTCGAAACCAATTTTTAACTATTGTAACCTATACGTGACCCTACCTAACCTAACCGGAAATGGTTCGTGGGGCTATGTGTCAATGGTTTGTGGGGCTACGTAGGTATTCTTTAGTGGAGTGGGGTGGAAACACTGCATGCCGACTACGGTAGTGAAACTGTGACTGCCATTTAGCGTGTTACTGAAGGGAAAAAGAAACGAACAAAACTTACTTCATACGTCGAAAATATAGATTATTTCCATGAAAAAAACGAAATGGCACCTTCAAGAATCCTTAGGAATGCAGAATACATGTGTACCAATGTGAAAAAGAAGAAAATAAAGGAATTTCAGGCGTTTCGGGGATACTTAACATTTAATGATAAAAAAATCGTTCTCCAGAAAACGTGCAGTAAGTAATCAATAACACTCTGAAGTATGTGTTAAAAAATGGGTAACACTTTACTATACCTGAGACAGATTCCTTCAAATTTACAGGAGAAAGTACTTACGGAATTCATTTTCTGGAGTGTTGTTGATGTTCCGGAATGTAGTTTTGGTCCATTTTAATGCGAATCCATGTGGTTTTATACGAAAATCTATTTCCGAAGCGCTATTGCTGCTGCCGCCAATTGCTTTCTGCACGAGAGCACAATACGCGATATTGCTGCTGCTACAAGCCGATGTTGTCCGTATATGCTAAATTGAACGAAAGGAGTGCTAATGGAACCTAACCTAACCTAGTAGGCATACCTCGTCCCCGTAAGTAAGTAAAAAAGTCAATTTAAAATTCCTAAAGTGTTTTTAATTTTTAAAAAATTATTTCCGACGTGCTATACGCGATATTACTGCTGCTACAAGCCGATGTTGTCCGTATATGCTAAATTGAACGAAAGGAGTGCTAATGGAACCTAACCTAACAGGCCTAACCTAACCTAGTAGGCATACCTCGTCCCCGTAAGTAAGTAAAAAAGTCAATTTAAAATTCCTAAAGTTTTTTTAAGTTTTAAAAAATTATTTCCGACGCGCTATACGCGATATTGCTGCTGCTACAAGCCGATGTTGTCCGTATATGCTAAATTGAACGAAAGGAGTGCTACTCGTAAATGTAAGAAATATACATTATTTTCATTACAAATTCCATTATTTCACCTAAATAAGTGTTCCGGAGTGCAGAGTAGTACGTTAGCAATGTAAAAAAGTGCGATAGAAATCATTCCCAGGTGTCTCAGGTATAGTAAAGTAGTACCAAAAAATGTAATTAGAAATTGAACAATGTAAAAAATGCCTGTGCACCATCATAAATGCAGAATTAAACATTTAGAACTTAAGCCATTCTTAATATTATAAGGAAACCTTATTAACTTCGATGGTGCAATTTTTTAACACACATAAACTGAAATGTACCTTCACCTGAAATTCAATACACTCAGTTCTATTAGGAAATTAGTTGTATTATAAAAGTAAACATACTAATTAACCAACACTACAAATAAGTAGGAGTGCACCTTCATTATTTTTTTTTTTGTTCAGTGTTACCAGACCTTAAGTGCAACGTTGCTGCTCGTGGACAGATAGCAGTTTCACGAAATATTTAACATGCTTCCTCTACTCTTACTCTACGTAATTAAAATTTCCACTGTGGCGCTAGTGGCGCTGAGGTTGCGTACTGGCATAGAAGTACTGGCTTCCGATCTGCACTGTTCAATGTTCATTGATCCGAGTTTAAGCAACGTGCAAACGTGTTTTCTTCCTATCCAAATCAAAGGGATTTTCCATCGGAAGGCTTTGCTTTAATTATAACTAGAGCCCGCAAGTTCAGGCATTTATTTTCGTTAAAATAGGCAGGCAAAAAGGCATTTATAATGTGGAAAATAGGCACTAAAAATGAAAAAGGCACATTTGGAAGTCGCTTACTTTTATCTATAATTTCTGGCAAAATGTTAAAATCTAAATTGGGAAGAGCATTTCAATTTTCTCCGTCTTCATTGCACATAACTACAAGGTGCTTTCTAAGTTCTCAACATTCATTGATAGTCGTCTGTCAGAGAGAGTTTGAATTGAATTGAATTGAATTTGAATTTAAAATTGTGGGTGCGTCAGCACTAAGGCTATTTTGCACCCGTCACATTATACGGGGTCCAGCCCCTTATCGTTACAAATAGCAACTCTATCGTTGCAGAACTAAAATCATAAAATATTAAAATGTTCTGACTTTCGTTAAAAGCTGAGGCTGTAAAGGGGCACTCAGCACACATAAGGACAAAAGAACAGGACAATACAAACAAAATTATACTGACCATGGAGCCAGTCGCCAGAGCCTAGTTAGTCTTCAGTCCAGGGTGTACTGACGTGGAAGTGAGGTTGACATTTGGGTGTACTATGTGGAAGGTCACCCCTTACACCCCGTCAGAGAGAGTGTTTTTCATAATAGAAAATGATATTTCTACTTCAACAGAAGTTATTGGAGCATACATAAAACAAGCTAATGTAGCTGGACTCATTTCGGTAACAGCATTTTCACCTTTTAGAATATCACATATTGTTTTCAATTGTTTCAGGTCCTCATTTGCACTCACTACCCGTTTGCACTTTTCCGCAACAGCTCACCCCATTTCTCCTGGCACTTCCATCATCTGCTGCATAGATTCCTCGAATATTTTCATGGATGCTATAATTGTAATTGTCTCTGGCAATGCACCATAATGTGCAAAAATAAATTTGAATAGCACAGGTTGTTTTTTTTCACTTCACGAATTGAAGCCGCTTCATTTTCTGGAAGAGCATCGATCATCTCACTGATTTTTTCAAGGTTGTTAGCATAATATATAGCTGCTGATATCCAGGTTCCCCATCTCGTCAAGACTGGTTGCTGAGGTAAACTAAGCTCAATCGCAACTTCCTGAAATTTTCGGGTTCGAGAGGGAGATTTAAGAAATATCTTCTTTGTGTTCGAAATCAACCTGTCCACTTCAGCAGTCAATCATGCACAAGAAATGTTAACCGAAAGGCAATATCCTAACTCAGCATGAAATACTTTTTTCTCACACTTTCTCCTTCAGCAATGTTGAAACATGCGTGAGTTCAATATTACTTAAATAAGGCGAAAATTATTCACATAATAAACGGAAGAAAAATAAATGCCAACAACGTTTTTTGGGAGAAAAATAATTTATATACACATTTTTTTAAAAAAAATGTCAAATTTCATTGAAAAAGGCATTATAATTAAATATAGGCAGTGTGGTCAACATAAGAAACGTATATCCGGAAAAATTTTATCAATATATGCAGTAGATAAAAAGAGGCATTTTGCCAAACTTCTGGGCTCTAATTATAACACAACACATTGGTGTTGTTGGATTCTCGTTAGATTCTTTTGTGCGTAAAAATCCTGCATACTGCATAGAGGGAATCATTATGAAGCACGATTTATCAAGGGCTCCTTTAATCAGTTCTGAAGAGAGGCCCAAAGCTGTTGGTACATATTAATCGTCTATTAACATTATCGACCTGAAAATATCAAGTAGATACAGTCCCTATTAGCCAATTTATGTTAAACTTTATCTTTATATTCTTTGGCAATCTGGAAAGGTCATTACCGAAATATTGCTACAGTAGAGCGTCGATTATCCGAAGTAATTGGGGGACATGGGTGTTCGGAAAACTGGTTTGTTCGGATAATCGAACTGTACATGTTTATTTGCCAAAAAGAAGTACTGTACAGTAAATTTATTCATAAATACAGGCATCTCTTTAAGTATGTATTACAAAGTAACGTACAAAGGCAACTTTAGTAGGAATATATAGTATGTGGTACAGTTTATTAAACAAAAATATGTACATATTACATACGCATTTTGCATGAACAATACACACAGTACACAAAATTAACGTTTAAAAAAATCCTTTATTTTGGTCTGTCTAAGCAAGCCTACACGCTTACGAGCAGCTAAGTCACGTACTTTTTTCATTACAGATATCTGAAAGTGAGCGAGTACACAGTTCGGTTAAGCGGTCGTTCGGTTGACCGACGTTCGGATAATCGACGCTCTACTGTATTTGATGTTGATCGAAGTTTTCTTTTTGTTCGTTGGTGTTTCAAGATATCCCTTTTCTGTATCTTATCTCTTTTGGGGGAGGGGCAAGTGCCTCTGTGTACCCTGCTATATCTGCCAATGCGACACAATATTTTAAAAATTAGCCCCCTCTAGGATTGACTTTGCCCTCCCTACAAAGAATTCCTGGCTACGGAGTACTTGCCCCTCCCTCTCAGCGCACGTGTTAGCACAATGACAGTATTTTCCATTAGTGTCAAAAATAGAAAGTGTATTTGAACAAGGAATATGTATAAACATGGCATTTAAAGTATTAACACAGACAGTGTTCAAAGTAAGAGGGGGTGCGGGGGGATGGCATTCCCAGCAAACTTTCTGCAAGGCATCCCCCAGCTGTCTCATTGCTAACTTACAATGTTAAAGCATAGAAGCATTCCGCCAGCTAGACCGAAGCCTCGCCAAAACATCCCCCAGCTAGGAATTTTCACTTCAGGGGCTGAACACGTGAACACAGAGAAATATACTGTATATAATGTACTCAGTGGCGGCGATTGGGTTCCAAAACCGGAAGGTGCGAAGACAATTTATTTCCCTTGTAGATAAAGTTTAGCATAGTGCGGGGGCAAAACTGGTGAAAAGTGAGGGGGGAAACTGCCCCCTCGCCCTCCCTAATCGCCGCCACTGAATGTACTCTTTGTTGGTATTCGTATTAAATATTCCTTCTCCAAATGAACGATGTTGTAAATACGAGAGATGAAGAAAAAAATACGTATAATAAAATACGAGCAGTAAGAACTTATCGACTTGAATGGGTAATATGCCATGTAACAGTTGGGCTGAAAAGTTCGTAGGCTAACATAGTAAAAAATATTTTTTTTGAGAAAATTCGATTTTATTATTCAATATAGTTGCCTTTGAGAGCGATACAACGATTATAGCGGTCATACAATTTTTCGATGCCATTTTTATAGTACGATTTCTCTTTAGCCTCAAAATAGGCCTCAGTTTCGGCGATTACCTCTTCATCAGTGCTACATTTCTTTCCAGCGAGCATTCTTTTAAGGTCTGCAAACAGGAAAAAGTCACTGGGGGCCAGATCTGGAGAATATGGTGGATGGGGAAGCAATTCGTAGTCTAATTCATATAATTTTGCCATCGTTTTCATTGATTTGTGACACGGTGCATTGTCTTGATGAAACCACTTTTTTTCTTCTTCAAATGGGGCCGTTTTTTCGTGATTTCATCCTTTAAACGCTCCAACAACGCTATGTAATAATCTCAGCTATCTCGATCAACTTCACTTTACGATCATTTAAAATTATTTTGTGGACTTTTTTGATGTTTTCGTCGGTAACAGCCTCTTTGAGGCGTCCACTGCGTGCATCGTCTTCGATGCTCATTTCGCCTCGTTTAAATTTAGCAAACCACTTCTCAACGGTTGACTTTCCTGGTGCAGAGTCCGAATAATGTTTATCAAGCCAAGCCTTGGCTTCAACAGTATTTTTTTTCGCCAAAAAGCAATGCTTTATTAACACACGAAATTATTTTTTATCCATTTTTTCACAATAACAAAAGCTGCTTCACTCACAATGCTATATCTCACGAACTAATTATCCGGCAGCTGTGAAATTTATACACGTATCTTTTGAAGGTTAGTGCTAAGTAAAAATCACATGGATTTAATTCTAGTAACGCCATCTATGAGTCAGCCTACGAACTTTTCAGCCCAACTGTTAAGAAGTGTGAAGAATTCAAAATTGAAATTATGCGCAATGGGCCATATTAGTATGACGTCACAGCAGACGACGAGCTGGAACTGAGTCTAAACAAATAAAAACGTGTTCTTTTCTCTATCCAACTTCGTTGAGTTTCCCATTGCAAAGGGTAACTTTAAAGTGGTTTGCATTGGTCGAGTAGACGGGAGAGTAGCTGGAGTGAGTAGGGTAAAGCGAGCTACTCTCCCCGTCTAAACATCTGGGCGGGGGGAGCAATGGAGCCAGAACTCGCTTCAGTAGTCGGGACAGTCGAGTGGCTGTTCACGGAGGACAGCGACTCGACCGAGTTGCTTCTTTTTCCATCGATTTTTTCATTCGCGCGTAAACTCGACAGACCACTCGGAGAGTATAATAGAGTCTATGTTGTGTGAGTGTCCATGGAATTTCTGTCGATTATAGAAACAAACAAAATAAACTATGGGCGTATGAGGCTATAAATGTAGGAGATGAGACTTGTATTTGGCGTAGGAGAAGTAAAATTAAAAATAAGGAATTTACGTTCTCAGTACAACCAAGAACGATCGAAAATAGAAAAATCAAGGAAATTAGTTTTCTTTCCAGACATGTCCTCGTGCATTATTGTATTCATTTCTCGTGAAAAAAGTGTGTAAACTTTTTTCTTGAATCGCCAACGACGTCGATAGGTTCATTCTGTCAAAAGAACACCAAACAGCTACAGCTGCAGTATCCCACTTTGCTGTAGCCGAGTAGAAAGTGTGTAAACAGCTACTCGCCATAGAAGGGTCGAGTCGAGCAGACAGCCCAGTAACTCTCCCCCTCACTCGACCAATGTAAACCAGTCTTAAGAATCGTGAATGCAGTTAAAATTGTGATGTGCATCATACATCAATGTAAAGATGAGACTTCGGAGAATACGTCTATATATAACATATACCTTACAGATGAGATTGTAAAGAATAAATGGAGTAGTAGGAAATCGAGTAAAGCGAATGTGTAAAAAATGTGTAATACATTTTTTTTGACTTGCTAAAACATTAAAACATGGGTCCCTTAGTCCACGACGGATTCTACTATTTCCTTCAAAGAGGAGACTCTTGTATCATTACAGACAATGTTTGCCTACTAGTTACAATAACCATTTTGCAAAATATTGTGTGAATTGTATTATATTATAATTGAAATACATGTTTTGGCACCTGACCAACAAAATGGAATCCCTTGATTGATCAATGACTTATTGGATTACAGTGTCATCATTAGGCCTAATACTTCACATTAAGTTTCATAGAAAGAAATTGTTTTAATGTGGGTGCAAATAATTTCACGGGGCGCCATGGCATTCTCTTTAATATATTTTCTTTCATATAGATCGTTTGGCTCCCAGGGTCGACTCCCGCCACCCCATAGCTATGCTTCTGAACTTGGACTATAAGAATAGCAGACATTGCGAGCGAAGCGAGCAAGAAAATTTTATGAAATGTATTTTTATTTGTATAAAATTTGAAATCGAGGGGGGGCAATTGCCCCTCTGTACCCCTTGCAAGTGCCCTTCCCCGTCTGGAAGAAAAATGCAAGCAACACGTGAAAACTAATTCCATCATGAGTAGCTATTCTTAGATACTCCTAGTCTTGTTTTTTACTTCAAGGTTTGCTTCCCCTAGAATGGACTTCCATCCAAGGTCGGAGGGGGGGACAATGGCCCCTGCCCCCTGTGTTTGCGGGACTGTTTATGAGTGTCTCTTCATCAATTTCACGTCATCACTCATTGTTGAGATTAGCTAGAAGTGGCAGAAAAGCAACGCTAAGTAACAAAAATCAAATATCCACTCCCTCTATCTACCACATGAATCATTTTACCAAAAAATAGCCTTGGGAAACAAAACGTTAAGCAATTCCAGTCCTCGTGCATTATTGTATTCATTTCTCATGAAAAAAAGTGTGTCAAAATATTTTCCGATTTATTTTATGGTCCACATTGGTTCCTGTTTCTGCCGAACTTTTACACCACCCTCACTGCATGTTCTACTGGTGTGCTAGTAACATTGTCGCATTTTAATGGACTGCTCCCGAATTCGATACCCGGTGGAGGCACGTTGCACAGTGGCTCGGATCCCACTTTAAACTTTATGTCCAGTCCCAAGTAGCTTATCAGTGCATAAAGTGGACTTAAAAAATTCAATTCTATTCGACTGACGGGCGTTCTGACTCAAGGTAACTTAATATATAAGGTAGCGCCATCCGAAAATTGCCGATCATGCACGAGCGCGTGACGTCATATGGGAGGATCGGTTATGCTCGGTACCCCTTCGGTTATGTTCGTTCGGGGCTTGGCCGAAGCAAACGGGCCCTATCATTTCTATGCGAGTTTCAGAGAGGGAAAGTGTTTCATTACTTTGAGGGGGAAATATTAATTATCATACTTCGGGATGGTATTGAGGTATTCCTTTAATGATTAGTAACATAATTAAAACATGCTACTTTTAAAAGAGGAAAAATTGCACATGCAAACGTATTGTATCAATCTTTGTTTCCACAAAAGCTATTATCACATTTACTAAATTTTCAATTTTCTCATTAAGGACAAATCAATGTCTTACCCGATTGGATTCGAACCTGGCGTCGTAGTGCGCTGTTCTAAGAACTCCCCCACGGAGATCGGCAGAGGCCTCCGAGGTACTACGGGCCTCACAGAAAGTCACAGGAATATTATCGGATTATAAATTATGGATATTAGAGTTTGGATAATAAATAAATAAAATATATAATATATAATCTATAAATAAAAAACACCCGTTCTTTATTTATAGAATTTCAAAGAGAGCGATAGTTTGCAAAACTAAAAAAAATCCTATTTTGTTCTCACGACGATACAAATAGAAGGCATAATCGAAAACAAATTGGTAACTTTAGACTGATACAGAATTGACTAAGCTGAATTTTGATGTAACTCGTTTTTATGTGGTTTTACTGAATCGTTCCTTCTTATTCATTCAGAACGTTGCAATCATTTCCAAGAACATTTCAAATTTTACATAACATCAGAAAGTGTTAAAATAATACTGATATACTTAAAATCCAATCTTTACCGTTCTCCATAATGTAACTTTATTTCTCAAATTGTCAAGTGAAAGAAGCAATATACAATCTAGATAAAATTTTACTCTGCATTTGAAACTTACTCTAAATTCGAAAGACCTTCTTCATATATTTTAAATTTCTCTGGTTCAAATTTGGCTGAAAGTTATCATTGTCATAGTTCTAAAAAGTATTTTTTTCGTATTAAGAACTTTACATACACACGCGTGCAGAAGACGAGCCAAAGTGTACAAGTACTAATTTAACTAACTTAACCTACTCGAAATACTTGATGAGTGCTAGGAACATCAAACTTAAATGTCTTAACCTACTAATTCAATTGCCTATAGAAATACATTTATGATCACACGGTAAATGAAACTCTTTTAGAATATCCATGAAAATATCTTAGTTCTTAGTTTAATTAAACAATAAAGGAGAAAAGTTACATGAACTCACAATGATTGACCGTGCAACTGTACGAATCATTATTCGTTAAAGGACTTTGTCCGCAGATTTTCCATTTCCCTTTCCATGTGTGCCTGAGTTGTATAACCGGAAAATATACTCCAAGGCTGATATGCGACACACATTTGTACTTTAACGAAGTAACTTGCATTACACTAATCATAGAACTTGCTCTTTCTGGCAGAAATGTGCTACAAAGAAATAAGAGTACAAACTTATCCACAATGTATTTGTGAAAAACCAAAATTGAACAAAGTTGCAAACAATCCAATGATGAGTGTAATATTCACTTATGCAATATTTACCATCGTGCATACAAAGCTATGTAACTCGAGTTGAAGATGTAAGTGAATTTCATTTCCAATAGTGTGAAAGTCTTCGAAATGCACATTTCCGACAACGTCTTTCACAATAATGTGAACATACAAATCACAATCGACATCGGTTTGTGTTAAATAAATTAATTTGTTAGTAATTACAAATACGACTTACATAAAATGTACATAACAAATCAGTTAGGCTCACTACGTACTTCGCACTAGTTGAACACATTTTCAAGATATTGATGACTTTTCTTGTAGTACTGTCGGTTAGGTTACGTTGTAGATTTTGAACTTCTTTATTTATTTAAAACAGGTTAAAAGAGGTTGTTTGTAATCTTTAATTTATTGGCTTCATTATGCAGACGTGTGTTTCTCCTTTGTAAACGATCGAATATGTTTTCCAACAACGAAACATTGCTTGCAGTTTGTGTACATACCTTCGTCTATATATTTTTCTCTTTTCCTGGCAGCATAGTCTTTAGCCTGTTTAGGGCACGTCTCCTTATTGCATCTCTTTCGTAGCGTACATTTAATCTGTGGTACATCTCTGCAAACCTTTTCAACACGTCCTACAAGCGAATCATATTGTGAAGATAAGTGTTTAGGAGAACTACACCATTTCCTCGATTATTTGGTACTAAAGTAATTTTAGAGATGGCACTGCAGTTGGCTTCAGCACGTTCTTTGGTGGAAAATACAGAAGTACTGCTTTCAGATCTCGCACATAGTCTTCTTCACAATAATTGGCACTGCCTACTTGCATTTTTTACATTTCGTCTACAAGCATGAATCAACTGTTTACTTACGCAATTATCGACTGGAAATCTATGATATTTTATGTCAGTTCCTTTAGTTTTCTGGTTATAGTTTCCATAGCTTGCTACAGCACAATTAGACATGATTGCAGTCTACAAGTACAAAAATACAATAAAAATAAATCGAACGCTACAAAATCAACAACCTGCTTGTTCCGATTTTTGCGACGTGTTAGTAGTTAACTGTGCCCAGCACCAATCCCAGTTCTTCCAAGATGACGTAATGCATCCACGGACGACTGCGCATACGTACTGCACATAGCAACGAGCACCCAAACCCGATCCTCCCAGATGACGTAATGCATACGTACTGCACATAGCAACGAGCACCCTCTGGTTCTGACTATGTGCTGGTCGTGGCCATATTGCACTTGGAAAATTATCAGTATGCTGGGGTGAAGCTTGATGTGACGAATTGACAATGGCAGAGGCGTTTCGTGAACGCATGCGTCATTGTAGGAAAAAGGACAGCTTGCTCTGCTACGACATTCATGAGCATTTATACATTCTAATTTCTTCCTATATGAGAAGTATTTATTTTACACTAGAGCGCTGAACTAAGCTTATATTACATTTCTTGGATCTGAAGTGACGCATGCATCAATTGTGGGAAAAGAATTATTACTTTCTTTCACTTCAGATCCAAGCAATGTAATATAAGCTTAGTTCAGCGTTCTCGTGTAAAATAAATACTTCTCCTATATGAAGAAATTTGAATGTAGAAATGCTCATGAATGTCGTCGCAGAGCAAGCTGTCCTTTTTACCACAATTGACGCATGCGCAGCATGCACCGCATGCGTTCACGAGACGCCTCTATGGCCTTCCAAATGTTACATTGGAAAAAAGGATTCCTGAAAATAGTATTGGAGAGATTCGAAGGGGTTGCGTTAACGAGATTTTGGAAGATGTTTATTATTTTATTATTTGTGAGTATGTTCAATAAAAAAAATATGGTTGGTGCATTACAACTCCCTAGTAATTATAAGCCAGTTTCCTGGTTCCCGATTATAATGGCTCTCAGTTCATGTATATCACTAAAAGCATAATTGTTTAGTTCAAATCGGTGGTCGGTGAACTATGGCCGTGAACGACAGAATTGTTATTTACATGGTTTTGTTTGTGCTACTGTTTTCTGCTATGTACGCCAGCGTAAAAATTCGACCAATTGGATACACTGGCGTACACAGTAGAACAAACAAACACCGTGTAAATAAGTGTCGGTGGTCACACTTAATTTCGCGACTACGATATTTTCAGAACTCGGTGATAAAAACTAGATTCAATTATTTTATGAATACTTGTATCACGCACAAGGAATGCAGATGATCTTACCAGACATCGATTTTATCAATAAATCATTTCTCTACATCCCATGCGTTACTTAACGAACAAATATCACTAATTCACTACTGCATTAAATACCGGTACATACCAGTTCACAGACGTGTTTTACAAGCTGATCTCGGCTATGGATATTTATATATTCTATAAATCTATTTGGTTGTACTTCGGCGCAATCTTTTACTTTGAATGAGATACCAGAGAAGCTCATAAGGTCGGGTGACCTGCTTGCAGCCTTACTTTTATTTTCAATCCGTAACACAATCAGTTTTTCTCTCTCATAGGTTATAAAAAAAAAGCAGTTTTTCATGGACATTTGCCAGTATCAATTAATGTAACTGGTGCCCATATTTGCATTTAAATCAGACAAATGGGTTGCATGTTAATATTGAAGAGAAGCCAACTAGATCAGAGCAGTTTCTTTACTGGTAAACGATGTAGATGTAAGTAGTATCGTTAATTGAAGGGAAAGACCATCTTTCTTTCTCTCTCCCTCTCTCTTAAAAATAAAAGAATTATAATTTATTGAGGTTAAAAACTCTATGTTTCATGCACCTCAATTAAGCATGTGTCAATGACGTAGTGTTAAAGAACAAGCAATTATGAAAGAATAATTACGTTGAACAGCTTGTGTAGTGCAATAAAATAGAGTATATGTTTACTTTTTCTAAGGTCTACAGCAGACCAGCGATGTAGATTTATGATCAAGGAGTCCGCGGTTCGATTCCTCGTAGGACACATTTCAATCAAACTTTTAAATTGTCAATTCAGTTCTTATTAGCCTATCAAATCAAAGTTAACTTTGGTGAAATTTTTTTTCCACATTAGGAAATACATTTTCGTGGGAACATGTTTAATATTTAGAAGATTTTCAAAACATAATTTCTTGCAATTAAGTAGCTGAAGAAGTTTGCGAAATTTGACTATTTCCAGAGTCAAATATTCGTAACTTGAGACTGCGGATCTTAAGTTGAAAAGCCTAACAAAGAATGATTTATGACAACACATTTTTTACGAGTTCGTTGATGCATTCAAGCTGCAATAGTTATTCGTTATATAAATCATTACATGCAACTGTAGAAATACGACATAATTATTTAAGATGTATGAAATTTTCTGTTTTGTGAAACTTCAGTATTGTTATTGCAGATATACTGTTACTTTTGAGAATAAGGGTCTTTGTTATCGAGTAAATGACTGTCTTCCTACTCATGTTTCTCAAAAATTCACATTCCTCCCTTTGACGTCATTCTCGTTCAATATCTTTACCAGCAGATCCGAAATTAGACGATCCGCCAGAAACAAAGCGAGCAAGGGACAAGAATTTTTGGTTCATGCACACGATGTGACATTTATCAGCCTTATCAAGTCCAAGCGTCCACCTTTCATGCAAAGGAAAACAAACCGTTGTCATTCCTGATCAAAGACGGTGGAGAACAAGACGCCTCAACCAGTCTCGAGAAGTATCGTATGTAAATGTCTAGTAGTTTAGCAGCAGCTCAACAGATGTCTCTATCTTATGCGTTGCTCTTTCATCGTTCCAATACATTTCCAATAAGTCTTTAGGAATAACGAATGAATGAACTCGCTCCCTTCCGGAAGTTCTGTTATTATATCACGCTTGTTTCCAACTGTTTTGACACAGGATTTAAGCATAACAAATATACAATTTCAATTGTCAATATGCATGTTATATGTGACTTAAGCGCAGCTGTCCTCTCGCAATAGCGGGTTATCGTGACCCGGTTCTCCCGTAGGCTTCATTTTGAAGAAAAAATATCAGTCAATCACTTTTAAAAGATTAGAACCAATCAGAAGTAGCCTCTCGCGTAATAATTGGTAGTAGTTACGCATTTGGCCAGAGATGGCAGCACTATGCATGTGATACGCTCAGACATATGAGGTATTCCATAATTGAAGTGTCTTGTTCCTTCCATTGCCCTTGCTCCTGATCATTCCAACAAAATATTTATGTCACTTTTGTACAGTGGAATTCATAAGTATTACCGTGAAAATTGTCCATGACTATTTACATTAATTTTTCTCTTACATCCTGTGTGTTTTAATCGATGGATTTGTATGTATGCTGGTGCAGAAGTTGTCAACAGCTTGTTTTGAGTTTTCTTTTAATTCTTGGGTCAAATAAAGTGCACGAACATGGTGATGGACAATTTGCACGGTAATACTTATGGATCCCACTGTACATTTCAGACCTCAAAACGAAAGTATACACTGTCGTAAATTTTCGAGCAAATCTAGTTGTGATCAGATACACACATCAATCTGGCAACAGTGCAATATCTTTCATGTCCCCGAGCGCGGTTGATGTGATGGATATTTTAAATGCTACTTGATGGACGAATATATAACCTCATCTCCAGCAGGTATTTAAATATCAGTCATATAGCTTAATACTAAACTGTTGTACCATTTTTCATTAGAACATAATATTTCGGCAAATCACATGTTTGGTGGAAACGATTCCACTTTTCTGAAGTGTCACGGTGCTATTCGCGATTAAAATTACCACCTGAGCGCTAGTGTTGCTTCCAATATGGCCGCTCTATGTAGGATAAATCTTTGTTTACATTCAGTAGTAGTACGTAATAGCAGCGTGTTGTCATTGCTGGTATGGAAGAAACGTTTAAATTACGCGTTATATTTAAATATTGCGAATGCGATGTGAATTCCAGGAACTATAACGAAGGTGAAGCTGTGCTGAGAGCGAAGCATTTAATTATGATAGGCAAAAGTAACACGGAAAACGCAGACTAATGTAGGATATACGCACTGGTTCTTCAAAGCAGTGCCGTTTCATCTGCACCTCAGTTGAAACTGGGACTCTCAGAAGTGATTTGAAAATAAAGCAATTCACCTGTATTGCAAAGCTTGTGCAGGAGAAAAATGTAAACATATCGTTGCAGTTCTTTCCCCAAAGAGGCAGGCTGGTTTAATAACAACACACGATAATAATAATAACAATAACAACAATTTCATTGAGGCTATCTTCAGTCTTCACTGAAAATTGACTTACTGAATGAAACAGCAACATTAGCATGTCAATTTCCTTTTTCTGACTTACCATTATGAATTCTCATACTATTTCCATCTTCACACTTAATCGACTTGCACCTGTTCCAAATTACATACATACTATATTGTTTTCGAAGAAAAAAAATGTTATATCCATAGAGAACAATTTAAAACTTACTTTCATGGTAATAAAATCATCTTTTGGAAAATAAAGTGAATAGACTCTTGCGTTCTTCGATAATTTCCTTGCCGCATTTCAGTTATGCCAATCTTGTCAATCAGTTCTGTTATTTACAAATTTCATTTTGTTGTTCCTGACCCACAAAACGATTTAGAGGAAAAAACTGAACAGTAGACGTTACTTTTTCGCATGTTCTCCATGCTTTGAACGGCTTCAACACAGCGAAGTGTCCTACTTGGAGTGGTTCCTGAAAATCTCACCAGATGACATATCGGATAATTTTAATCAATTATCTGCTGTTTTCATGAAGCTTGTAAAAAAGGATTGAACTGTTACAAATCGGACATAAAGTAATTGCTGGAAAATTTTCCTTGAACACATTAGAGCTTCAAGTAAGTGAAATATAAATAATGTTACATCTTAATATGAACGAAAGTACAATCAATCTAATTTTATCAGTAAGTTTAACGTTGAAAGCAAGGTTTAGGACATCAAGATATCGTGGAAGTGCATATATATATATATATATATATATATGCACTATATATATATATATATATATATATATATATATATATATATATAGAAAAACTTAATTTTATTTGCATTCCTTCGATATTTTATTTTATCTTGCTGATTAGCAACAGAATATACTTAATTTCTTGCGCAATATTTGATTCGTTTTAGAGCCAAAATCGTGTTGGCGTGGTTTGCATAGATCGTTACTACGCCAGGGGTTCTATTCTTCTAATAACCTTGGTTCTATCCATGTTGAAATGCTGTTAAATGGCTGCAATTGGACACTATCATGTTGAAAAGGCAGATGCGATGTGGTATTTCAAACACAAGCATGGAGGGGGGGGGCGGGGACTCTTTGATATTGATGTAAGCGATAGTTTCAATCATTCGTATCGTGCATCACTTTCACGTAATCATCATTCATGCCGTATGTAGCAGAAAGTGATAGAAGACCATGGAATTCTTGGAAAAGCCTCTCTAAATAACTAAGTTACAAACAAAAACAAATGCCTTTCTAAAAGATTCTCCTTAAAAGACATAAAACAGACCTTAAATAAGAAAAATACAATATCAGTATCAATGAATATAGGCCAATATGGACTGGATTTATAGTTTAAAGTGGAATCCAAAACAGTGTGCAATGATCCTCCAACGGGAATCGAAGCCGGAAGTCTACAGATGGGAGACTGCAATCTGTCAAGATTATATCAGCAACATATGTTCCTGAATAAGGTTGTGATTATGCAACTGAAACTCAGCTCCAACGTTTCTCTTTCAGCTTTGCTGGCTGTGTAACCTAGAAAATAGGTTTCGCAATTGCTTTTGAATATAATGGTCTATACTATGGAGTTTATTCACATTGATAAAAGTTTTTGTCAACATTTGGATTCCACCGCGAGCAAATTCCTATCATTGCAAATTATTTGCATTCCTCAGCGTATAAATTATAACCTCAGCAGTGATGAAGTGGAAATACAAGTTTTCCATTTCGAAGAGTTGAACAATTAATTTCCAGCATGTATCAATTGAAATAAGGTGTAAATTACGATGCAGAACATAAGCAAGAGTGATTTCTTTGTAGTTTTTATTGTTAAACAAGTGTTTTTTCGAAGGTTGGTCTCGTTTTGATTATATGTTATATGAGAATTTCTTTAGTCCAGTGCCGGCCCCCGTGGCGGAGTGGTTAGCACCAGGGGTCCCTGGTTCGAATTCCGTCCTGGGTATGGATGTTTGTGATTGTCCATTCATCAATTTCGTCATGTTATCACTCATCCCCATCTTCGCAAATTAGTCAAAAATGGCACAAAAAGCGAAGTAAAATAAAGCAAATCTATCAACAAGAATCAATCTTTAGCCCAGTGTTCGAAGTGAAGATACGTGCAAGGGGACGGCATCCCTAGCTAGGATAAACTACGCAAAGCACCCTTCCTGCACGACGTCAACCTCGGTCTAACAGACCTCAGATTTGAGACTCCAGTTCGACTTCAACCTCACAGGGCTCAACCTTGGAACTTCAGCTCGACCTAAGCCTTACGCTTCCCCTGCCTCAAAACGAAACGTTCGTTCTGCCTTTGAACAGGCACATTCTCAGCCTCCGGCATTACGTGTCGTAATCGTAAGTTCCCGAGCACCAGATGGGCCTCGGTGTGACATGGTCCAAGCCTCCGAATTCGAAGCAGGCCTCTGGCACCCTCACGAGTCTCGGAGGCACATGATGATGCCAGGGTCGGTCTCAGCCCCACTGACCAAGACTGCAGTCCTCTGCCATTTCTTTCTGGTAGATCTCAATTGACTTCGTGATGCTATAAAGATTGGTTATATCAATTGGTTGAATGAAGTTATTTTACGTTGCTTCTTTGCCCATTTTGGCTAATCGCGACGATGAGGATGAGTGGTGATGATATGTTGAAATTGATGAAGGGACACTTGCAAAGAACACCCATATTCAGACCGGGACTCGAACCCAGAACTGGCCTATTCTGCCATGTTATCTGGTTTACCACCGGTATGTTATATAGAAAATGCCGGAAATTTTGAAGTTGTTGGACTTCTGTTTTTGTTTTACTTGAAAACCTGCATTGGTGTTTTATTTCTATCATATCTAATTAATATATAATAAATATGTACAATAAATAATAATTGTTGCAGTAAACCAGATCAGATTTTCAGAATACGCCACTGGAATCCACTCAGGTCGCCTGGCATCTTAGCGCCCTACGATAAACACCCCCATCAAATTAAAACCTTTCATCTTTTCCCAACGCAAGACCAAAAAGTAATAATGAGAAAGTTTTGGTAAAGTACAATTCAAATCTTGCCATGACACGTAAAAATCGTTTAGAATAGCCGACTTGTCTTTCTGGTGGAACTTTTGGGCTAAATTTCAATTCCGGGAATAATTCCTTCACAATTAGACCCTTGCATATTTTATATTTATTCTCAGAACCAACTCGGGTAACGATCATAATCTTTCTATAACACTGGGGAACAGTGAAATTGCGGCACAGTATTTGAGAGCTAATTTAGGGCAATTTCATGCTGCTGAATAATGATATAATAATATATTTCCTGAATTGGCTCTAATTTATGAAATAAATGCAACTAAATCAAAATGGCGGAAACATAAGACATACATGAACTTCCAACAACAATTTAATATTTCTTTTTGTGATTACAATCATTATTATAAAAATAAATTTATATAGGCCTATGATCATAATAATTAAGAAAATATGTGCACAATGAAGTAACAAACTATGTGAAACGTTTTCTATACGATTTCCTGCTGTATTGCTTTTTAGGATAATCCCTCTGTAAGCTCCAACAGTAGTCGGCCATCACGTGGCGATCCCACCGTCCTTGGTACCTTTCTTCCATTATCCTTATATCCTGATGGAACCTTTCTCCCCGTTCTACACTAAAATCACCAACGTTCTCAGGGAATCTATCAATGTGGCTATGTAGAAAATGTATCTTCACACTCATATTAGATCCCAATTTCTCAAAATTTTTCAACATATTTCCAACTATATCGGGGTACTTTTCTGCTCTGTGATTCCCCAAAAAGTTTTTGACGACGGACACAAAGCTCAGTCAGGCCTCAGATTCGATGTAAGACATGTAAGTTGTAAAATTGGCATCATTTATGAGTGTACGAATTTTTGGTGGTCCGTCAAAGATTCCTGCCTTCAATTTTTCAATACTTAGTCCTGGAAAAGTGTGGCATATATATATTTGAAACAATCACCACTTGTATCTAAGGCCTTGACAAACTGTTTCATCAACCCAAGTTTAATATGCAGTGGCGGAAGGATGATTTTGTCCCTATCTATCAGCGGTTCATGAATGATATTAGCTTTTCCCACTAATATTTTCCCTTGGGGGCCAAACTTTTATCGTCCAATGCTTTTCTCTAGCACGACTATCCCACAAACATAGGAAACAGGGATATTTTGTGTACCCACTTTGCTGTCCTAGTAAAAAAATCACCATCTTCAAATCCACACACACGAGCCACTTATGTTCAGCATATTCAATTTTTTTCTAAAACCATTTTTATGTTTTGGTATTCTTCCTTAAGGTTTGTTGAGTGTCCGATATATTGCCTAGCAATGCTTCATAAGTTGCCTAGCAACAATTTACAAATAAATAAAATAAGTTTCTTATGGGAATTTCAGCCCATTATCAAATTTTGATATTACCTAGAAAAGCGTAGAGTAATTTTACCTCCTACATTTTCCATGGTGTGTTTATTTTTATAACTGGAGTCAATTCAACTGAACCAATCATACAATTGGCAATCACAGCTGTTTTGTGTGCTGAAACTGTTATTAAACTTTATGCCGCAAAATAAAATCTTTTTTTTGTTCCCCAGTGTAATCTTTACATTGCAATAATGTCAAAACGGCCAGCCATGAACTCTTTCACGGATACGATTAAAATTCAATTAACGCAATGCTTGTAAAATTAAGGTCCTGGCAGTACGGTCACTTTCGCCAGCATAGGATGTACGAGCAATGAATTCATTACACGGTTAAGCAAAAACGTGTTTCTGTCAAAGCTCGTAAGCATAGGACTTTACCCGCAGGCTAGTTTCTCATGATACGGCTCGACTTGAGCTCAAAGCACACGAATCAGCCACGAAAAAATTAAATCTGAATATAATGCCAGGCAGCTGTTGGCAATCAACGTGATTATCTGCTCTTTCGTTGTCCGTCAATTGTTTTTGAAGCAGCACACAGTTCCCGAACGTGTCAAATTACTTGCCTGTCGAGTTGCAAGTAGAGTAATGGAAACGATGTTTGATATTGAAGTAGTTCGCTAGCACAGATGTTTTAGATCGGTAATGTATTCAAAAATTCTTCCTAAACACGTCATAACGACGATATCTCCTAACAGGCAGTGCAGTGCATGTTTTTAAAACAGCGATTGACCCATTTTGTACCATGTAAGGAACATATCCTTATGAACTGGCAACTTCCCATGGTTTTTCTACCAGTAAACCGTGCAATCGTTTTGTTAATTCTTTCCGTTCATGAGGGAAATAGGTGAAATGGTAACAGCTGTAGAAAGATCATATACAGACTAACAAGCACGAAAAAAGTATATGCCGAAGTCAGAGAAAGTTAACGTAATTTATGGCTGCCAGTTAGTCTATCCAGGACGTTGGTCAATTCTGACGCAGTCAAACGAACAAGCTGTGCTGCAGAGTTGCCAGACAGTGACGCAACATTGTCAAAGAGTAAATAAACATTTTATGAAAGCGACTTTGTCGTTTTTGGAAGCTTGTTGAGAGCAAAGGGTTCGAAAATAGCTGGTATATCGAACTGAATCTAAATGCTTGATGTATTCCAGCGTGATGCAATTGATCAAAGATTCCAGCTAGTCTAGATCTAGAATATACATACTTTCTGGGAAGAAAGGTTCCGGTACTGTTCAACTTGGTTTGTTATTGTGCTCATCATACGAACTTAGCTGTGTCCATGGGGAGAGTCAAGACGCTTAACCTACCTTGGAATAAGGGAAAAAATTCAGCTCTCGTCCGTCCCTCCCTTTTTTTTTGTGATTTTTTGTCTGTTTCCTTTTAGCTTTCATTTCTTTTCTCAGTTTACTTCCTCTCTTGTTCCTTTCTTTTTCTGTTTTCTCTCCAATTTTCTCTCGGTTTATCTTTATTTTTCTCTCTATCTCTCTCTCTCTCTCTCTCTCTCTGCTGATTTTCTGCCTTCTCTCTCTATTTCTGTTTGTTTTATTTAAATTTCCCTTTCTTTCTCGCATTTTATTTTCTTTCCTTGCTTCTCTCTGACATCTCAATTTCTTTATCCCTTTTGTTTCTTTTACCTTCTCTCTCTGTGTCTCTCTTTTTGCGTATGTGTGTGTGTGTGTGCGTCTTGTTTCGCTTCTTTATATCTCCCTTATGTCTTCTTTATCTTTTTCTCCCTCTCTCTCTCTCTCTCTGGTTTAATTATTTCTTCGTCTCTCATTCTCTACCGCAACTTCTATCATCTCTTATTTTATACTCTTCCTTAAAACACTTCTTTCTTATGATGACGTCAATATACCAAGCTTAAGGATGCAGCTTTTTGATTTTTCCACCCCTTTGAAAAAAAATTCTGTGGGCGTCCATAAGAAGTACTCAGCCATGCATTCATGTAGCTACACACACACATTTCTTTCGTTAAACTATAACTATAACGTTATTAGTTTTCATATTCACCAGTGATGTGCGTCTACGCGTAAACAACGATAGTCTACATTCTACACGTAGACTATTTTAAACACGTAGATGACGTAATATAATGTAAAAGAACATGGCGAAAGGTGATAACTTAGCAAAGGGCGCTTTAGAAGTAAAACAAAATTACACTGCGAGGCGAGGACGCTACCACTGCGCCATCGGGGAGGCCCCACTTTCCTTTCATGAAAGACTTGAAAATTAAGTTTAATGTACTTTGGATTGTCTACGTAATCTATGTAACCTACAACTCAATGTAATTACGTGTAGACAACGCATGTAGACGTAAACTTATAGTGTACGACACATCACTGATATTCACTGGTATGGCGTACCGCTAGAAAAAGAGCACAATGTGTGTGTGCGACTACTTCCAAAATACTGTTTTACACTAGCGAGTCTTCTGACAACCTTCTCACAGCGTGCAATTCCATTATCGCACATTCGGAGTGCCCAAATATTTACCCCGTATGAAGATAGAGCACATTGCGTCATCACGGTAGTTAGTTAAGTGCTCCATTACTCTCTTGATTAAGACTTGAGTGCTTTGGAGGAACAACTACTCGGGTATAGTTTCCTTAATATCTTGGTAACCATTATATTTTGTAATTTTGTAAGATGCACAAAAAATCAACCATTATTTTCTACCTTATTTTGTGAACAATACTTTTAACTGTCTGGCAATCTACTAATGTGACGAATGGAGCACACAGCGAACAGACATAAGGGAAATGTTCTTGGGGTTTGTCTATAACCCCAGTGATAACATAATAAGGTGGCTAGACAGATATGCGGTGTTGCCACATACCAGAAAAAACAAATGCAAGAGTCGCTGGTTACAGCACACGATACGGCAGCATTCACCCTGCAGTGTAACCCAATTCAAGTATAGACCCTATCTTTAAAGGAAAATAAACCTTTGTTATTCCTAAAGCAGAAATTCGCGGGCTGTGTTTATTGTGTAGTGTCGATATGCTCCATGGGAACTAATGGCTGATATTCATATTGACGCCATCACGCAGTGTCCTTTCGGAAGAAACAATTGAATACCCATGAAGTCCGTCAAATACATCCGTGGGTGTTATGAAAAGCTTTTAAAAACCTTCTTATAGAGAGAAAATTTGCTGTATTTTATACGTAGTCTTCACATCACGATAATCATACCTTGAATCACTTAGGCAAAGACCATACGCAAAATGTTTACCTAGGGTGACCAGACGTTCTCTTTTTAAGAGTATTATACTCTTTTAGAGGTTCATATACTCTATACTCTTTTCAATTTGCAAAAATCCCCAAATATACTCTTTTCCTTGCTATTTAATTTCATTCATTATTTTACGCGTAAAAATGCCTTAAAATCCACAGAACGGAAAACGTCAAGATGTCAACAAACTGAAGTATTTACTCCTTCACTCAAGAATTTCCTATGAACAATTTCAAGTGTCATTTTATATTCCATCAACAAGCAAAACATATTTCAAATTCATTGGAATTTAATGATAATGATTAGGGCTGAGCCGATATCACTTTGAACCGATACCTATGCCGATACTTTTACCGATTCCCACCGATACTTGAAAATTACAATAATTAAAATTTGTTCAAAATATTGATCAATGTTGGTGTGTAAATATTCTCCTCCAATTATATGAATTAACAACCAAGAAATTTGCTTTAGAATATTCAAGAATTGGATGGCCGCGGTGGCTCAGTCGGTAACGCGTCTGACTACCATGCTAAAGGTCCCGGGTTCGATCACCGGCCGGTTCAAATCCGGGAACTTTTCTAACGGTGGAAGCGGCCCCGGCGCCCACCCAACCCTGGGGGGTAAAGGCGGTCAGGGGCGTTATGCTGATCACATCACCCCCACTCACGACCGGATCAAGAAAGTGTGGGTCGTTACCCCCACACCCCCTATACGCCTTCATGGCGTGGTGCTATGCAACGGGGAATACTTTACCTTTTCTTACCTTTTGTATTCAAGAATTTCATCAGAATATTAAAATAGATATTATGTAGTCACTAAATATATTTTTTTGTGCAAAATTAGTGTAAAATAAAAAGGAAGTTTTAATTTTGCATAATTTCCAGGATAAATAGACTGTCAAGAAGTCGCGCGGGATTTTTGCGGACCCCGTGAAAGAGCAAAATGCATGCGCACCTTCAACCTATAGACTATACTCTTTTTGGTCAACAAATATCTGGTCACCCTAGTTTACCCCATGTTTTCAACGCAGGATCTGATCTGTTTACCGGAAATATGGCTGCTGGCGTGATTTCACCTAGTGAATTGTGGAGGAAGTTGTTCACTGAATATCCATTTGAACCGCGCGCATTCTCCGCTAAGGAATATACAATGTTCGTAACCGTTAACCCGGTACACCTTATTACAATATTTTGTCATAACTAGCTTACTCCAGTCAGAAGCAAAGAATCTCCAGAAAAACCTCAGGACTTAGTTCTAATCTTGGATTGGTGTGTGAACTTTCGTCAACAAATATCCTATCACTGCTCTTGCACAATGTGTATATATGGCGTTCCAAGCGTTGTATTTTACGAGACTACATCATGAAAGCCGATTCCTGTAGTAAGGTCTTGAAGTGTTGACATGATAATTTTAAATATTTGCTCATTCCTCTGCATCTGCTTGGGAAAGGAAAGAAGCCATAAATCCATTTGAACGTCACCGATAAGGAACCACATTCTTCTGCAAATCAATTCCCAAGTTGCAGATGTGATATTCTGCTGTTTCGCTGTTTAATTTCTTGACCAGCAAGCCCCGAAACCGTCGTGTATGGTTGTCAAACAGGTTCAAACTTCAGATAATAATAAAGCGTGTCTCAAGTGGGCGGGGTTCTGCCATAGGCTAGTCTAACACTACGAAACAAGAACCACGAAATACAATGCAAAAGAAACAAAGGGAAAGGGAAGAGAAGAACGAATACAAACATACACATGCAATTGACAGCACTAAATATATCGATTTCGGAAGATTCCTAAACCAGCATGCTCCACCCTTCCACCAATACAAAAACAATCTCAGGAAATAACAATAGCCATTCCGCGTGTAGTTTTATGAATTATGATTTCATTCTTCTTTACATATCGCTTTCTATTCTGTCATTATCAAAGAGGTAAAAGGTAAAGTGTTCCCCTGTGCATAGCGCCACGCCATGAAGGCGTATAGGGGGTGTGGGGGTAACGCCCCACACTTTCTTGATCCGGTCGTGAGTGGGGGTGATGTGATCAGCATCACGCCCCTGACCGCCTTTACCCCCCAGGGTTTCCCCCAGGTACCCATGTTATTCGACGCTGGGTAGGCGCCGGGACCGCTTCCACCGTTAGAAAAGTTCCCGGATTTGAACCGGCCGGGGATCGAACCCGGGACCTTTAGCATGGTAGTCAGACGCGTTACCGACTGAGCCACCGCGGCCACCATTCTGTCATTATCAATGTATATTTTTAAGGTATAAGTTATGGGCTCACATAAAGCTATAATTGATGTCTTATTAAAATCAAACAAGCCAGAAATACCATCTTGAAAGTGTTGTACGACTGTACGAGACAGATTTCCCTTCTGATATATAATAATATGGTAAAAATGTAAAATTTTACTTGTAACTTCATACCAAATTAACAGTTGATTGTTGAGTAACCGAAACACAGTTACATATTTGCACTTATATGTAAATATATTAACTACGCTCCTATTTGTATTGAATTTACCAGATATAGTACTGTTAGGTATTTTTTTAAATGAAAAGGCACTTTCGTTACGTTCATTAAAAATTATCACTTCCAAAAGAAATAAGTTTTCAATTTTGAAGTTCCATAATTTTTAACTCAGGACTGTGTTAGTATATTTTCCATACTTCCCATTAACACGTATACTGTTATATAGTATATAATATTTAATTATAATTATTATATAATCCTGTGAAATGTAACCGAACACATTTACAGTGCAACATTTGAATCTGTACAATTTGTTTTTGCTAGGATTTTTAACTTCCTGTTACTGTATAATAAATCCTTCTGAATGTCAAAATACATGTGGCCCACACAAACCTTTGATAGCCATTGAGTGGTCCATCCACACAAAAAGAATAAAAAAGAATTGGTGTCCATTATTTTTCGCTATGGACATTGGTGTTAACTTCATCGTCAAATGGTTTACATGAACATTTACTATTTGAAATGTCTTCGAAATCCTCGGTCAGTTCCATGGATTCCATTCGACAGCACGCTCTGGGTCAGCTGTAACTCGACACGTGTCACTTCAATGTGTAGTTGAGAGCTCACTCCTAGCTTATTTTGCCCATAAAATGACGTAGGAACGTCATGGGAGTCAGAGACTTGAAGTATCTAATTGTACAGACCTTTGAAGATGGTAAATCCTCGTTATGCAAAAACCGCACAAGAGTATTTGCCCCATTATTGCAGATCGGTCTTCATTTGGACTTGGAAGAGATGAAAGAACAGGTGAGTGGAGGCAGCTGCAAAACATATAGCTAGTCAAACAATATCTTTGTTCAGGGCCTCTCCGATGGCGCAGTGGTAGCGTCGTCGCCTTGTAATCAAGGGGTCCTGGCTTCGATACCCAATGGAGGCACATAGTGGTTCGGATCCCACTCTAAACTGTAGGCCCAGTCCCGATTAGCCTTACACTGCATAAAGTGCATTTAAAACAAGAACTTAATCAATCAATCAAAATATCTTTGTTCCTTCCTCCTCTCGTTGGGAAGTTTCTGGTCATCTTTTTGCTTTACAGTTTGATTATTGTTATTAAAGTTCATTTCTTGCGCAGTTTTTGTTCATTATGTTTTATTGAAGTTATGAATCTATAGTTACAAACGGAAAACGTAACACAAATTGCACTATCCTTTGCCAACATACAGTAAATTTCCGAAAACTCAGTAAACAATATTTCAGCAGAAAACGAACGAAAAGCATGACCAAGTAAACGCACAGTCTTACCCGCTGCGCGAGGTAAGACTGCGATCACGTTCGGGTAAGAATGCGCATCGTACTACTAACACTTTCTAAACAGAGTCACATTCGTATGAAGATTCTATAAAAAGGAACACAAATCACTAAAGAAAGTTCCATTTTCATACGAGAAGCATTTGCCGTGCAAAAGTCATTAACAAAATATATGAACTATGCATTTAATTACAGTAATTGTATGAAATGTATAACAAATGAAAAAAACAGAGCTGGATAATCACTCATCTGGTGAACCGAATAGAAAAGTATTACAATTGATACTATAATAGATTTGGAATCAAATGTAATTATTTATTTTTATGGGATTAGAAAAGTTATTATTGTGTAATAATAATATTAATAACCATGTTGTTATTATTGCAACTAGCTTTATCAATGGCCTCATCCGCCCTTCGAAAATTTCTGGCATGCATGGGAAAGAGAAATTGACAGAATCAGTGTTGGAAATCGTGACAAATGGATTGAATTCATCAAGACAGTATTGAGATTGACCTGAAAGAAGGTGGTAATGTTGATGTTGGGCTTTATTATGAAACATTTATAGTTTAAAACAAGTTTTGAAAATACGTCTACTTTGTTTGTTTCTCCTGAAAATTCACCACTGTTCAGTGTAGTATTCACTAGAAGAAAATACTTGGCACTAGTTGGCAACACTGCTTCAGAAACTGTCTCAACCCTTGTTTAGTATTAAACCTGGCGACAAGTGCGATTGATCCACAAAATGGAAAGGACACCATAAAGGCTGACACGTCATGTAAGCTCTGCAACTTGTCTCTGCCAGGAGTGTGTAACAAAAGCATGCATCACTCTTTCGCTATTATCTCGCTCGAAACCACATCCTCCTGCTTGTCGTACGTGTTGTAGACTGGATCCAGCACTTCAACACCTTTGTCAGGCGCATACCAATGTAAACGCGTCATTTGCTGAATTCTGATTAAGTAAAATAGTGTTGCGTTGACGGGAACATACATCGTGATTTATATTCGTTTTCTCTGATGTGTGTGTATGTGTAATTATCTTCTATATACTATGTAAGCTGCGTGGTATAAAAAATTCCAAGAATTGAATTCGGCCGCTTTTCACTTGGTGCCTATGTATTAGAGCTGTGATTCCCAACCGGGTTGCCGCAAGATCGGCCTAGGAGTGCCGCGAGGTATTTTAATGATAAACGAAGAAAACGAGAAATAAAAAAAGAATCAGGAAGTAGGCAAAATAAATGAATGGGTGAGAGAAAGAAGATAAAGATTCCACATTTTGGTCATTTTGAGCTGAGATAGCCATTTCATTGATTAAGCTAAGCTACATCAATTGACACAGAGAAAGCAAACATTCTCTCCCTCAGCACGTAGTAGTAGTCAGTAGGAAATATCTTTGAGGGAAAGAAGGCAAACATTCCTGGAATGTTTACCTCTTAGCGCTCAGCACCGAAAAAAAGCAGCCAACATTTGCAGTGAAAAGTGTTGAAAATCAACAAATAATCAACTTTAAGCAATGGTGGCCTACGCTGTTTAAGAATAGGACTAAAAGCTTGCAAAGCAGAGAAGTGTTTCAAATTAGCAAGCACAGGCATCTCATACAAAAAGAAGAAGAAGGATATGTGACAGCACACGAGTTTATATAATACCCTAAGAGAAGTATTCAAGCTCTACAAAGACGATGAGATTGTGCTTGCTACTACTAATGCTTATGGTTGGAAAGTTCCAATAAACAGTAATATATATTTTTTTTCAATTTAATATTGAGGATGTGGCTAAAATTGTGCATTAAGTACCAGACAACTGCAAAAATTATGACATAATTTTATCATGGCCTACATCCATGCAGTCTGCATATTATGAACATTCTAATAGTGACAGTGATGTACAGAGAATACTGTTCAAAGTAATGTTTATGTTTCAGGTTCGCCAGTATTTGAAGAAAATGTTGTGTTTCTTAAAATTTATTATCAAGAATTGTTAATGTAAACATTTTATTTGGACAGAACGCTTATCTTGCACGGCTGTAATATTTAAAAACTGCATTTTTATAGCTTGCTACGTTCAAGAGAGAACCAAAAGGAAAAACATTCCACAATGTTTTTATAACTGTGTCTATTTATGTATTAACAATATACAAAAAGTATTGGTTTAGATTTATTGTCAGAGCTTTGTATTAAAATTTAACAATAGAAAGTTTTTTATTTAATAAAGAATTATAGTTGATTTCCAAAAAATTACACTCTGTGGAATCTCTTCCTTCTTTCTCTCACCCATTCAAATATTAAGTCGAATTAATTACTCTGAAGAAAATGAAGGCACATATTATGAACTGCTACTGATTCTTGGTGTTTGGAACTGTCGTATCTGGGTGATATTTTTAATAAGTTAAATTAACTGAATGCTTCAATGAAGGGGCGACAGGAAACAATAATTTCCTCAACCAATAAAATCAAAGGTTTTAAGAGAAAACTTGGTTCTTGGAGGTCTGCGCAGTTCAGAAAGGAGATCTGTCGAACTTTTCATCTCTTCTTAATCCTTTGCCCTTTTCAACTACATATTTTTGCTAGCAAGACTTCTCTGCTATGGCGGTAATAGAATCAAAAGCAAGAAATAGACAGCATAACCTTGAGTGTACATTAGCGCCTTCTGCTAATAATCTACATTTCAAATCAAAATTATATAAATTACGACCCTAATGTTTAATGTATATTTTTACATTTGCCTGAATCAACAGGGGAGACAAAGTCCTTGTTTCTTCGTTCCCCACTTTTCGCCCTATTCTTATATAGTTAGGTTTATCACGACAGTGGAAAGCGATGGGATATATTAAACATCCTTTGCATGTCCGGAATTAGGACCCAGTATCCCTATTTGTACCCTGTGCACTTTAACCATGTTATATACATGATTTTCCGCGAAAAAAATTGCCCCTCTCAAGTGGCATTCCTGATCCCCACCATGTACCAGCATAGATTGTTTGCAGTCTAATCCAATACAATAGGAGGATTAACAGAATGTTTCGCCTAATTACATTATAGGTATCGACGAATTAGTACGTACAAACCTACTACCAGTAATGAACCATTAAACGATTCTTGAATACTTACGATTGGAGAGTTTTTGTGTACGTTTAATCTTGAGAATGGTGAGTAAAACTTGCTCGATTTACTGCCTTCATATGTTGAACTATGGTCGTGTCGTGTGAATTTCTACGTTTAAGAAAAATACATATAATACACTGTAAAGTTGAGAAAAAAATTAATACAAAAATTGTCTTTTCGCTGCGGACAGGATTCGAACCTGTGCGGGTAGAACCCATTGGATTTCAAGTCCAACTCCTTAACCACTCGGACACCGCAGCTCCACGTCACAATATGCGTGGAATTCGCTCGCATTCGCGTAGCATCGCTTGGAGCATCGAACATTAAACGTAACATTTATTTATTTATTTATTTATTGTAATTCCCAGTACAGCAGAAGCCATTTTAAACCGGAAAGAAACTAAAGAAAAACAGTACACTAGTGTTAAAAATGAACACAAAATATGATAAAATAAACTAAACTAAAATGAACAAAAATAAACAAGCCAAAACAGTGCCAAGGGTAACAGATCAGTTTCACAAAAGCATTACTTATGTACAATTTTTTCTATGTTGGTGATTAAAGAAATATGAACTGAATATATCCAATTGATTTGAGATGATGTTGAATTGGTTCGGTAACCTATGAAATAATGAACGTTGCATGAGTGAGAGCCTGGGAGTTGCAGTGTGGAAAGTTTCCTTGCTCCGTGTTTTATGTTTAGGCACTCTTAGGAAGAGTTCGTGGAGTGGGATGCTACATCTTATGTTTTCATTTATGTTATTATGTAGTAATTTTATCTGCAACGTATCTACGTGATAGGAAAGGCATGGACTGCAGTATAAATTGGTGATTTTCAACTTGGATGTTGTCCTAATTTGATTTTTACATAGTTCCTTCAGTTTGTGTGAAGATAAAATATTCATACAGTTCATTAATAGAGCAAAATTTTCATACAGTTCAGTCACTTCAATCCCTAAAGATGAGAGTGATGCTAGCTCTCGAAAGCTCGGAAGCCAATCCGGAAATCACCTAGCTGATATCCCGAGCTTCTTCACTCATACAGTTCATTAATAGAGCTAGCTGGCCCCCGGAGCTATGACGCCAGGGGTGCCTGCTTCGAATCCTGGCCTGGTCATGGATGTTTGTGAGTGTCCATTCATCAATTTCATCATATCACCAGTCATCCCCGTCTTCGCAAATTAGCCAAAAGTGACAACAAAATCGAAGTAAAATCAAGCAAATCAATCAGTCAATCAATTAATAGAGCTACTAGCGGCTGAACCTTGAGCGCTGAATAAAGAGATAATATTATTATTACATTATGTGCTATATATCGAAAGGTTTGATTTGATGCTTTGAAATGTAAATATCGCCCTTCATTCAATTTTACGTGGTCGCGTAATTCTATAGCTAGGATAATCGTGAAAGAGAGGCCCTAATTAACTAAGAAATTCAAATTCGAAGCATTTTTCTAAGATTGATTGAGTTTGTGTTTTAAGTCCACTTTGTGTAGAGTAAGGCTAATCGGGACTGGTCCTACAGTTTAAAGTGGGATCCACAATTTTCTTTATTCGGTATTGTGGCGAAGAATGTGGTGTTTCAAATCTTCACCCCAAGGCAAGTGCAAAATATATCGCTTTCTGTTGTACATATTAAACTGATCCTGTTGCACAATTTTGGAGGTTCCCACAGAGAATCGAACCCGGAATTGTTCGACAAAGGCGAGAACGCTAACCATTTGGCTACGCGGAAGTAAAAGAAGATAAGTGTATCCTGTTTACACCTGAAGATTTTGTCCTACTCCAAAGTACAAAGTTTAATTTTCACACTGCATAAAATAATATAAATTATAAGAATTTCTCGGGTTTGTTTTAATGATTTCATCCATAGCAACAGCTTTATCTGCCGACCGTCGTAAATTTTAATATATTTCGAGGCTCAGGAAGAAACCGAGACGACAACGAGACAGATGTTTATAAATCGAGATGGGACCGAGACTTCGCCAAGTTTCGTCTCAATATCACCTCTAATATCAAGCCATCGTCGAGATCGGGCTACAAAGCCAGAAAAGCGACGTGAAACAAGCTAATGCAAGTGCATTACCGTCTATGTACAGTCATCGGCAATAAAACTGATGCACCGATATCCTGAAATATTAGCTGCCTTGCATGGCGTTATATGTATGTGTTGCCTAACTCTAGGCGATCGCCGAACGAGTGGGGTCGCGTTGTAAAAGCTACGGGAGCGCTTGCTGTAAATTAATTTCACTAAATTAGAAAGGTAGAATTCTTACTTACTACTTAATAAACTTTTATAGTCAGAAGGGTAATTGTGAATCAAATTTATTTTTGTGTAATTTTCTTTTATCTGTGTTCAATCTGTTCCTTTCTTAACATGATTATATTTTATCATCATTTGTGTAATTTCCAATGTTTTATTGAACATATTTCTTATGTTACTTATGTGAATGGATTTGCATGTATTTCCTAAAACATTAAAATACTGATTATTAAAATATTTTATTGTGAATATTCGTCAGAAGAAGACCCTGTTAGAGGGTGGAAACATTACCTTTTTAGTGTATATACATTTTTTATACTATAAATTCTGCCTTGGTCAGTATTTTAATGTTTTATTAACATGGAAGCAAGGCTTAACAGTGTTACCATGTATTTCCTTTGTTACAACTATTACTGTAAGTCTGTAAAGCGTTATATTTAGAAAAAGTCTTGTTCTCAGTTCTTTGAATGTTTTCGTAAGCAAATATTAAAATATGGAAACTTGTTTTAATTATACTTACGTACCCACACAAACACACAGACAACAATGAAAACTATAAAGTTAAAGATAGTTATCAATTGCGAACTTGTACAACGAAAGATTAAAAGTAAAGTGACACTATTGTTCGTCAATTTTTCAACTCTCTTTGTAAAGTGTAATTTTAATTCTATAATTTGGTTCGTATGAAATACTGACAAATGCACATCAATATATCGAGTATGAAAATTCGGAGTGTAGTTCAGATAAGTCATCATCATCCATCGCCGTTTCCTGCCTCTGGCTGGGTCGGCATAGTTCAGATAAGTAAGAAAAGCTAATTATTACATTGAAAATGAACTTATTGTTTCTGTTCCACTTGCTTTGACATAGGTTTTCCATTACTGAAAATTTACTTATTATAGTAAATGAAAGGACAATAGCTAGATTGTAGGCAAACTACAGCTTTCAAAATATGTAATTACTAATTAGTCTACTGCAAATGTTTGAATTCTTTCATTTTTATTTGGCTGGCTCACATGTACTTTTCTAATTTGTTCTTGGCTTATTTAGAAGGTAAAAAAAGAAAGAAAATCGTCTGTGGTTAATGGGACGCACATGTTCGTTTCAGTCAAGTGGAATTTTCTGTGCAAAAAACGGTTCGATTTTTCAATTCTCTTAGTTTAGTTTGCATTGTACATTGGAAATATATTTTGCGTCATTAAAATCTCCCGTGTGGCAAGATCTCTTGCTTGTATTTGTTGCATTCGCCAGAATTAACAAGCAGTCAGACATGAATCGGTTTAACAGATGGTCATCCGGCCTAGAAACATTTGGCAGCATGTGTAAAAAAGTTATTCGGGTAGATAACCTTTTTAACTTCTTCCTTTTCGTGTCTCGTTCAGTCGACCTTTCGCTAAAACCTGTACATGTAAAGCTTTCTGAAACATACACGTCACCATGTACCTGGTTCTTGAGCAATTCAAGATGGCGTAAGCACCCATGGAAGATAGCCCAGCAGGAGACTTGAGTTACGACAAGACAGACCTATTAGCCTCGTCGGATTGAGTGTCTTATTTTCCTGGGGGGACGAGGGTAACGTAGGGAAAAAAATGTGTCTGCTTTCTAGACCAGCTGTGAAAATAACACCTCTGAACCCGAGAATTTGGCTGCTCTAATTTTTATGCAGCTGAATTCTGGAACGCTACCGCCTGAACTTTCTCGTGTTCGACAAACAACATATGCCCAGCGAAGAATACAGATTAGGTATGCATTCAGTTGTGAAGTTGATACGGCTGCAGTAAACACGTTGGAACCACACCCACACGTATAGTGCCAAACTGGCTATTTATGGGAAATTGTAGGGTAAGAATAAAATGAATCTAAATTATTGTTAATAAATTTTAATAATGCATGTTCGTATCCTTTACCAGAAGAAAAATCAGGGACATGTAAGAATGATTAGCTGTATTGCTCTGTTTTTTTACTTCTTGTTTCTTATTAAACAATCAATTAACAGGGACATTTATATGCAATAAAGCTAATTAAACCAAGAATAACCATAAGGAAAATATATAATTTCTGTCATTCCTTAAAACTTCTTCAAGCAACCCGTAATTGCATTAAAATTCATTTCTTGCAATGCAAAGTATCTATTATTGATATTGAACCCACACTAGGGTGGCCAGACACATACATTCAAAAAAGAGGTCAGAGCATGGCGAAAAAGGAGTACAAAGTCATACAAAAGAGGACGCTGCAAAAAATTGCACCACATTTTCCATTACTCACAATTTAAGCAATATTAAAAAATCAGATACTTTTCAGGTGATCTCTTTCAATAACTTCCTCTTACTTTTAAGCAAAGAAAGCGATCACATAACCTGTTATTTAACAAATGACAAAGAATATCTACAATTTGAACCACATAATTTTACTCCTCTAATTCTTGGGTATTAGAATGAAATAGCCCCACAACTAATGCAAATGTAACAAGTAAGATTTATTTAAACTTATTTCCAAAAACCGAAATAAAGGTAGTTTAGAAACATGATTTTAATGCCAGGAACATTTCTAGCACTCTTTCAAAAGCAGGGGAATGTGACACGCCTTACACGTACCTAATTTTCGTTTTTTCCATCCTTTTCTTGCAAGATCATTGTTGAATTTACACTTTAGCTTCGTTATTTCATGAAATAATCAAAATTCTCACTACGGGTTTCTGTATCGCCTATGTATAACTCGAAAAAGAACTGCTTGATCTCCGTGGCAGAGTGGTTAGCACATCTCGCCACAATACCAGGGGTCCCGGATTCTAATCCCGGTCCCGGTTTGGGTGTCCTTTGTGAGTGTCCCTTCATCAAAGTCATCATATCATCGCTCATACCAATCTTCGCGATTAGCCAAAAGTGGTAGAAAAGCGAATTAAAATAAAACAAATCAATCAATCGGAAAGGAACTGCACAGACTCTGTCGTTAGGGTGTCTGACTACCATGCGAGAGAGAGGTTCGATCCCCAGCGGGGGAGATATGGGATTTTTGTACATGTTCAAGTGGCTCCGACACTCACCCAGTGTATACCTGGCAAATGGTGGTAATGTCATCCAGGGGCTTGGTGCTGATCCCATCACCCCCCCCCCCTTAGGCCGCGATCAAGGAAGTGTGGGGTCCTAACTCCACAACCCCTACACGCCTTCATGACAAGGTGCAAAGCACAGGTGAGCACTTTACTTTTACAGACTATGTGCATTCCTGCGGTCTCAAAGGGCGAAGCAACGAGCTAGAATAATACTAATGACTAGGGTGTGGAATTTTTTCCTATTTTATTTCTGTGTAGTAAAGCAGGCTTTAATGTTTAAGTTCGTTTCATGGTGTTTCTAGTCCGAAAACACATTTTTATAGTGCCTATAAATGCCCATTTTGAGGGTTAGTGCCTATTTCGCTTAATCGTGCCAAAATATTGCTAGTCTGCAATTTTTGCATACTTGTGGCTTTTATTACGTGCCTTTGGCATTCCCTACATTGAAGAACGTATTATTGATGTTATCTGGTGTTCGCCAGATTTGAGGGTCTCGATTGGAACATTGTTTTCTTTTTATTTGTCACAATGCTGCAAATTGTTTTTTCATCATTTGTTCAAATCCGCACAGTCGTAAGCATAAACTATTTTTGTGAGAATTACTTTAACTCACGATTCCCCACAAATGTGAATTTTGACCAAAACAGTATTAATAGTTTGTTACTCGTTAGCGCACTTTTGTGTATAAACTCAAGTGCTAATACAGTATAACTCTATATTGTAAGAAGAAAATTGAAATAAGTTCATATTCATTGCCCATTTTAATGTCTTCTTTTAATTTTAGGGTGCCTATTTTCGTGCATTTTTATAGTATATAGTGCCTTTTTGAGTGCCTATTTTCATCATATTGGTGCCCATTTGAGATGTTTTTAGTGGCTATAAATCCACACCCTACTAATGACAGCCGGGAAAGTGATCGTGTTGAGCTCCCAGATGCTACGTGAGCATTGCTCGAATACTTAACGCACCCCAAGTGATATGATGATCGTTATGTGTGCAAACTTTCTCTATGCAGCACATTTGCTATGGTCGGTGCTATGTTCTTTCCAGAAAAGGAGGACATTTACAGAATTCTAAAAAATCCGCCCGGACGCCGGACAGACACCTAAAAGGGAGGACATGTCCGGATAAAAGAGGACGTCTGGTCACCCTAACCCACACTACATATGAATGCTTTTATACAGTATTTTCTTAATGTGGTGTTATATGCTACATATCTCTGAAAAATGACAGGACAGATTTGATTTTTTTTAAAAAATCCACTTTATCACAGATAGCCTAATCAGGACTGGACTACAGCGCCTTCAATAACGTAGTGTGGAAAACAACCCAAGAAACTGGTTTCCGAGACGATGAGAACATAGATGGCAGTGCGATCCGTACAAGTAATGCGGCTTAGTTAGTTTTTGGAATATATTGTGTAGATTTGTTTGTCTTGAAAGGCGGTAAGTGAATTGATAGAAACAGTTATATTTGTGGAGTGATTTGTAGTCACGAAATGGCATTAATTTACACAGAAAAGTAACATAAATACGTGCGTTTTATGTGCAACGCAACACGAGCAGCAATATCTCAATGTGAGGCTGGACGTCGAACGTTGAATTGTGTACAAAAGCTTATTTTTGTATGCTAATAATATTTATATTTTTGTTTGGGAACAATAAATATACAAATACCCTATTCTTTACTTGAACGATATCCACTAGAACAACCAGGCACAAAACAGTGGCGATCATATCTTCGAGACATAGTGAAAATATAACTCAACCAACGCATTGTTTACATTTTTCCAGTAAGCGGGAAACGAAAAGTGTCATATTTCACGCTTGCGAGTTTTTGGACGGTAAGTTGGACAACACGAGAGTGTATGTAAAGCAGATCCTTGAAAAATAAACGAGTATTGTCTGTGTGAATTTCCATAAAATTAATGTTTGTGACAATGACAATATTAATGAACCTTTCAGGATAATGCATACACAATATTAATTCTCGCGGCAATTGGCATATTACGAGTTACGAGTAACAATCCATACCTATGTTTTCTTCCGTATTGTTAATAAAAAACTCAAGGACAGGTCATGATCGACGGTTCAGAATGTTCTTTAATATTTTCGCGACTACTGTACCAAATATCATAACAATTTTCTGATACAAAGAAATGTTACAAGGCAAAGAATCAGACGTTGCAGCAAAAACTCCATTTTGCAGCAAAATCTCCATTTACTTCCATTATAAGCAGACGAATGCCATGCACCTGTACCGACACCAGCGCCTCCAGCGGTATCCTTTTTGAGTGGAACCTGCCAGAGAGGCCAGAACCGTCCGTTTTCCAGACTACATTATTCAAGGCAATGTAACTGGACCTACAGTTTAAACTGGGATCCGAACCGCTCTGCAATTTCCCTCCACTGCTTATCGAACCTGGGAGCCCTTGATTACAAGGCGATAACGTTATCACTACGCCATCTGGGAGAGCCGAATGCCAGGACAGAGAGTGCCCGCTGCATGGGACTTAAGGGTGTCAAAACCGGGATAATCCAGGAAAAACTGGAACGGTTGGTTATCCTGCTGGTAATTTCCCACTGATTATTTTAATACTCTTTTCTCGCTTACTAGTTTAATATCTACGTAATGTCTATAACATGAAAACATACCACAGTTTGGATATATTTTAATTTCAGAAACAAACTTTCCATTATCATGCCATGTTGATTGGAATCGTTAATTTCATATGCAAAACCTTAAATGAAGACAAAATTGTGCCAACTAAGTCTTCAATTAGGGGATGTTTCGTCTCTTTTTCTCGAGATAGCTGTTAGAGATTTGAAGAACTCGATTTATTTCTCTTTGTAGTATATGTTTCTTTTCTCTATTTTTACATAACTTTTCTACCTCTTGAGTTAATCGTGACGACAATGATTGTGACTGTCATCTACATTCACAAATTACTAATATTTATTTTATTTCTATTGTGTACAAGTTTATAAAATTAACAGGGAACTATTGAGATATTGGCCGCGGTGGCTCAGTCGGATGTCGACCTCCGTGGCGAAGTGGTTAGCAGAGCGCGCTACAACGCCAGGGGTTCTGGGTTCGAGTCCCGGGTAAGGCATGGGTATTTGTGTTCGTCCAGTTGATAAGAAACAAAGAAAATGTAAGAATTGAAAAAGTGTAAAAGTGATAAAAAGAGTGAATGGTGGGAGATACCTCCGTGTAGGGGGTATTTCCTTTTCAAAAAAAAAAAAAAAAAGTCAGTAACGCGTCTGACTACCATGCTAAAGGTCCCGGGTTCGATCCCCGGCCGGTTCAAATCCGGGAACTTTTCTAACGATGGAAGCGGCTCCGGCGCCTACCCAGCGTCGAATAACATGGGTACCTGGGGGAAACCCTGGGGGGTAAAGGTGGTCAGGGGCGTGATGCTGATCACATCACCCCCACTCACGACCGGATCAAGAAAGTGTGGGGCGTTACCCCCACACCCCTATACGCCTTCATGGCGTGGTGCTATGCACAGGGGAACACTTTACCTTTTTTTTTTTTTACTATTGAGACTAAGAATGCTGTATCGATGTCAATACTGGTTTTAAGTTGTTGCTTTCGGTTCGTTTTTGTTATATGTAAGAAGATTGACTTAAATGTCCTGTGTCAAAAATCGAAAATGAGATTAAATCAAATGTTTTAAAGTGAAATAATATTTTGGAAGTTGAGTTGTGTTGTTTAATTCTTGCAATGTAAGTATAATAACATTATGAAAACCAGTTGAGCGCTGAGGGCTTGCAATTTAATTTTAAAATTGTGTTAAAGTCTGCTCATCCTTCGCGTACAATATATATTCAGTGTGAAGTATCGTTGCATGATGAACGATTGAACTGATGAAATAAATGACGGAACATTACAAACACAATGACAAATGCATGCCTGATCCATAATTCGAACCAGGTTACGACGCTAACCATTCCGCCAATGAAGTGAAAGTAAACAAATGAAGTACGATTTCTTCGTTTCGAAGCGCATGAATTGCGTCCATTAAAAAAAAATCCGTGTGTAAGACAATTTCACGGGCGTAAGAGCTTTGGCACTTTCAGAAGACACCGAAATGTCAGCCTCTCCTCCAAGCAGTACACCCTGAACTGCATTTTTGCAGACTAACGAGACTCTGGCGTCTGCGCCCACATTCAGTATTATCCTCTGAGAGGCTCGTGTTGACGTTGTGTCCTGTGTCATTGTCCCTTCATCCATTTCACCTTATCACCATTCATCCTTATATTCGCGATTAGCCAAAAGTAACATAAAAGTGAAGAAAAATAAACCAAATCAATCATCTATCAAAGCAAACCAATTTCAGTCGGAATAAAATAGAAACTCGATCAAAATCATGTATATTTTGCCCTAGTTCCTGATTAGACGAATTATTAATATTAAACTATAAGTTGCAAGATCAATACTCCAATTATTTCGTCGAAAACACCACAGGGACTTTGTTAAGGGCGCTGTGGGGCACTGGCCCCTCCGAAACTTCCACGTCCTTGCAATATTTTCGAGAATTAAGAGCAAAATTTACTTTAATATTATTTAAAAAACCAAGTAAGTTATTTAGAAAACTTTGTATCTGAATCGCAATCAATTTAATCTTTTTTAGCTGTTGTACCCATAGGCGTCGACTTTGGTGGTGGGGGCAAGGCACTTGTTGGCCCCCAAAAATTCACGTAGGACATATTTTATGTATATTTACATATATAAAGTATTGTTTATGTCGATCTTGCCCACCCCAAAATACCTTGCCCCCAATTTATCTTAAGTTGGCTACAAATTTGGCACCCCCGCAAAAAAATACGTCCTTTTCTAAGGAAAATTGTCACAAATTTTATGGACAATTAACATAATCCTTAAATAATTTATTCGATGAAATATTTATTTTGCATGTTGCTTTCCGTTATTAATGCAGATGGCGTAACGTTATCAATTAGCATGAACAAACCATTTGATCTGTGTGGCAAAGACCATCGATAAATCAAATAGCACAAACACAGCCGCTCCTGGTAAATTTGAAACCACTGCGTGCAAGCTGGTTACAGCGATTATTTCGACTGCACTACCGTATTAGGGAAGTTGTTTCTTTTGGTATACTATTCTGGGTAGCAGGCGCCCACGACACTTTAAGCTTGATAATAGCGTGTATATAGTCCAGCCTCTTCGGCACCATTTTAACGGTGTGACCGACCTTGTCATGTAAACTATCAAAGTCCAAAGCTGGAAGTTTGTCTATTCAGATGATATTCTGTACCTTGTTTGAGGTTTGGTTTCATGCGTGTTCTGAGAAACAAGATATCATGTTTTCAATACTTCATGATGAGAGTTCGCAGAGATTCGTAGTCAAATCAGTGTTGTCAATCATCTTTGAAAATATCTCTACAATTGACTAAAAAATCCCAAAGCCAATCTATTATTTATAAACTGATTTTTAATAGATACGGATTTTGGCATATGAAGCTGTCGAAATACCAGGACCATAGAAAATGTCTAGGGTACTATCTAAAATCCTGATTCCTGAGATACTGAAAATCCAGGGTATCGAAGAATACCGTAAATACCGAAGAAATCGAAAGTACTGAAAATACCAAAAGGTCCGAAATACCAGTATCTGAAACTGTATCGAAAATTATATCTGCACTTAACAAATTACCCTTAGACTTGGGCCGACCTCCGTGGAGGAGTAATTAGCACAGCGCACTACAATGCACTGGGGTTGTGGGTTATTATCAGTCATCCTCATATTCGCGATACCCAAATGTAAAGCGAAGTGAAAAGAACCAAATCAATCAATACTTCATGAAGAGAGTTTCCAGAGATTCGTAGTCAAAGCAGTGTTGTCAACCATCATTGAGAATATTCCTCCAATTGATTAAAAACGCCAAAGGCAATATTTTATTTACTGTGACCACTAGCGTGCACAGGATTTTTGCGAAGGGGGTTGGGATTGTAAAGGTGGATATTACATGGATGCAAGGGTGTCCATCCCCCCCCCAAGGTCCATGACGCACTCCCCCCCAAAAGGTAGAATATCCCCCCCCCCTTTATGCCGAATTAATTACTTAAATTATTTTTGTTAGACAATATTTGCGGAAAAATATAATACCAGAGGTGCAACCACCAATTTTTGTCTGGAGGGGGGCGGCAAGTATCAGGATAAACGTAACAATAATAATAATAATAATAATAACAACAACAACATTAATAATGGCTTTATTATTATTACTACTATCAGTAGTAGTATCAAATTAATTATTATCCTCATAAATTACGCAAAAAGAAGTCTGTGCTAAAGCATTTGTTGGGAACAAACGATTTGAAATATTTTTCAACACCGTCAATTTCACATTAGCTACCTGTAATAATAGAAATCAAGCACACAACCTGTATTTTTGAATGGCAGAAAATGAATGATAAATGCATTCCGAAGATACATGTGTAACTTTCATGTACAACATATGTTTTACACAAATGCAACATGAAGCGACATCAAATAGAAAATACATATGCAACAAGCTAACACTAAATTGTGTACATATTCAAAGCTTATTCAATACAAATATGCAACACATATGATTTAAATACATTACATTACAGAAAACAATTGATTGATTGATTGAATTGGTGTTTTAAGTCCACTTTATTCACAGTAAAGGGGCTGGACCTACAGTTTAAAGTGGGATCCGAACCACTATGTACCTCCACCGGGTATCGATTGATTATTACAGAAAACAAGTAGAGTGCGAGCGAAGCGAGCAAGAACATTTATATATCCAATTTTTTCAATTGAAAACAATATTGATTTAATAGGGCGGGCAAATAATTTCACTGGACGCCATGGCATTCTCTCTTTCACAATTTTTTTAGATCATTTGGCGCCCATGACCGACTCCCGCCGCCCCTAGCTACAGCTCTGAACTTGACGAAAACGAGAAAAGCAGATAATGCGAACGAGGCAAGCAAGAAAATTTTACAAAATGTATTTTTATTTTCATAAAATTTGAAATCAAAGGGGTAATTGCTCCTCTGTGTCCTCCCTGCAGGTCCCCTTGGCCGTCAATGTTTGTCTCCCCTAGAATTGACTTCCGTCAAAGGTTGGGGGGCAATGACTCCCCCCTGACCCCCATGTGGTTGCGTCACTGTATAATACAGACATATTTAAGCAATATATGTTTACTTTAGATACTTTAGGCTCACTGCCATTGTTAGTCAACCTTATTCTGCACAGTTTGGTTTGTCTGCTCGACTAACCTTGTATTAATGCGAATACCACGCCCCCTCCATCCAGAACAATTCTAAAGGCATAAGAGGTGGTGGTTCATTTCAACCCTATTGCCGCGATCACCCACAGGTAGGTAGAAAAACTAAACATAATAACCAAAACTAAAAATCAATAACAAGTCAATCAAACGATACGATCTCCCCATTTTTGCGTGAAGATATATAGAATTTGTATAAAATTTTGTCCCCCCAAAAAATTCCCATGACGCGGGCGCGTCGTGAAACGCCCCTGTGGGCACCCCTGCATAGATGCATAATAGGGGAGGGGGCGGAATATACTAAAATATATTTCGTAATTACCTTTTTAAAGTTTCGTTTTAAAAGTTGTTCAATACAAAAATGGAAATCTTTACTGCTTTCATTTTGAAAATTGTTTTCTCAAAATTTCGAAAGGGGTTGTAGCCCCATCAGCTCTCACTGCGTACGCCAGTTACTGTAAATGATTTCTACCATTACACACACATACTATAACGCATAGTATTCCGTTTTACATACTGGGTTTCGGTATTTGTTGCACGTTGATTCGATTCTTGTTATTATCGTCGCTTTTCTGCCACTTTTGGCTAATCGCAACGATGGGTGATTGGATTAAATTGATGAAGGAATGCTCACAAGAAACACTCATGCCCAGGTCGGGACTCGAACGCGGGAACGCGAGATCGAAATTCGAAAACTTACCGCGCTTGGCCACCGAGCATCCAGTGAGTGTCCGATCTGTACTTTCTACATAAAATCATTTTTGAAGCAGAGAAGCGGTGTGTGCAAAGCATAGAAATAGTCTTGGAGCTTCTGTTTTCTGTTCTTCTCAAAAATCTGGACGATGGTAGTAGCTGTGTTGAAAGAATAATCACTTAATATAATATATAATATATTATGAAGGTTTATTCATGATGGCCATTTTTCTTATTTCTTTATCAGGTATTATAGCACGCTGACCATGTATCTGTCCAAAAATGTCAGGTACGATAGCCTGCTGACCTCTGAATAGTACATATGTTGTGCTCTCTGTAGCTATTCTTATAAATCTAATTCAATATAGTAATTGCAGAAAACTATGTAGGCTAAGTTGATTTTTGTTTGTACAAATTTTTGAAGTGGTTACATTACAAAATTTAGTATAATATATTTATTTAATATAAATATACATATAATTTGTTTTATTTATTTTACAAAAGTTGTTATCATAGCTTAAAGAAACAAAATTAGTGAATTATAAAGATATTAGCGAATTATTAAATGATAAATCTCATAATAGTGGTGCCACCTATTGGCGAACATTAAGTTAAAACTGTACAATTAATATTAGACGTAATGCTATTAAATTGCGTTTCTGTAGACGTCTTTTTCTGTGGTAATGAAAGCTCACTTCAGTCTAGATTGATGACATGTTTCCCAAGAAAAATAGCCTTGCGTCCGCTCTGAAAGTTTGCTTTTGGAAGGGGGATCGAACCAATCAGTCGACCCCAGCCTGAAAAATTGCATTATTTGTTTCAAACTAGGAGAGGAAAAACAAGTCGGTAACACGAATAAAGTTCATGTAATTAGTATTTCAACAGAATTATCCAAGGAAAAAATGCTTTAAATCAAAAAATTAAATGTAAAATACAACGCTCAGGTCAAAATTTAGTGTCGTGTTTCCATATTTTTCCATTTAATCCAAAGAATATATAGTTCCACGAGTTTTTAAAATTTCAAAAAATGAGATTTTTATGTTCCCTTGGTCAAGTGAAATACAGGTCCAAATTTAGGTAAAAGGGGGAAATTTCAAGAAAATTTTGAATTTGCTAGAAAATTTGAACTTATCGGAGTTTTTTTTTTTTTTACTTTTGTTATATCTAATTAAGCTAGATGGGATGTATAACAAATATAAGCAATACATGAGAATTATTGCGGTAAACCAAATCAAATTGTCAGAATACGCCACTGCTTTATCACCCTCTATGTTAATCACGAGTAGGTGTTTATGTCCACTTTATTCACAGTAAGGCTAATCGGGACTGGATCTACAGTTTCAAGTGGGACCCGAACCACTATGTGCCTCCACTGGGTATCGAATCCGGAACTCCTTGATTACAAGGCGACGACGCTACCAGTGCGCCATCGGGGAGGTCCTAGGTTAATCACGACAATGAGGATGAAGCACAAAAGAAATATCCACGTTTACCCAGGTTTCGAAGTTTCTACACTTGGCTTATGACATTTCTCACCAATTCTGAGAACTGTTTCATGCTGGTTACGTTGTTTCTCCGGCGCAAGGCCGTATGGTGCAAAGCCTTGTGTCCCTCTCCAACTATATATAAAAAGAGACCCCCACAAATGGTAGAGACGTTGACGACGTTGTAGGTTTTCAACCAAGAGCTACCTGCACAAACGTCTGCAACTTAGCAGCGATTTAATTATCCACTTCCAACACACAGAAGGAATTTCCACCATATTTCTCTAAAAATTATTACAAAGGGCGAATTGATGGTTATTTCAGTGGTGTATTAACAGTCTTCTCTCGTGGAGGGATGGACGGCGCTATCTGAAACAGATAAGTCAATAAGTTAATTGTGTGTTCAGTTACTAACTATAGTTATTATGTCGAATACTAATTTTAAAATTTAGTTGTTGGTATAGATACAATTATAGTATTTCAGTTTGAAGAATTTTGTTATCGTATTACGGATTCAGAAGAGTCTGTGTATTAAACTAACTAACTCTCTAGCCTTCTTAAACCCGAAGGTTCATGGCTGCAGCAACACAGGCCTTCCATCTGTCCCTATCTTGAGCAAGATCTATATACTCTTTTCCATCCCTACCGATTTCCTTTAGGTCCATCTCAACGTTGTCCCTCCATCTTCGTCTTGGCCTTCCTACAGGTCTCTTACCATCTGGTTTCCCAACAAGAATCCTGTAAACTCCTCTTTCCTCTCCCATTCGTGCCACATGGCCTGCCCACCTAAGTCTTCTTGATTTAATTATTCTAATAATATCTGGACATGAGTACAAATTATGTAGTTCTAAATTATGTAACCTTCTCCACTCACCTGTCTCCTCACAGTGGCGCAGGAACGGGGGGGTACAGGGGTACATTGTACCTCCCCAAATTTTTGATGGGGGGTACTGTACCCCCCTAAATCCGTAAATCGAGTTGTACCCCCTGTACCCCTCCTTTGGTAATTTGACAGCAGACGCAAGGTGCTACTGTTAAAAGAACATATTCAATTCACCCAATAAAAAATGTATATTGTTTATAACTTAGAAGCATTATCTTCCTTACCACAGAATTCAAACCATTGTAAACTTATTCTACTACATTGCTCTTGCTACCAGTTAGTTCATTGACCTATGTTCTTGAAAACCTCTTTAAGGAGATGAAAATTGTTTAAAATGTGTGTGAAACGATGGAATCAGATTTGCTCTCAGAAAATCACGCTGCAGACGAATGCTACATTGCGGAAAGGGGGAGGGGGGGCGGTACACTTTTCTAAAGAAGTCGTCAAGTCGATTCGAAGATAAGATACAAATCTTCATCGGAAGAGTATATGACTGACCCCATTTTCGTTTGCATATTTATACGAACGAGACGAGACACGACAGACCAACTTGGGGGGGTACAATGAACTCCTGTACCTCACCCATATTTTTCATAACTTGGTAAGAGGGTGTTCGGAAAACTATTCTTAAACCTATATATTAAGATATTTTTTTGAAAATACAGTCCCGATTAGCCTTTCTGAGCATGAAGTGAATCTAGAATAAGTTTTAAAAACTTCAGAGTGGAAGCCGAAACAAAAATAAGCCCAAACAAAAACGAAAAGGGCCTCAACACACAGGAGACAAGATGACGCTGTGACAATTCTCGACTCATCCCATCGCGATATCATTCCTAGGTGAAATGATTTTTTTCTAGACATTTTAACAGGGTGCAATTGCGATTTTATCAGAGGGAGAATTATTTTTACCTTTGTATTAGGTATACTTATAATTGGACATTAATTGCTTAAAATCTAATTTTGATATCGAATGCAACACCCTAAAGTCAAACTGTAAGAAAATTACATTAGTCAGATGAATGCACGAGATAAATGAGACTCACCGCAGGTTCTATTGGTAGATTTTTGATTGGATTCACAAGGTCTTTCAGTGAGATGGGTATGTTTGAATGATTTATTTGGTTTATTTTACTTCGCATTTCTGCCTCTTTTGGCTAATCGCGAAGATGAGGATGAGTGATGATATGATGAAATTGATGGACACTCACAAGTAACACCCATGCCCAGGCCCGGATTCGAACCCGGGACTTCTGCGTCATAGCGCGCTATTCTAACCCCTCCGCCACGGAGGACGGCGAGGTGGTAATCTGTTTTGGATTTTCTTTGCAGATGCGAAAATCTTTGTGACGCGCACATGCTTTTGCTTACATTAAAGTTTACCTTTTCACAGCAATGAGAAATTGACATGTCACCCTAAAACACACGCATGTAGAATATCTGCATTCAGTACTACTACGTATGAAAAGAAAGCTTGGCCGGCTCTTCACATTGACCACCAAAGATTATATATATATATATAAAAAATGAGCGTATGGCTTTCCTTACTTTCTCTGAGATCTGAAGTATTTCGGATTTGTATATGTAGTGACTAATATTAATACTTTCAGTGCTTGAAGAGTGTCATTAGTTACAGCTAATTATATAACAAATAAATGTTTTGTCAAATGTTTCACAAATATTTCGAAGTTAGACATATTTCAAGATATATATATATATATATATATATATAGATATAGATATCTGAGAAAATACCAAATACATGGCTTCTAAGAGGCATTGGATGTGGTACACATCTGCCATAAATTGTTTAAAGATATTTTTATGCGTAGCTATGGGACTTTAAAATTAGAATGAATTGAACTGAAGTGGAACTCTATAAGTATGATATATTCAATAATGTGGTTTCTATATCCAGTGGGTGGGAGATGATTATTCCTGGTTGAGGTGGCTCAAGATCCTCCTCACCCCCTTTAATCTCAACATGCATTAAAATGAATAGACGTATCTTTGTTCGCAATTTTCACATTTCGAACTCCTGATTTTTTGTTCCGTTAAATTCAAATAAGCCCAGAACGAGGTCCAGAGCTTTATATGTTTCAGAAACGTTATCTGGTTTTAAAATCTGTTTTAAAAAAAAATCTAAGAAAAACAAAGAAAAAATATTTTTGCAAATTTCGCATTAAATAACAGGACATTCGTGTATGTTGTTCTAAAATAGAATATTTCCCATAGCTTCACATTATACCTAAGTATCAAGGACGTATTTAGGGGGTCCAGATCCCCCTCCCCAAAGACTTACCAAGTAGTAAAAGTAAATAATCAAAATATTGATTAGCATTTGTTATATAATCGATGGTTATTTCTGCTGAACTTACTGGAAGGCAAGGAATTTGGCTCATACGGCTTTGAAGGGTTCCAAAGGTTTATGCATACTGCTAATGATAATGTCCATAAAATATTAATCAGGAACTTTTCTTTTCGTTAATTAGATCTAACTCCTTTTTTGTTATTCAATAATATTCAATTATTTTTCTATTTGACATTAAATTTCTTGGCAGGGCAGTTGTTTTTATGCAAATCTTGGTGATCTTAACTACACGTTCGCCAGATAATTAATAGTACGTTCTGTTATATCTCTATTGTTATACTATCTTTTACCTATTCATGTAATAATAACAATAGACTAATAGACTATTATTTAATTTACATATTTAATTAATATTTTAATTGAGATAAATACGTATAATTATCCTAATTATTATTTTATTATTATTATTATTATTGCGACACTTGGTTGGACCCCCGAAATGTATTTCTAGATACGTGCCTGCTAGATATAGGTACCTGTGAAGTAGTATGTGTGATGTGTATATATATATATATATATATATATATATATATATATATATATATATAATGGGAGGCTGAATTTTGTACCTCCCCAAATGAAAAACGTTCCTGCGCCACTGTCTCCTCATCCCTTTTAGGTCCAAAGATTTTCCTAAGGAGTCTGTGTATTTGTATGTTGATTTTGTTTTGTTTACTTGTGGTCGCTACATTTGTCTTCCACAACATTTTAATCTAAAGAGTTTGAAAGCTGTAAAGAAATCTCTTAGAATGTTATTCTTTAAAGTTGGCAAGCCTACCATTGATATGTTATTCTAAGTTCGCCGATAGAAAAAAAATAAAAGGAAGAGTAGCAGGTCATTCTGTGCAGTGCTCGCTTCAAGAACTTCCAGTTCAACACATATTTGCTTCGTAAATGTTTTTCTTTTTATTTCCACATAAGGGAAATTTCTGGATTTATACAAAATTTCAGCACACCCGAATTGTATGTTTGCGGGTATCGACCGCTATGCTACTGATTGACGTATTTATTTAATTGCATTTTTTGTGTTCATTAAGATGCTGGTCAGATTTATTAAAATTACATGTATCGTTGATAGTTTTTATGTGTATAGATTGTATATAAACCACTCCATCAATTTACAGCTGTAATAAATTCTCTTGTTTGCTGGTCTCATAAATATTGGCGTTTTATTTTTTCTTAAACTATTGTGAAAAATTATCAGACGAAAGTAAGTTTTTTTTTTGGAAGAAAATACACATTTTATGTTCGGAAATTAATTGGAACTGTACATCAAATTACCACTTACTATGCATGCTTTTGTTCGTTACTGACATATGCTCTTACACCCATGACCATTTGATCGTTCTTTAGAAAATAATAAATTTGATTTTTATCACCCCCAAACTGTGGTGCAATATTTTTATTCCCTTGTAATAGAAAGGATTACGCTCTTGGCAGAAATAGACACAAATCTCTGTTCTGTGAAAACTGAAAAGTACAAAATAACCAGTTCCAAAAGCACGATTCTTTCAAGACTTCTTTTAGTGAAAGCTAAACATTTGAATTTAAAAATACTTGGCTGGAGTGATTGTAACCGAAGTTATGTTCAAAAGCAAGCTATGACTCATGGTTACCTTCAGGCTTCAAAGGCTTTGCGCATCTGTCACTTCAAGTGCGCTGACTTCGGATTCTAATCACTAGGGGGTGCAAGAAGCGACGTAAGGATCCGAATCAGAACAAAAGAAAAGCACGATAAAAACAAGCGGTGGAATAAGTAATTTATTTACTGTATCGATGGTTAGTGTTAATAATTATTACATTCTGGAGATAGTATCACGTTTGTGTTGCCATCTACAGAGACACTGCGGCACCAGATCTTAAGAAACTTATTCCCCCCCGGTCGTGTCACGTGACTGAGGAGCGGGCGTCGGCCGGTTGAGTCTCGCCGATGTTGTTAGTGTAACTGACAGGTTCGGAGTAGAAGGAGTAGGCATAGTGATCGAATGGGAAGAAGTTGATGTGGTGTGAAACTATCCAGTTTCATAGTGAACATTTAGTGAAGACAGGGTTTATTCGAAACGTTGTTATTCAACGTTAGCCGATCGAAATTTACATCGAAAGCATTTCGCACTTCTAGAGGTAACAGGTAAAATAGTATATTTCAACATGGCGGAAGGTGACACGAAAGTTGATCGGTTGGATCCGGATTTAAAATATCTTTCCGTTGATAGAAATGTTTTTAATGATCCTGCGACCCAAGCAGAATGGACCCAAAAAAGACTAGTATGGGTTCCACATGAAAATCACGGGTTTGTTGCTGCCAGCATCAAAGGAGAGCGTGGAGATGAAGTCGAAGTTGAGGTGGTGGATACCGGTAAACGTCAACTAGTTGCAAAGGATGACATCCAAAAGATGAATCCCCCCAAATTTGATAAAGTAGAGGATATGGCAGAACTTACATGCTTGAACGAAGCATCTGTACTACATAACCTGAAGGACAGATACTATTCTGGATTGATATACGTAAGTACATTTTTATAGCTATTTTTTCCTACGATAATTTTTTCGCCCTTGTATTTCATTTGCTCCTTAGTACGTACAGCATTATGGTAGTAATCATATTATATTTATTTATTCATTCCCACCAATGAAATAATCTTGCTGTGCATATTTGTATTTAGAAGAGACTTGGCCTTGCACTAAGATTTCATGTTAAGTGTATATATCCAAACACACAACGAAAATAATTATAGAATACAGTTTCATTATTTTTTAACATATACAAAACTTTAAAACCAGTTTCTATAATGATGTTTAGTAATGAAGAACATGGCTTGCACCTCAAGCAAGCATTATAGATTGTTAAGTAATAAATGTGTCTTACACTTTGTTTGGCTTTTCTGGCACAGGCTTTGTTTTTACACAATATTCAAATTGTTTCACATTCATCAGGTGACCAGCAACAAAGATCATCATTATTCATCACCTCATGAGGTCAGACAAATTGAAAATTGTGTAAAATCACAAATGTAAAAAAAAAACGGTAAAACTGTCAAAGCCGGGAATCGGCTGTAACTAGTTTATTCTGTAATTGTTGACATTCGTACTGACTTATTCTGCATTGCGATAGATTGTTTAACAAGGGATTTAGCTTTTTTTTTAAGGAAATTATTATCTATTGTAGACACATCAAATAATTATTGTTTGTTCTTTTCTCGCTTCCTGAACACGCAAAATGGCGGGCAAGTCTTGACTAGCGTTGTGTTTCAAACGGCAAAGCAGAGTTTCAACCTTCTTAACAGAAAAATTCCCACATAGCCCCAAAAACCATTCACGCATAGCACTAAAAACCATTCGGGATAGTATGACCATCCACGAATGGCCCCAAAAACCATTCCCGCATAGCCCCAAAAACCATTCTGGATCGTAAAACCATCCACGAATAGCCCCAAAAACCATTCACAATAGCCCCACGGTAAGGTTAGGTTAGGTTGGGCAATATAGTGAAAAAACTGTGTTTCGAAACACTTACCGGGGATTACGACATGAGATGCTCGCAATATCCGATTAAAGTACATGGATGGAAATGCAAGCAACAGCTTTCGTGCATCGGACGGACATTATAATAGAAAAATACATGAATTAGCAGCCAAATACATTGCAAAATGCAAGAAAACACTTCTACGACCTTCCAAAATGCAAGAAAACACTTCTACGACCTTCCAAAATTACACAAACTCAATTCCGTAAGTACTTTCTCCTGTAAATTTGAAGAAATCCGATTCCCGGCTTTGACAGTTTTACCAAAAAAACAATGTAATTGTAACACATTTATTTAACAATACATATAGCAAGTTGGCAATTAATAAATATTAGGGAGCTAATGTAGAATATAGAGAATGTCTCCAATTTCGTTAATATGAATTTTTTTAAAAAAAAGCTGTATCACATTGTTTTACGAACAAAATTTTAACTAAGCTTGCCAAACCTTACCGGAAATGGTTCGTGGGGCTACCCGTGCATGGTTCGTGGGGCTGCCCGTTCATAATGTACTGATCAGAAGGCCAAAATTAGTTAATCTACCAAATATTAACGAAATTCAAGATACTTTCTTACCCTTACCTTACCGGAAAAAGTTGCATGGCGATATCAGTTAAATCTTTTCCTAATGAGCACATGTTGTAACAAAATATAAGTTTTGTAGCACTAGCTTCCTCACTGCACAAAACGCCATTTTTCTAGAATGCTCGAATACAGTTACCAAACCTACCTCTAATCAAAGTCCGCATTCCACATGCTCTTCAAGTAACGAAGCAACAACTAACGCTCTGCAAGTAACGAAGGAACAGTGTGGCAATGCTGTAGGCAGCACAACAAATGTCGAACGTCACTTGTTCATATCCTCAAACATGGTTGTTATGTTTATGTATGGAGAATGATTGCAATAATGAAGAACGTAATTTTGCAACATATATAGACGTAAGTGTACAATTTTTACACGTGACCCCCAAAACTTAACTCCAGATACGTTACCAGGACTGCATATTTAGTGAGTATAAGAAGTAGGAAAGGAAATGGAGACTTTCTCTATATTCTACATTACCAAAATGATAGGCTAGTAGCTACCGATATATAAAGTAAAAGAATTTAAATTGTGAATAAATTATTAGTGTATTTTTGGGGGTAGTCATGTAGTATGTACATTTGTATCAAGTTCACCCTATTGGTTTGGAGCCAGAAATTCTGAACTTCCCTTTTTTATACTTGACGTTAATCCATGTTTTAAACCAGTATTAGTCATATTCACCAAGTAATGCTAAAAACACTCCATGAATGTAAAAAAAAAAAAAAAAAAAAAAAAAAGGTAAAGTGCTCCCCTGTGCATAGCACCAAGCCATGAAGGCGTATAGGGGGTGTGGGGGTAACGCCCCACACTTTCTTGATCCGGTCGTAGTTGGGGGCGATGTGATCAGCATCATGCCCCTGACCGCCTTTACCCCCCAAGATTTCTCCCAGGTACCCATGTTATTCGACGCTGGGTGCGCGCCGAGGCCGCTTTCAACGTTAGAAAAGTTCCCGGATTTGAACCGGCCGGGGATCGAACCCGGGACCTTTAGCATGGTAGTCAGACGCGTTACCGACTGAGCCACCACGGCCATGAATGTAATTACTTAATTTTAAGGTACAACTTGCATCCAAGTTTCTTTTCTGCAACTTCTGAAATTTAAGCATTGATTTGAGTAGAGAAAACAGATTTGCTTGTTTGAGTTGACAGAAAGCAAATAAACGTATGTTTTTCTTTGGGGCTAGTTTTTCATATTTGATTTTTAGACTTCTCTTTTTGTCTTGTTAGCCCTTCTTCCAAGATTACAATTTAAAACTTCACACACATTCATGCATTGGTTCGTGCATGATGTATTATGTGTAGGCAGTAGAACTATGATTTAGGACACTAAATTTTTATTTACTAAAAGAACAGTGGATATGTTGAATTGGATATAAAAATGTGTTGATTAAAAGAAATGTAGGGCTCTTGCCCAACAGTGCCTTCTCGAGAAGTTAAAAAAAATCTCTATATTTCTGTTTTATGTAATAGTTTCATAGTTCAGGAACACCAAATAACAAATATTTGATCGCAAGGTATATCCCGTGTATGTAACGAACTTCATATCCCGAAGAACTTTCACAGTCTTTTATTCACAAGAAGAGGCTGTATGCACATAAAAAAAAGGTACTACTTTACTATTAGAGTGACACCTATAAATCATTTATTTCACACTTTTTTACGTTGCTAACATACTATTCTGCATTGCGGAACATTTCTTTAGGTGAAATAATGAATTTTTTAACGAAAATAATGTCTTATTTCGTACATTTACGAGTACTTACTGTTACACGTTATGTCGATTCTGTAACACACATTATGGCGATAGCGTACTGGTTCAGCGCGCGCTGTGAGAGTGTTTTGTCGATTTATGCAGTGTTGCAACCTTGTTCACCGGAAAATACCTACTTTCGTGCCCGGATTTGAAATTATGCTAATACCTAGCAAACCATTCACGTTAGCCCCACAAACCACGTTCCGTAAGGTTAGGTTTGGCAAGCATAGTAAAAAAAAATAAAAAATAAAGATACTCGACACGTCATGTTATAGTGAAAACACGGCAAGTTTGAAACCCAGACTTCAGGGTTTACGTCATCTAACACACGGAACATTGTGCTCTCGTGCAGAAAGCAAATAACGGCAGCAGAAACAGCGTGTCTGACAGATTTTTGCAGAAAACAACATGCATTCATGAAATTTCCACAACACTACAGAAAATAATTTGCGTAAGTACTTTCTCCTGTAAAAAGTAAGAAATCCGTCACCCCTATAGTAAAGTGTTACCAAAAAAAAAAAAAGTAATAATCATGAAGTGGTAGGCAACATCCCCACCTGGTTTTGTTTTGTCTTGTTGGGTAAGGTGCTATGTTCACTTGCGTGAAGCCTTTGGGGCTAGGCTGTATTTTCCTTTGAAAGATGTTTCAAGCATCGCAAAGAATATAAAATTTCACCCCAAAGTATTGAATACAGTAGGTGTTGTGCCATTTAGCCTGTGCTGAAAATAACATTGCTTTTGCTATTGATAAGTTCTTGGACATTTGCGTAACTTGACAACTGTAGAATAAATCATGTTGTAGATCTGTGATTGGTCATTGTGTTCAGTGGTTGAATCAATGTCAACCACCTAACATTCAAGGATCAAGTCTTGCATTTTCATCATTTTTATAAGTATGGATGTAATAATTTTTAAAAAAAGGTGAGGGAGAACCTATGTATCATCCTGTTGCCAGCCCCCGTGGTGGAGTGGTTAGCACATCAGGTTACAATGCCAGGGGCCCCAGGTGTGAATCCCGGCATGGATGTTTGCGAGTGTCTATTCATCATATCATCACTCATCCCCATCTTCGCAAATTAGCCACAGCTGGCACAAAATGCAAAGCAAAATTAAGCAAATCAATCAATGTATCACCCTGTCAACGTAATTCAGAACCAACCTGCTAAGCACATTTGGTGGTAGTTGTAGGTAATGAATCTTAGATGTAGATCAGTCTAATAGATACTGTTTTCACTGGGGAAAAGAAAATGTTTTTGTAAATTTGTTCATACCCAGGCTTAAGTTCTGTGTGAGTAAATAAGGTTATTAAACAATGGCGACTCTCACTTTTTTTTTAATCTAAGATGTCTTCTGAAACTATTGCTCCTGAATAACTGGTCCATGAGGTTTTAGGGCACAGTTAGTGTACATTATGTATTTAGCCTATCTTAGTATTTGGCATGTAGGCCTGTTGCAGCATCTGTTTATTAATAATTGTGGTATCGTGCTCCTGAACCTAGTATTTGAGGTGTGGTTTTTATTAAGCTGGGTTTCTTTTTTAATGTGTATAACAAGACTAGAACACAGTGGATAAGTATGTAATATAAATTAAGTTTTTGCTGACAATAAACCACCTCTTGAGTGAAGGGAGGCACTCTTTAGTTCCCCAATGTTACGTATTTGTCGACAGCAATCGTTTAGACTTAGAAACATGTCGAAGTGCACCAAAGTTGTAAGTTCAAACTGTGGCTATTCAAAATCGTTTTTTGCTGGGTATATAAGGTGGCAATGATGCTGAGCAAGGTCAAACAGACAGCTACACAAAACTTTAAAAAAAACTGGCACCAGCACCTACGTGGCCAAATATACCTTATTACTGCTGATTTTAAAGTTTGGCTAGCAACAGTGCAAAAGTTTATAATGGCATGTTAATTATTCTGATTTACTGATGCATAAAACACACAAACATTATGAAACACATACTGTACTTGTTATTTAAAAAAAGTTATTGAAAATTTCCATAAGCAAACTCAAACTCAAAAAAACAACAAGAAACTGTATATTGAAATTCAGGAACATGGTGAAAATTTTCAGATGCCATGGTGAGAGCATCCTGTATATTCTATATCTGTTCCAACTCTTAGAATTGAAAGTATCCTTAGGGATATACATACTGAACTACATCAATTTCCCTGGCGAGCAGTTTAAAGTGCATGTCATTTGTTGCATGTGCACATGCACCAAGACTGTGTGGTTGCATGTGGTTAGTGGCATTAAGGGACTTAACGTGATTTTTCTATCATCATTAGTGCTCGAAGTGGGGAGAAAACATGTGGCATGCCACCCCCCTCCCAGTTAAGAAAATTTGCATAAAGCATACCCTCTGTTGGGCTAATTTACATGAGTATCCCCTCTACCTGCACATACTTCACCAGAATTTTCATCTTCCCAACTGTTTGTCATTCCTTTTGCGAGATGGCGATCGTGTTTTAACATGTTTTTAACTTTTTAGGAAGAGCTGGTCTCTTCCACTGTCTGCGAGGAAGTTTTTAGTTTATTCTTACTTTTTAATGTGTTGTACAGGTTCTTTACAAACTTGCACTTTTTAACTCTTCTCAAGGGGCTTCTTACATCCCTTGTTTTACCCTTTATAGTAAGAAGTTTAGATAGATATTTCAGTCTATACATTAATAATGACAACCTGTGGTGCAACACCCCATGAGAGCCATCCAGGGCCTACCCACCGATTGTCGGCCAGTTTGAGGGTGACATGTCGTCAGCACAACGAACACCCAGTTGTTGTAGGTTTCCGTGACCAGGTTTCGCTACTCATTTGTAGCTCCCCAATTTCATCCCGATGGTGGATGGCCACCGGATTCATACACAGGCCAAAATCTCAGGAGAAAAAGTTTTTACACTTCCGCCAGGAGACTTGAACCTGCATGCATCCTGTAGTTCGAGCCCAAACCCTTTACAACCTAAAATGCACAGCCACAGTGCAGTATAGATAGAAGGGTGCAAATTGGCTATATGTGTCGATGCACCCAACAATTTTAAATCAATCAATTTCCACTTCAAGCATTGGTTATTGGTATGTAAGTTTATGACCAAGTAAGGATCTACCTTCAGAAACTTCTCATGGCATTTGTTGCTAGAAAACTCAAACTGAAATTAGCCAATAGAAAATTTTAAAGCTTGTAAACCTTGCTCATCTAGAAGCTTATTTTTGCTGCATTCTCCACTACTGCAAAAATAGCCTTCAAATCAGCCACAAGTGGGGAGCTCCCTTGCAGGAGGAAAATACTTTTTCATTTTTCCAAATGGACGAGCTGCCTATCTGTTAGTACAGTTTTTACTATAGTTCTGATTTCACTTTCATAAAAACAAAATGCAGTTTAAGAGTATGAAATACAGTTATGCATACAGACATTCCCACTTCTATAAGTACCGATGTAAAATTCAACCTGCCAGCATTTGGCATTAAAGAAAAGAACTGAAGAAAGAAAAAGAACTTGAAGGCCCTTCACTTGTGGTATATCCACACAGACTTACCATGTCTCACATTCTTGGCAAAGACAACTTATAATAGTTGTTTGTAGATAAGCAATGCACTTGTAGATATTGTTAAGTTTATTTAAGTTTGATATTTTGAGCATGGATTTCTCAAATAGTTTGGTCCCACCAAGTGTTGATTTCATGCGACAAGTTTTAGAGAGAAAGGTATCTGATTAGGAAATGCTATTGGGGTGATGATTAGTCATTAGATAATATGCATGGACAGGACTATTAACCTCTGATTTTGGGCCAAGGTTATGCTATTTCATCTTTGAAGTAGCAAGTCTGTATTGCTGATGCAGCTAATACAGAATAAACATGTCACCAAAGGTCAAGATATCAGTTTATGCATCATACTTTGCAACAGGGCATGACAAATAATAATCTTTGTCCATGAGAAAGGAGCCTCTCACAAATGCTGGGACACAATTCAGGATAAAACTTCAGATGTTCTGTTGACTTGTTGATAACATTAGCAGCCTTTGTACATACACTTTTGAAGGCAACATTATTTGTGAGTTATGTTGATTTATGTTCACGACTGTGCGTGTAAAAGGCAAACAGGAGTACAGGTTTACTGAAAACTATTGGAATTTTCAAAACTATGCACACATTCCCCTTTGAGGAATGATTGATTGATTACTTGCAAGCTTGTCTATTGACTCATGTTTAGGTTCAACAATTTTTGACCATGAATTTAAGGGAGATTTCCAACTTTCGGCATTGAATTTACGGAAGATTTAGTCACGATAAATTTTGCTCATTTTTTTGCGGCATGGCATCACTCCAGCAAACGTTTATGGTGCTGCTTAGTCCTTATCCATATCCATTTGTTCACTGCTGCTGGAGTAATATGCATCAATCATCTACTGAAAAATATTATGTCACTCCCACCCACCAAAGTGCAAGATCTTGCAGTCGACTAGCAGTTTGATATGGCTCGCTGAACTCTGAATGAGTTGAAATTTTGCTATGTTGGTTGTTAATGAAATGTAGGGAGAATTAGAATGTCAATGTGGGACCTGGGAGGATCCAAAAGAATGGCTCTAATGTGGGAGAGATGGTCACCCTAGTCATGTTTCAAGTTTGTGTGTGGTGCTGAACCTCATAAAAATTGCATCAGGCTTGGCGCTTGTTCCATTCTTAGTTTCTGTAGGACACTTATTAGTGAGTTCATAAGATAGCTTGTTAGTCTGGAGGAGGAGCATATTGAGTGGTTGAATCTCTATTTTTGCCACTGAAGGTTCTAGGTTAGTCTCTGCATGAGCATCAATGAGTGTCTCTCGTTAATTTTGCCTACCCTTCATTGAATTCTCATCATTGTGATTAGCCAAAAGAGGCAGAATACAGCTGCCAAATTAGGAAAAGGAACCACAATTATGTAACATGGTTTAAAAGGTGCAGTATCTGTTTCCCTTGTGTGGACATACACAATCATACTGAAATGAAGTACTCATTGTTTTACCCATGATGATTGTGGCAGTGTGCACCAAATTTGATACAATTTCTAAAAGAAACAGTTTTATAGATAAGTAAGTACTTCGTTTCAGCATAATAATTTGCTACTGCATCTTTCTTTCCTTGATACATAAATATTGTTTAATTATTATTGGTCCTCTGGACACCAATAGAAGTGGTGCAGTGAAGTTGTTTAGTAAAGCAGACTGTCGATTATAAAATAACCAGTGTGCGCCATATTTGCTTTATTGCCCATTCTCTCTCATTCATTACTGATTCTACAGCAATAAAACACCTTGTTCTTTTGCATATTGAGAGGTCGTCACAACTTACCTTCTCTTAAATCATGTTCTTGACATGTGAGGAAAAGGCACCGGAAAGAATTTTTTTAAAAAAAATTCCTACACAAAATCTGGTCTCAAAAGCCAGAAAAACTGCAGCCATGGGACTCGATGCAGTGGTCACATACCATCCATAAAAGTCGCTTAGCAGGACCTGGCCTCTTGCACCATGGAGTTTAGGAATAATTTCATGGAACATGATAAACTTACTTATTTTACTATCATTTATGGTGACTTGCAGCCGCCATTCACAGGAAGCTATTGATTGAACACTAAGGTGTTTTTTTTAATGTTATATGAAGTTACTACATATTGCTATGGAAGTATTTTTTTTCCTGCCATGTTTGTGCTAGGATTTTAAACTATTTTTCTTGTTATAATTTTGCTTTTATTTGCTGAAATCTCAACTTATTTGTATGAGTTCCAGGGTTAGTTCTCTTTGTGAATGTTCAAAAGAAATTTAATATGATGATTAACAATATTCACTTGCATCACATCCACCATCTTGCTGAAATAAGTAATAACTGTGGCATCTTCTTAGCAGTGCATTCCATCTGGTAAGTGAGGGTGTCAGTGACACCTATAACAGCATGTTGTAATTCAATGATTTCCTTATCCAAACAGAACTTCCCATAATTTGTATTTTGATAAAACACATCAAATCTGAAAATTTGCACTGGGAGCTGTGCTGGTGCCGGAGTTTGTTCAGGTTACTGACAATCGCACCAATGAGGATTCTGGTCCATATCTCAGCTTCGGCATGGATAATTTTTCGAGATTGTCTCATCAGCAGTTTAATTTAATCATCATTCATCCTCTTTGTTGCTATGTGAATATTATTTGGCATTAGTGAAGCCAAATGATGAACTGAGCAAGATTATTCTATTACCCATTTTTTAAAAATATCCTTTTAAATTATGCTTGCCTTCTCTATTGCAAGTATGTGCTTAAGTCCACTTTCTGGTCAGATAGGCTAATCGGGATGGGACCTACAGTGTAAAGGGGAATCTGAACACTTTAGCGTAGCATCACATCCTCTTAAAACTGCATTTTTAAAATATTTTTTTTACAGTGAAACCAGAACCATATTATAAACTGTACTACCAGATAGGCAGCTCATTCATTTGAAAAAAATTCACAAGTATATTGTATATTTTCTTCTGCAATGTAGTTCTCATTTCTGTAGTGGAGAATGCAGCAAAAATTGTCTGAGCGAAAGTAGGCTTCTAGATGAGCAATGTATTTTACAAGCTTAGAAATTTTCTATTGCCTCATTCCAGTTTTTGAGTATTCTTGAGTGGGGCCTGAAAAATTAGCAATGCTTAGGGCCCCTTGAATACAAGATGACAGTATTGCCACTATTCCAATGGGGAGGACTGTAAGTATATGGACATAGCAAATGATCTCGTGCGATATGAATGCTTTAGTCTTTCTTTCTGCATGGCAAATGTGAGGTTATGTGATCCACTCATGTCAAAAAATTTTAAAAAAATATTAGAAGTGTCATGCAGGTGATGGCAATAGGTTTTAACAAAGAAACTACATATTTTGAAATTTACTATATAAAATCAGGTAATCTGAATTATACCTTTATACTCATAACAATAACAAAATCGTGGAATCAGCTCAATAATATTTATAACCTGGTATATTTATATCCAGACAAGAATTGGTATACAATGTAATTTGTATGTTCTGGTACAGCCAATGAAAAAAAATCATAACACATCCTACGTGTGCGTAACTGGTACATACAGTGTCAAAGAAATTTACCAAAGTTATCTTATGCTACTATTTCATACTAAAGACTTGTATTACTTGTAAAGCAGGAAACTTAGTAAAATTAGTATTTAGCCAATCACATTACATTCTTAAGCATCTGTAATGCAGTTGCTGATAACAGCCTTGTCTTTGATTTTTTTAAACGAAAAGAGTTTTTTATCACATTCCATAAGCAGATGTTGATAAGCAACTTTTGTATAAGTTAGGCACATTTTACTTGCAAGGAAGAAGTCGAGGGTTCAACTCTTTGTACGGATACATTTTAATGGTTCGAATCTCTTTGTATACCATAGATTCAATCTTGAATAGTTCATCTGTGTATAAAGTTAACTTAAACCTTGCTAAACAATATAAATTGTGCGCTCAAAGTGTTAAAAATAAATGAACATAGACATACATTTTATATGGAATATCTCCCATGAAGAAGCTGGTTGAAGAATTTTTTTTTTCATTCCTAAATCCTATCATGTACAAAAAGCGTTTGAATTTTCCTGACTTTAAATTGCTTTTTCACTAATAAGTTGATTTCCCTGACTTTTCCTTAATTTTTCACTCCTGGGTCGATTTCCCTGACTTTTCCTTAATTTTTCACTCCTGGGTCGATTTCTCAGACTTCCCGGTCAGTGCGAACCTTGCAAAGTTTTGAGTATTTACTCCCAATACAACATGTCTGTCGTTCCATTGTGTTTATCCAGTCGTGTATTCCAACAACTTATCAGTATCCGTTGTGATTAGTCAAAAGTGATTGAGGAGGTACTTGAAATTTAAAAGATTGCAAATTCATCAGCATCATGGTGAAGGAGTGTAAAAGTCGTTTTAATTCCAAAATGCTTCCACGAAAGCCACCAGATCGTTCTTCTGCCAACTACAAGTAGCAGGAAGTAAAGGCAGTTCGTCTTAAATTTATCGTTACAAAGCCGCCCCAAAGGTTGTGGGTTCGAACCCCGGACAAGCCATGGAGGTTTTATTGAGTTTATTCTTCCATCTTGTTGATTAGCACTTCCGCATTTACACCCTTTTCATTCTCTTTGTTACCGCTGTCCTAAAGAAGAATGGCTGCGTTAAAGTATGCTAAAAGTCTTAGGGCACACATGCAGGTGGAACAGTTATGATTGTTTCACGGCACAACAACACATTAGAAGTTTCATTGCAATCTTTCCCTATCTGAAATTCTTAAAATTTTTCAGATTATTTCTCTTTTGCCGTGACCTGATGAGACTGAATTCCCCAGTTATTTGTCATCTTTGAAAAAAGAGCTCAATCATACCGTGGATATATTAAGCCACGTCTGATAAGAAAGATAGGAATTAAATAATTTAGCTCAACAGAATGCCTGTTAGGCAAGAGAACTCAGGCAGTGCCAGTCCAGGCAATATGTTACTTGATTGATTGAATTAGGTTATTTTACGTCGCTTCTCTGACACTTTTGGCCGCTATTTTCGTGTGTTTTTAGGGACTGGAATTTGCATTTCTGATGCTTGTCCTCCAACACCAACGAAGTAGAGTACATATAAAGTCTGCTTAGCTTCAGTACAATGCCATTCCTTAAACACACACACAAGATTCTCAACAAATGTGAACGTAGCGCTGGCAAACCGGGACTAGAAACCGGAACCGTCGGTAACGAAATCGAGAGTCGACCACTCAATGCGTTAAGCCACCAAAGTGGCATTTTCCCACTCTTATCTATGCGAGCGACTGTACTTATCTGCTGGGCATTCTAATATTTTTGTTTTAAAATTTTACACACATTTTGGTTCATTATTAAACCCATTCTTAGAAATAATCATTCACGTATTAAACGCAGGACCTCCACGATAGGGCAGTTTTAAGTCAGTGCGTCCCGGGTTCGATCCCCGGTGGAGACACATTGCAATGGCTCAGATCCCACTTAACTGTAGGTCCAGTCTGAATAAAGTGGACTAACTTTGACGCATTAAACCCATAGGTCAGTTCATAGTTAGCTACTGCAAAGAAGCTCTGTGGGGATAGCGAACATGTGTGAAAGGGGGGAGGGGTACTAAATAAATAAATTTGAGAAAATTTAGGAACCACTCAGGTAACAGGGCAAGTATAGGGAAAGATTACAAATGAAATAGTGTTTGTGAACTCCCAAGCAGTGGTGAAGGTGGAAGCAGACTAAAAAGGAGGAAGGGTGTAGGGAAAGTACACGAAAATTTTTCACTTGTATGGTATGTATAGCTGTAAAGGCTCATACTGGAAATAAATTCTATTCTATTCTACTGCAATGATGTTTCCTGATGGTTCTTGCAGTTATTCAGTAGTCAACCAAGTGAGGGCAAGGCAACACTGGTAAGCAGAGAGTCCCTGAAATGCTGACATGGCATAGTCGGAACAGGCCACGCAACCAAACAAGACGAGTCTGCAACATTGTGCTTCCATGATGATGTGTCCATCGCATTTCAATACGTATGCGCCATCACGTAGGCTACTATCAGCTTTCCCGATCGTGCGACAAGCCACGTTGTTCGCTTGAGCTTTTATCAGTTGCATTCAGGTAGGCAGATCTGCAGACGAATACACGCACAGCGGGCAAGGAAAAGGAATTACTCATTCTGTGCGCTTGTATGCAAGGTTCGCGAAATGCAGTTTTGTCTACTGATCTGCATGCCTGTGAAACGCCAGCAGATGAAACGCCCATCAATCCACTCTTCTACCACAAAGTATGTGGTTGTGCTTAGTGATTATTATGCAAGGCGACTTCAAATTCCCCATTTCAAAGCCATTTTTTATGTGTAGTATAAAAAACTGCTTCATTTTCTCGCAACATTTATTCCAAAACGGATTTAAACGGTGATCTCAGGTCCTAACTACTCTCATGAAGAGTTAAGAAAAATTCGTTGTAATTTTACCCCCTCTCCCCGAATAATTTGATCGTCTCGATACGTGGAACAGTCTGAGAGCTTGGCCACCAGCTAGGAAGCTCTGCCACTGTTAAGATCAACCATGTTTGTCTATTTTCCACACTTTTTAAGTTTATTAATGCAAATACATCTCATGTGTTCATTATGTCACATACGTTGTCCTTTCAGACCTGAAACCGAATGTAATCTTAAAAGAGTATCAAACTAGAGAATTTTAGATTTCTGCGCGATGGTTGTCTTGTGTGTCAGTCACTTGTTGCATCCAAGATCCAGCATCTGTGCGTTGTATCTTCAAAAAAAAAAAAAATCAAGCGAGTCTCGTAATCTTTGAAACAAAACGAACTGATGCGCTTTTTGGGGGTTTCGCGCGTAAATCTTCGAGGATTTTAACAGCCAATCTGTGCAAGTGGTTTGTAGCGTACACGCACATGTAAGTATCGCAGGACGACACGTTTCAACGCATTTCTAAGGCGTTTCTGTGGAAGGTGTGAACAGCTGTCATAAAAAAGCGAGAGGTGCGGACCCTGCGTTTAATACCGCTGGGCTTACATTGCCATTAGAGAAGCTCTTGGAGCTTCTGCGTAGCACATAAAACAGGAGGAGCAGTCTGGAGAAAATGGGGAGGGGAATACTTCAGGGAGATGCATGAATATATTTGGTTCTCTTCCCCCCACAAGAAAAGTTTGTAAGGGATTGTTTGTTTTTTTTTACTGTCGTCTAACCCCTTTTTTTATATGCCTTGTCTTGCATCCGACGGGTGTACGTTGACGAAAGACATCAGGGTGTGTATACTGTGGAGAATCTGTGTAGCAAGGCCGCGTATAACGGTATAGAAGGGGAGTGGGTGGAACAAAGCAATGCGCGCTGCTGCAAACGTCTCGGAGAAGCAGCTGCGTTTTCTCCTCCATGCACTCACTTCCCCTCGCACGCTTTACTTGCGCAGTCGTTCGCTTGCACCCGGAACAAAAGTGTCATTATACCCCTTAGTTTTTTTCTACCTTGTTACACGAAAGGGTTAAGTAAGCGCTTTTGTAGGATGAAGAGGGTCCAATATCGATGGTCTCGATATGTATACATATGTAAGGGGTGATACTTTCTGAAGAGATCCTGATGTCAATTTCCCCAGTGCACCCTGAACTGCCTTTTGCAGACTAGTGAGGCTCTGGCGTCTGGACGCATCTAGCATGATCCTCTGTGGGGCTCTTGTTATGTCGTCCCTGTATGTTCGTGATTGCCATCACTAGAATTTTTATGACTTAGCATATTTTTTTTTGGTAAGGGTGATGTGTTACCTAAATATATAGAAATTCATATTGTGAAGAAACTAATCGAATTAAGGTGCTTTTTAAGTCCATATTTGGCCATTTCTACGTGATAGAACATATTTTGATGGATTTTCGGTCATATTCAGCATATTTTCGCTTTTTTAAGAAATATACAGTCATTTTCCAAGTGGATCCGTTCTTACTTCCATGTTCACTCGTTTTTTTTGTTTTTTTTGACTGCAGCAAAATCTTTTTAATTTTTAATTGAAAATTTACAGAAAGCATTCATTGTGCATTTCAACTCATCAGGGCCCATAAAGTGAAATAAAAATAGTATGTATATGAAAATATTTCAGCATAAGTTAGATATTGATGTGTGAAACAGTCTAGTTATAAGGCCATATTTTTCAAATTATAGTGCATATTTTGGTGATTTTTAGGTCATATAAATTCTAGCCCTAGTCATCACCGTTCGTCCCCATCTTCGCGATTGGCCAAAACCTGCAGAAAAGCGAAGTAAAATAAATCAACCAATCGCAATCTTTAATGTTTATTTCAAAGGTTGCGAAAGGGGCTCACGTATACTTTTTTAAAGTATTTTTTGGTAATCAGTTCACCTTTCAATCTTTTCCTGCCTTTGGCGTTTTTTTAAAAAGGAATACTTGACGAAAGCCCCCCCATCATTCCTTCCAGAAGTTGTTTCCATTACCTCATATGTGATACGTGTTACACGCCGTAACCGTGCAGTGATTAACAATTAGTCAAGGGGCGGCAGACCTCCTGTTTCTTTAAAACTAAGCCATCAACGTCCACCTATAATTGATGTTGCTTTTGCAGAATGTCCTGGTTATCTCGAAAAAACCAATGATAATCGGAACTAAGACGATAGAATGTGATTTTGCTACCTAGATGTGTTCCGCGGACCACCAACTGGGAACCACTGGTGTAATGGATTATGCCAGTATGAAAGGCGCCTTCCTTTCCTCGTGGGTGTTCCCGAAGAGACCCAACAGCAGTCTCGAATTCTTGAGAAGGTCCAAAATAATTATTTCCCCACCTCTACCTGCGTTCCTCCAAACCCTTATCCAAGGGAAAGAATGTGAAAGCTAAGAGGGTTTTCTCATTCTGTGAAATGCCTCTCTATCGGGATCCCTGATCGGGTGGTTATGATACTTCTTAGGTTTCCTTAAAGACGGTGTCGCAATGTTGGTATCCGTAAATGTCGCCAAAGTGACGAAACATTAGGTCAGTATCGCTTCAAAAGCTTAACTAACTAACTCTCTAGCCTTCTTAAACCCGAAGGTTCATGGCTGCAGCAACACAGGCCTTCCATCTGTCCCTATCTTGAGCAAGATCTGTATACTCTTTTCCATCCCTACAGATTTCCTTAGGTCCATCTCAACGTTGTCCCTCCATCTTCGTCTTGGCCTTCCTACAGGTCTCTTACCACCAGGTTTCCCAACAAGAAAACTGTAAACTCCTCTTTCCTCGCCCTCCAGCTTAGGGCTGGAAAAATCCAGTGTCCACCTGGTCAGGGATGTGAAAACTACCGAGCTTGAATGGAATTGTAATGTGCTAAATTACATTGGAAAATTCATAATCCGGGTTCGAATCCCGGCCTTTGCACACCTTTCTGAGTGTTCTTTTGATCGTATTGGCACTCGTATTAATTTTTGTGATTAGTCAAAAGAGGCAGAAAAGCGAAGTAAAAATAAAGAAAATAAATCAATTAATAAGAAAAACAAAGATGGTCCAAATACTGTATATTATGTAAAAAATGTAATTAAACGAGAAATATGTAAAAACAATTATGTAACGAAATTCACATACATCATAATTCGCCGACATCTGCCATTTTTTGCTTGCCTATATACAATGGAAGAAATATGTAATTATGTAAAAATCCGGGTCCTACACCACCTCCACAAAGGCAGAGATCGAGTATTGCCTATTTTCATACCCTCTACGGAAGCTTTCAGACCGAAGCTGTGAGCGACAGGCGACACGTGTCGCTTGACGATTTCACTAATCGAACGCAGGCTTGTCCGGTCTGTCATGCCGCTATGGTGTGAAACTTTGCTGCTGGTTAGCTCTCCCAAGCGGCATGTGTCGCGTGCCGCTTCGGTCTGAAACCTCCCTTCAGAAATAAATGCATGAATTCGAACCGAAGGTGCACGTGGCGCTCGGACTGGGTCATTTTGTCAATACCGTGCATCATGTCGCGTAGGTCTGTTAACGCATGGACGGTGAACGTATTGCTTCGGACTGAAGTGGTCCGTGTCGCTTCGGTGTGAAAGCTCTCGTACGGTTAGAGTACATTTCGTGGAGGAAGTGAGGTCAATCCCTTCTGATCTTTATACAACGTATCACTAAGTTTCTAAAAACGGCACCGCATACGGGCGGAGACGTATGTGACCTGCTGTCAGAGGCTTCTGACCTTTGATTGCATAACATGTCGTTTCTGTGAAGTAAGGTCATGCGCTTGGCACAGGGATACGCCGGGTAGAGAGAGTGGGGCAAGAAAGGAGTTCCTGTGAAATGTTTAACTGGGTGCAACGTAAGGAGGTTTAGCAGTAACGCTTATCGAGATGAGTCAAGTTATTCAAGGACCTTGTGCAAGTCAAGCGGCCCCTTATTCCTCGGCTCTTCCATAAAAGGCTATAAAGTGACTCGATGACATCACAGCCCCCACGTGGTGGCGGCGGTGGAGGCAATCTGGGTCAACGGAGCTCTCCCGTCAGGCATGCATGTATCGGTTGCGCTACTGCTGGTCAGTGTTGCCAGCTTTTTCTTCAGCAGTGTCACTGTGTACGCATCTGTCATTGCTCCGAAAACAAGTAGTCCTGTCGGACAAGGAGTTATGGAATGCAACCACGTACGTGTCTTCGCTACTTGAACATTACCTACGGCGTTCCGCGTTCGATTCCTGGTGGAGGCACAATCACAGTGGTTCGACCTGTTGGAGTGACCACCACAACGCGCTACGACGCCAGGGGTCCTGGCTTCGAATCCCGGCCTGGGCACAGGTGGCAGAGAAAACTACATATAGTAACAAATTCAATCAATCAATTCAGTTCAGTTCCGATTAGCCTATCTGAGCATAAAGTGAACTCAAAACAAACCTTTTGGCTTGCACTATCTGTAACACAATGTGAGTTATTTTCGCTGACATTCTTGTTTAATCTGGTTCTTTCCCTTTATATTATGTATTTTTTCATCTCTAGTCAACCATCGTGGCTGAGTGGTTAGCGAAACGCGATCCGACACCTGGGGGTCCGGGGTTCGAATCCCGGACTATGCATGAGCGTTCTTTGCGAGTGTCCCTTGGTAAATTTTATCTACTTTCCACTATTAATCTTCACGATTAGTCAAGAGTGGCAAAAAAGCGAAGGCAAGTAACCCAAATAAATCTGTTTTCTATCTGTAAGTGTTAAAACCCGACGATGATTTTGGAGACCGGATTCGGTAAAAAGATACACTGCACAGGGAATTCAAACTCGGGAAGCTTGACTTAGCGTACTTATTACGTTAGAACTATCAACACGCGGATGATTGAGGTTTCTGGTATAATTCCCGCGCTCGGTATGGCCGTTCAATTGTATTTATTCATTTGTTTCTGTGAAGAACTATTCGCCGTATTTAAAACAAAATCGGTTTCTATAAAGCTATTAACGTAGTGGTAACATGTCGCCTTATAATCTGGTGTCGCGAGTTCGCATATTTTGCACAGTAGTTCGGATCTTACTCGGAGACTATCTGAACAGAAAGTGGATTTTTTTCTAAAAAAATGTTTCTGTAAAATAATTTTCAACACGGTGTAAACACCTGAAAAATTTCTTCCAAGTTTCAACTTTTAGGGAAATGTCAACGCAACTGGCAATACTGGTTTCCAACCGTGCTTCATCTGTGGAACGCCAAAATCCCTTCCCCTCCCTCTCACTTTCTTCTTAGCGTAAATAATTACGTTCTCCAGGCGACGTGTTTTGCATGTGCAGTTAGTTTAGTGGAAAAACACAACAACCGCTCCAGCGTTAGTCCCCGCTGGTCACTTGATGAGGTCAAGGCCTGCATATGCGTCGCGTTCGCTGACCACATGTTCTCACGAACACGCTTCCAATTGATTATTCACGACCCAGAACCTTATTTAGTTCTAACTTTCTTCACTGGCTGTTGCTAAAACGATCACATTTTGTATTTGTGTTGCACCGTTCCCTGGCATAAGCTACGCCAGGACGTGGTGTGTCAGCGGGTGTGGAGCGTAATTGTGACGTGTGACATTGAAAAACATAAATTAATATTGGGAACATGCTACCCTTTTTGTCCGGTCCTGCCCCCCGCCCCCATCCCTTTTGTATCTCTGTGCTCGTTTCTCTATTTATCACTCTCCCCATGGTGTTTTCGCTTTCTCCATATCTTTCTGTTTGTCGCGTGTGCTTGGTTGTTTCTCTGTATTACTTTTTCATGTTTCTTCTTTCTATCATTCGATTTTAATCTGTGCTTCTTTCTTCTGTCCTCCACGTGTCTCATGTCTTCTCCAGCGCCCTCATTTCATATTTTTCATCCTTTCCTTTGCTCACAGGCTAGTGATATGATTTTTGTTATTTAGTGCCGCTTTTTGGACAAATATGATGTTTATTTCCCTCTTATATCCGGTCAATTCAAAAGACTATAAATATTCCGGATTACACATGCTACATACAGAGCAATCTGAAATGTCAGCGTGATTTTTTGTTTTCAGTTTGTCAAACTGCAAATGAATAACAGTGTAAACTTAACTTCTCTGTAGCCGAGTGGTTACGGGTTCGATCTACGGTGTTTGCTCCAAAATTTTCAACCCGGCTTGATGGCCGAGTGCGTTAATATCAATGTTGTCACCGAAGTTCCACGAGTTCGGGTCCCAGTCTGGGCATTGGTGTCCCATCAGTGTAATCTATTTAACACTCATTATCGTCGCGATTATCCGAAGTGGAAGAAAAGCAACGATTAATAACGTATAAAATTGACTCAGGTGGACAGTTTTGGGGCCTGTTGGGGAACTAGTGGTTTTCATTCAAGCATGGCAGATACTCTGGGATTGGATGCGCTGACCCTCCGTCACCCAATCGAAGTCCGTTCGGTTGGTCGTGTATCTTTGAAGTCTGTTGCGACAGAGAGAAACTTATAAATGGAAAGAACTTTTTTTTGTGCATGTGTCCTTGGCTCACCAGCTGGTCGCTCAAGTGTGAGTACCAGTCCCAGTGGTCATCAAAGTGTGAGGGTGAAAGATTCAATGCAACACACTTTGACCGCGATAGAAAATAAAATGATACAAGAGTTTTTGCGACACGGTTTGGTTCGCAGATGCCTTACCCTCTGCGAAAGTAAGGCGAAGGAACTGGGCGGCAGAATCGAATGAATTCACGAGCAACATTGGGTGCACTCTGCCATCATCAACGTTGCTGTTGGAATCGTGACGACGGTCGTGCGCGAAGTTCTGTTGACTCATTAATCAGAGCTTTTCATCGCTTATGCTACCAATGACATGGCTCCATTGTGGAGTTTGTGATTTGTGGCTTTGGCCTGGTTGCTGACGTCTGTGGAGTACGTGACGAAATAACCGAATTAGCTCCATTCGTCTGATCGGAGCGGGTTATTGTTTCTGCCGCCGCATTCCACCGACAAGTAATTCCATAGCGGCCTCTACTGTTCTTGTAACCGGGGCCTCTGTAGGTCAATTTGAGCACTTAACAAATTTCGAACTGGATTTTTATCCAATTGCCAGTTTTTTGCTGTTGCAAGTTTTGTTACATCTTGTACTGCATGTGTAGAACAAAACCAAACATTTACTGGAAGTTTGCTCTCCATATTGGAATAACGTCTGAACGAGAATAGTAGACTCTTTTTTGATTGAGACTTTTGGAAAAAATTCGTGTCGAATTACTTCTAGCTTAATCTAACTTTTGAATGAATTTTACTTGCTTAGTAATATTGGAGACCTGTTGCTACAAGATCACAAGGAAGGCCTAAAACCAGATGGATAGACGATGTCAGAAATGACATAAGAAAACTGAAGATACAGAACTGGAAGAAATGTGTGTTGAGTAGAGAAAAGTGGAAGGATGTAATTGAGCAGGCCAAAGCCCATAAAGAGCTGTAGCGCCTTATAAGAAGAAGTAGTAATATAGCGTTAGGTATATTTTTTTTGAACTTATGTGGTAAATACAAGATGATGTATTATAATAGTAAGCCCCAAATTAACTTGCCCATTGATTTACTACAACTCATTTCTGGACAAGCAATAACGCCTTATAATCAAACTTCATAATCACTTGGTTTGAGTCCTACTGTACTGTGCTGGGGTGTATATTTAGCCGATCGTTGAAGTTGATACCTGTGTTCAGATCAGTCAACAACTTGTTGAGGTTACAGGTTCATGCTCCACTCATGACTTCACCGTCAACTCAGAAGTTTTTGGGTTCGAATTTTGGCCTGAGTGTTTCTATGTTTTTCTTGTTTCGTCTCTTTATCTCAATCGCCGCGATTATTCTAGAGCGGCAAGAGCGACGTTTAGTAACACAAATAAAAAAGATAAACGAATTAACGCGTACATTCAGAGGAAGTCTAGTATTTTGTATTGTTTTTCTTTCACTTTTGGCTAATCGTAACGATGAGGGCGATTAGATAAAATTGATTGACAGTCTCAAAGAATGCCCAGGCCGGCACTCGAACCCGAGGACCTCGGAGGCGAGTTTAAGGCTCGGCTGGACGTTTGACTGACGCCAGCGAAGCTGTTTTCGAAATACCACTCTGGTATTCCAAAACTTGAAATATTAGATCTGCGTAGAATTCCTTCTACAACATTCACGTGAGTCTTCCTGCTGTTTGCTTTCGTTTTCCAGATATTCGCAATAGTTTAATACTCTTGACATAGTCACGAAACTGTTGCGAATATCTAGACAACAACGAAAGCAAACCATACTTAGATTTCCCTGAATCTCGAAGGGAGATTTTCAGCTGAAGCAACAGGCGACACGTGTCACTTGAGGATTTCACCAATGGAACGCAGGCTCTTGCGGCCTGTCATGCTGTTACGGTGTGGAACGTTGCTGTTGATTTGGACATGTCGCTTAGGTCTGAAACCTCTCTAAAATTAATTCTAGGCAGATGTAATATTTCAGGTTTTGGAATGTCGTAATAGCGATTTTTTGAAAGGAGGAATTTTGAAAACTGCCTTAACCTGCGTCGGCCACCTAGCCGGCAGAATAGGTCGAGTATCTGGCATTGTGACTTTCTGCGCAGGGGCACAAGGCTACAGAGTATATCACTCTTCCTTACGCGAATGCATTGGATTTTACTGCGGTGTGCTCATGTCCACGTTTGTTTAGTTCGTACAGGTACAACTGAACCTTGCGGGTTTTGCACACTCATTGGACGCAGCATGAAAACGTTGTTTCAATTTGCACCAGTTGCCCATTTGCCTTAATTGATCGCAACCACTGGCGGAGCTGCGGCAGCTCAAGTCGTTAGTGGCGAAATGATTCCCTGATGCATCAAGTTCTTGTTTGCTTTGGCAAGGCCGCCTTGATCTTAATCCCTCCGCCGGTTCAGAAACCCAGAACGGAAACAGGAATTGTAGTTGTGTACGATCCTGCGAGGATGTACGATACCCAGATGTTTTGAGAGGTATTTTTAATCCCGTAATCAACAAACAGGCTTTCACCGTCCATTGTCCCTTTCATTTGACCACGCTGACCTTCTTTCTGATTCACTTTAACAACTGACGAAATACCCTTGACGAGAGTGTTTCAGGTCCTCAGTAAACGAACACACAAACAATATGAAAACTGTATAGAAAATACAGGATAGAGTGTAGCATGCGATGTTAACTGAACAATATCCATTGTCTAGTGCTCAAACTATACTTATTCTAACACTAATTTTCGAAAGAGGACTTCTTCTCTCCTCTTCAGGTGAAATTTTTGTCTGTGGTGGGAATCGAACCTACGATCTGGGATATTTACTACAAATCAATTGCTCTAACCAACTAGTCACGGCATTCTCAATTCAATTTTTAGATTTGTAACGCTGTATTACCAACCACATTCAAATAATAAGATACGCGAGTTCTGTTTTGTGCTAAACAACTATTTAATCCATATCTGGAAAAACTATAACTATAACTTTACACATCTCCGTACTTGACAACAGAAATCTACAAATCATTTGAACATCGACATGCGAAGATATTATAAAATTGTATATGCTTCACAATGTGTTTACTACATGTAAAAACAACAATAATGATACAAGCTAAAATGTGTGATTTTATGAACTCTTAATCTGCCCCCGAGCGTTCGAAGTGGAAATTTCTTGTTGGGTGGATGCTTTGTCCAGTTAGGGAAAGGTAGGGGTGATGCTTGCAGGGTTAACATGGAAAAAATACAATTGGTGGTAGGATGCCTATGCAAATTAGTATAGTAGAATGTTTTATGAGACTTTTCTTAACTGTGTGGAGGGATAGAATCTCCCCACTTGAGGACTGCCCCCCCCCCTCCCCCATATTTTAATTGCCATCTTCGGGTCCTAATGGAACTAATGTTAGCTTGGTGAAGTATGGTTAGAAGCTGCTCATTTCGTGAATTTTATTGAGCTTCGTGGCGTAATATTTTTCCTCACATATAATGCCATTTCATATAAAGAGGATTAATATTTTGTGTTTCTTAAACAAAGTTTTGCACGATTCCCTAGTCTTCATTCCTGCTAAAATCCTAATAGTTTATTTTTGTTTTCTAAATACTTCTAAACTTGCTGGTGAGTTCCCCGAAAATTCTATTGCATAATTAATAAGTGAATGAAACATTGTAAAATATACCAGAATTAGTGAATTTGTATTAACTATAATTTTGGTACAAATGGGCATAAGTACACATGTGGTTTATCATTCTGGAATGCATCGGAATTCCTCATTGTCCAGGCTTTGCGAAATCAGTTGCTTACGTCATTCGCGCTTCACATTTATGCCGGCTGCTATATTTTGATGCGATTGCGAATTAATAACCAAGAGGTTATGAAGTCCTCCGCGTGGTGATAAAATAATTAATGGCGTGGCGGGTGAGCAAACACCTCGGGGTCGAACGTGCTCAGAGTGTTGCAGGCATCGGGACCGCCCTGAGGTTTTATGGGAGAGAAATTCCCCCAGCCATTCCTCACAAGGACGTGCGTACCGGCGCGGCGCGTGATCCCCGCTCACCTGTTGACAAAATCCCTCGTCCAAGTTTTCGGACACTGGCTAAATGGTTTCCCGTCGGCGCACCAAAGAGTTTCCTCGCAGACAAACCCCTTGAGAAGGTTCGGCACCCCCTTGACCCTCGGTGCACCCGGCCACGCCCTTCTGGGTGGCCACGTGCACCCACACATTGACCTGCGAAGTGCAAGGAAGTAGGTCGCAGTTCGATGACTCCCCCCACCCCCCTCGAGGCCTTTCTCTTCGGCAAACCGGTCACCCGCTGAAACTCACGATCCTGTTCTATGGGCTCCTTTTTTGTTTTGGAACGTTTTTCAGCTGATCTGTAATTGTTTTCGATCCCACCAAGGCCTTCTGGTTGGTTTTTCCAAACGTGGCGTTATCGAATCAAATTTTGAAAGGTTATAATTTAAGTGGCGGTAATGGAAAGTCGTCATAATGGTTTTCCTCTTTCTCTACATATATTCATTATGCTTATTAATTTTCTTATCGAGATTTTTTCCTCCGTTTGGACCAAGGGGACACATGACACTGGCAATGTTAATTTCAGAAAATTTTCGGCATGTATTGATAGCACTTTTTAAGACCACCCAAAAGTACAAGTGCAGTTGCAGGTTGTCGAGACTGGCCACTGATGATCATCTGTCGAGTTCTCTGCCCAGTCCTCTTGACAATTTAATACCAACAGGCGTTATATACGTATGCACACACACTCACTCACTCTGGTGCTTTTCGGGTTCGATTCCCGGTGGAGGCATATAGTGGTTCGGATGCGGATCCCACTTTAAACTGTAGGTCCAGTCCCGATTAGCCTTACTGTGCATAAAGTGGACTTAAAACAAACTCCATCAAACTCTGGTGCTTTTCTGGGAAGAAAGGGTCCGATACTGTTGAAGTTAGTGTTGGTTTGTTACTGTGTTTATCATAAGAATTACTGAAAAATATTGTGATTCATAAATGATCGTGCATGTATGTATTCACACACGCACAATTTATCTCGTCAAAATAAAATGTTGTTATTAGTTTATATAAGAAAGAACGGCATGGCAAGGTACCTCCTATTCGTTCAAACTATGCCGCACACCTTAGTAAACAAGCTTTACTTATCCATGGCACACAGAGATAGCCAATACATCAATAATCTCACACTTAAAAATTCCAAAGGTTCAGAACAACCTTTATATTCATAATGATGGGAGACAATATATCATTATCATTGCCATTCAAACTATATAAATAAATGATTGAATCAGAATTATGACCAAAATACACTAATCATTCCGGTATCACTATTCTCCCCATTATTTTCCATTGCATTCTACAATTATATATCTATAGGTATTTTATGTATGTAATTATTGCACAAGTCTTTGTTCTTGTATGGTGAAAGACTAGAGAAAGGGCCAGATTGTTTAATTTCATTATTAATTATGTTATTCATTGCTTGTATTATCGGTTGATGTATGTTTATATATTTGCTAATTGTATTGTTTTCTTTGTTTTTTTTCTGCCGTCTGTAATTGGAGGTTTACTTCTGTTGAGGGCAGTAAATAAATAAATAAATATTATAATAAAAAAATATAATAAAAACTATACCAAACATTGAATATTGGAGTGCAGGAGAAGTCTCAACAAACATTCCAGAATGCCAAAAATCTGTGCCCTTGGAACAGTCCTTTCTATAAATTGTCTCATTGCGTAGTAATAGTAAGATCAGTCTCTAGCCCTTATTTGCATTGCTTCGTATTTTCTTTCTTTTTTCGTTATCAGTAGAACTTCGACAATGTAATTTGTTTTTCTGGCGTTCGGTTTGTTCAGAATTATTACTTTATTTTTGCTTTGTAGAAAAGCAGATGTGACGAAAGTCGGCGAATTACACTGTGGGAAGCTGAATTTTATCTTACGTATTTTCCCTACGTGGAACTTACTGTACAATAAGTCCCGAATATGCCTGTAAGTCCTCGCTATAGAAATTGAATCCTGACTCCCATGTTGAGTTGGAAGCAAATACGGTGACCAATTTCATTATGTTTCAAGTAGCTTTACACGTATTCTGATTTCACTCCCCAGCCCGTTTTAATCCATTAAGAACACACCATCAATTGAAAAGCACAAGTATGGAATTCATCGCAACGGATGTGCAGGCAACCTTCCTGTAAGTAGCTGGGTGTTCGCTGAGAGTCCGTTCTGAGAAGACTGGCGGGGAAGGGGGATTACGCAAGCAGTTTCCAAGCGGATCTTTTGTGCGATGCGTGGCATGAGGGGTGGATTTTGTGCCGGATTTGGGAGTTTTATGACTAAATTTCGTAGAGCGTGATTCACGAATACAAGGAGAGACTTTCTCCTCGATACTGCCTGTAAATGTTTGCAGAGATAACGAGCAGTACCTTCGGCCGTTTGTGTACACTCAGAATGGATCTTGCTTTGCCTTCTCCGTGATTCAGATACAGTGAAGATGTGCGTTATTCATGCCTGCACACTTCGTTCTGTAACATAACGCTCCATCTAACTCATTGCTGCAGGTAGAAGAATTATTTAACTTTTGGGGAATGGTCACTCGTAATCGATCTATTCTTAAGCGTTATATATAAACATGTGTTTTATGGAACAGAATATAGGATTTCTATCCGGATATTCTGATATATATATATGGAGGCACATAGTGGTTCGGATCCCACTTTAACTGTAGGTCCAGTCCTGATTAGGCTTGCTGTGCATAAAGTGGAAAACACCAAATCAATCATAAATTGTGATATAGCTATATGGATCATTCGAAATGTCAGGATATCCGAATGCATTATCCGAACACTTCTAGAGTTTATCAGTTTTACGGGCTATCCACATATTCTTTTATTCGTCATTTTGGTTTGGTTATAGTTGCTGTTTTAAGTCCACTTATGCACAGTAAGGCTAATTGGGACTGGACCTGCAGTTTAAAGTGGGATCCGAACCACTATGTGCCTCCACGGGTGTCGAACCCGGGACCCCTTGACAAGGCAATGACGCTACCACTGCGCCATGGGGAGGTCCTCGTCATGTTGGTATTTCACTGTACGGCTTCTCTACATATCCTTCATGAAATCCCTGATATCCGTACTAACAGGATATGCGAATGATTCGGATATCCGGCTTACCCGTAGTAGTCAAAACGGATATCAGATAATGTGAAATCCGGGTATCCGTTATCCCGAATTTGGACCATCCCTCGTATATTACGCCACATGCTGCTAAGGAGGGGAGGTAGTGGTCCCAAGTTCGAACTCTCATCAAGGGAGGTTAAAAAATATAGAAGGTCTGAAAGGGAATTTTGAGGCAATCTGGAATTTTTAGTTCAATGTTGAACCAGGAACTATGCTGAAGAGAGGACGGTCAGAACTGAAAGGGGAGGGGTCCCGAGTGGACTGTGATTCCAAGATTAAAACCTGCTTCGCACAATTTTCAAGAATTGCAAACGTTTGAAAATTTTGATTCGATTATCTCAAGGCAAGGTTCTCTCAGCATTGTCTCCCCGTTTTGTATTTTTGAAGCTTTGAATAAATATTTGATTGTTTGTGCGATTGATTTGTTGTTTTTAAGTCCACTTTATGCGCAGATAGGCTAATCGGGACTAGACCTACAGTTTAAAGTGAGATCCGAACCACTGTGCAGTGTGCATCCAGCGGGAATCGAACCTGGGACCCCTTGATTACAAGGCAACGAAATAAGGACTTGAAAATGAGTTGCCGATTTTGTTTCCCAAGTTGCTTTACTCCGATATGCCAGAAATTGAACTCTTTAAACTCCCCCTTAAATGCGATCACGATCTAATTTAAAGTAACTGGTAGTTTTGTGTGTGTGGGCAAGTAATTTTTTTAGAAGTATATTGTTTAAAATTTATTTGAAGCCAGTTCTGAAATTTCAGTTGCTAAATCAGTAGCCCGTTGTGGTAATGTTAACCAATCCCGTAATAATATTGATGTTGACGTAATTTACAAGATGATTCAGATATTATTTTATGATGTAATTGGCCAGAGTTGTTCGAGAGACTGCATCATTACTTACAAGAATTTCCACAGGCGTACAAAACCACGATGTTTCTGAAAATTTAGCATACCATTGATTTCTGTTCACAAATATCGTACAGTTCTTTTCTCAGTCAAGGAGAGACATATTTCCTTTGTATAAATTAATATAATTATTATACGGTAACGTAACGTGGATGATATTAGAAGTTCATTGTGCACTTTTCTTACCAAAGTTGTATTCTAATGGTTAAGTTTCAGAAAGGAGTTTTGTAATTTTAATATACAGGCATATGTGGCACCAGTAAGATAATTTGTTAGAACCCATTTCAGAAGAGCTCGGGTGTTTCAGTCGCGTAATGATTGGGTGCTTCATTTAGCTTTCCTCTGCCATCCGAGCAAGTGTTTTCTACTAATAAACTGAAAGTCGCGTTTCAGTTTTCTTTCCTGTTGTTCAACCTCCCGTCTCCTTATTACGGCAGCATTGTATTAGTGTGTCCTGCGGCTATGTTCCTTTTATGTTGCCGTTGTAACTTTCGCCAGCAAAGCAAACCCAAGTAAGGCGCTACAACGTTTGTTCTGTCGACCTCCGTGGCAGAGTGGTTAGCACAGCGCGCTATGACATCATGGGTCCTGGGTTCGATCCCGGCCTGGGCATAGGTGTTCTTTGTGTCATTTCATAAATTTAATCATACCATCCATTCTCATCTTCGCAATTGGCCAAAAGTGGCAGAAAAGCGAAGTAAAATAAACCAAATCAATCAATTTCTGTTTCCAGTGTAAGCATTTTTGCTGTCCTTGAGAAAAGTACATATTTCTGACTATATAGCCCAGAATCACCTTTTTGTGGATTTTCTAACGAGAATATGGACCATATTGGTGTGACGTCTCTGAGCATAACTGTCCAAACAAACCCGTCGCCTGGTGTTTCCCTATGCGACATCATTGGATTTTCCATCGCAAGGGACATCCGTTAAAATTGTGGCAGCAGTCATGAAACAAAATTGTAACGTGCATCGTACATCAAATGTAAAAATATTCGGATAATACGTCTACGAGGAGCGTATATTCCAGGCTAGCTAAGCTATCTGCGAAGCCTGAAGCCTAGAAAGTAAAATTCTGAAGAGTAATATCTTAGAAATTGTGTGTATTAAGCTGATTTCAATGCGATGATAATGACGATTCTGAAGTTGTCAACCTGAATTTTTAGGAATTGGCAACTTTAATTCTTTGGAGTTGGCAACTTTAATTCTTTGGAGTTGGCAACTTTAATTCTTTGGAGTTGGCAACTTTAATTCTTTGGAGTTGGCAACTTTAATTCTTTGGAGTTGGCAACTTTAATTCTTTGGATTAGGAGTTGGCAACCTGACTTTTTATAAGTTTGCAACCTGACTACCGTTGCATGGCAACGTGGCTTCCTTGAAGACGTCAAGAATTAATCTAGTCTTCTCCCTTCCTCCATAGCCTAGGACCAGGTGTCATAGTGAGCTAGTCCAGGTCTTAGACTCAGCATACGCCACTGACGTCTACATATTACACATACCTTACGCAAGATAAGGTAAATAATAACTGGAGTAAGAAATCAAATATAATCGGCGTCCGATTCGGAAATCACTGCGGTCACTTGAGGCTGCCGAGTTTAGGAACCGATTTGGCTCGATTTTCTTTGAATATCCATGATTTCCTTACTCCAGTTATTCTTTACCTTATCCTGTGTAAGGTATGTGATTATATGTAGACGTATTCTCCGAAATCTCATCTTTACATTGATGTACGATATGCATCCGAATGTTGTTTCGTGACTGCTGTCACAGTTTTAAATGGAAAATCCAATTATATCTCATGAAAACATCAGGTGACAAGTTTGGACTCAATCTTGCTTAGTTGTCTTCTGGTGACGTCACCACTAATATGGTCCATTGCACCGTGTTCACAACTATACAGGAAGAGGTTCGCCCAGGGTACATAAGTATCCTGAAGGGCTTGCAACCCGTTTAACTCGACAGTATGTCAAGGTTGCGAACACTTAGGGGCACAGGGTGCACAATATTGGTGGCCACTACCATCTTCATTTGAATACCTCGTACGGGTCTGTTGCGTACAAACTGTCAACAAGAGAAAGAAAACATGCGATAACTTGCGTGGCTTCCGGAAAAGTACCACAAGAGCTCATTAAATCCTGAATATTAATAGCATGAAGGGACAGGAATGTTTGATCAGACGTCACACGCAAATACCGTGCATACGACCTTTGATATCGGTACATAAAATTCAATACTCTTTCGATGGAATGCAAGTAATACGCTTCGCCAATTTGTAACAGACTTCGACACGGGAAGAAAGAAAAGAAAACCAAGACATTTCCAACCTTCTGGAGAGAATTTTAAAATGCAATACTGTTTCTTGCATCTGTATCGAACACTAATTTCAAACTAGTACCGCTTTTTACAGTTGGGACGTAAGCTTTAGAATCTTTACGTGGATTCCTTTAACATAAACTGATTCCGTCCTGCGTATAAAACGGCACAAAAGAAGTGAAGAATTACTATGGGAAAGGCACGGATGTTGAAGAGATGCGAATTTGGTTGATTTTTTAAAAACATTAAGCTGTTCACTACGTTAGATGATTTTAAACAACCTCTACCCAGTCTCAAAGGTTGGTTGGTTTCCCTACACGGTTTCCCTCCACTTGGATAGTACCTTCTGTACGTGTGTGTCTTGTTCAACCAATCATATGTTACATGTGGATAGGTAAGGCTCCTTTCCACACCCATAATTTGGAAATTCTAGACGGAATATGTGAATCTTAGGTTTGATTATTCTTTTGATCAACAAAATTTGTCCGGTTTAGCTTTGCCCAGACAAGTTACGATAGAAATTTATTTTGTGAGGTTGAGTTGTAGGAATTTCAGCTTATTTTACAATGAGCCCACAACAACTGGAATATACTAGTGACTACCGGGATCCAGAAATTACAGTTGGGAGGGGCGAATTTCAGTCGGGTACCCCACCTAACCACACTTCTGTTTGCAGGATGTAACTATGTTATAGAGATTAGCGATTTTCTTTTGGCGAAAATAAGGGTCCAGAGCTGGAATTGGTTATTACGCCTATTGTTAGTCGTTATTATTCTAATTTCCCTCGCCCATTGTCACACTAAACTGGACTATCAGATATGAGGGGTAAATTAATAAACAAAGAAACAAAAACCCATTCTCTGCAGTTTCCTCGGGTTCGATTCCCTTTTGACTCCTACTGCAGAGGCATAACACGTGTATATCCAAAAAAACGCAGTTGGCAAGTCCGATATCGCCCTCGTCGTGGATCCGCGCCTGGTCTATACAATGTGCGTTTATCGAACCTGGTTCCCTTTGATTACAAAATCCTGTAGAAGACCATGGAAATCAATGGAGAATACCTGCACGAAACTTGTTCATATGTTGTATTCACTAGTTCATATGTTGTATTCACTATTGTCGTCTGACCGAGGCTTTTTCCAAAGGAGAAAAAGCAGGTGCAGATGTGTTCTCTCTTCTCTTGGCAAGCAGATGTTTTATCGTGGTGGGAATCCAGGTTGCCTGCCTGCCCTCGCTTCAGGCTTGACACGTGGGTTGCACTTCCGGTGGCGAACGGTCACTTTGACTGCAGCCTTTTTGTTTTACTTGGATACTGTGCAGCCTTGCGAGATCTCGCAGAAACAGAGACTTCCTTTTCATCTGGCACAAGGCTTCATTTTTGGCGTTCGGAATGTGATCAGCGTGTTGGAAGAGAATTTTCCACTAAATGTCCATGCCTAGTTGGACGATACCTTGGGGGGGGGGGGGAAAGTGTAACGCTTCATGTAGCTGTTATTTAGTTGCTGGTTAATATTTCAAATATTTGTTCTTTTTGTTTGTTTGATTTTTTTGACGCATGACGTAATGTTTATCATTACAAGCATGATAAAGTCGGATGCGATAATACCAGGATTATCCTTTTAAAACGTACTAGTATCACCGTAGTACAACATACTATAAATCGTAATTATGAATTTCGTGTTCACGTCCATCCCAAGTGAAAACTACTATTTATGTGTACGCTGAGGACTGGGGTCAGTGATTTATATATATATAAAAAAAACAACAACCCCCAAAATTTCCTTAACATCCCCTAACAGTTTAAACAAAGACCCAATTTATGGCCATTTTGACTAAATATACCCTTTCACCCCTTAAATACAACCCCCCCCCCCCAAATGAAAAGTTTTGGATAAACCTCTGATTGAAGTGATCATACCATTTGCTGTAGAAATGTGTTTGCGTAATTTCTTGAACCATGTTAGGGTCCCATGTTCGAATCCCAGCCTGAACATGGCTATTCCGTGTTTAGTGTCACTTCATCAATTTCCATTATATCATCACTTATCCTCATCACCGCGATTTAGCCAGAAATGACAGAAAAACGACGCCAAGTTACAAAATCAAATCGAACCATGGGTGTGATATTCACAAACTTGCTAATGCTATTTGCCATGAAATGCAGTCATTTTAGTGTCCCGATGCAGATAAAATGGCAGACTGTTATCTGTCCACTGCAAGAACGAGGTCACTGTAAACTAATACACCTGGCTTCTGAGAAATCCTATTGGTTCTTCCAATTGTAGCTGTGCAGGAATCATCCGGATACGAATATAGTGCACGTGTTAGTCATACCACTATTTTTAAGTTGTAGGACACAGCTACGACCAAATTAACACATGGCTAAGGAACATTTTCTCTGAAGTCAGGCGTTTTTGATTTACAATAACTGAAAAATAGATTTTTTGTGGCGGAAATTTGTTTAGAAATTTTCTCAGTATTGGTGGCGTACGTTTGGGAACTTCTACGTTCTGATTACATTTGTAAATATGAAGAGAATATTTATATGAAATCGTCCGACACGCTACTCCCCTACACAGGGTAGAGTGATCCGTTTAGACATGTATGGAGCAGGAATGTGCTGGTAAGAATTCCCTTCTGTGGCAGGCACACGGTGCGTGTCCTTTGTTGTAACAGGTGGTGCAGCAATACTCTCACACCTGCTCCCCACTTCCTGAGTAAAGGTTCCGATGATTCACGTTCCAAGAATAAGTGTGAAAGAGGAAAAACATAAAGAACCGTACTGTTGCGTTACGAAACGAGTGTCATCGCAGTAACATCAGATTTCGGAATCTTGCTGAGTCTTAGCACTGTATAAATTTGCAGAATTTAAACTTACTAGGCTATGGCATAAATCATTGCAGCGTAGTTTTTGCTATATGTAAGGATGAGCTTAGTAATTTGCTTTTCGACCACTCAGTTATTGGAAATCTCGTTATGTCATATACCTGGACTTTCTAGAATATTTGCTAAGACGCTTAAACTAGCAGACGTACAGAAGCATTACAAAATAGCTCTAATCCCGGCATGGTGAGTGCCCCTTCATCAATTTTGTCACATCACTCAATCATCCTCATCTTCGCGATTAGCCAACAGTGGTAGAAAAGCGAAATAAAATAAACCAAACCAATCGGTCAATCTTTGCATAAAAAATATTTGATGGTTAACTTCCAGTAAACTGTTGGAAAATAATTACTAACATATATGTATAATTCACTACTTCCATCTTGGCCTCTTGGGCATCCATTGGGATTAGCTACGTGAATCCAAAATAGGGCCACATAAATTACGGGCGCGGGCAACACCAACCTCGCCAACGTCACCTTTGATAAAACCTTAAACTTTGTTTATCTTTAGTGTTAGTGAGATGAATTACAATCCGCGACAAATTGCTGAAGTGGTTTAAGTGATTCTACACACAAAATAGTCTGGATGATTCTCTTTGGGTTTCTCAAACAGAACTGAAGCAGTACAGAGTCCCAAGTACATTTTTTGTTGATGGTAAGGTTTCACAAAAGAAAAATGGAATCCATAATTGTTACAATATATTCTATAATGTAAGTGCATTGTAAACCAGGGCTTCCAAACATTTTGTGTGTGATTTTATTTTATTTTTATTTAGCGTCGCGACCATAAGGATGAGTGATGATATGATGAAATTTTATGAACGGACACTCACAATGAACACCCATGCCCAGGCCGGGGTTCGAACCCGAGACCCCGGTACGCTGTGCTGAACACTCCACCCCAGAGGTCAGTGCCTTTTGCGTGTTTAGGACGAAGTCACTACTTCAGCAATATGTCGAGGGCCATATAACGTCTTTTGCACATAAAAATATTACCTCGAAATGAAATTATAGGTTTGTATCACTTGTAAAGCAGGCTACATAAAGAACCTTGACGGCACATAGTTTATTTTGAGAACCAAGAAAAGGCGTAAATTAGTATGGAGAATCTCTCTTAATATTACATACCAGATGCTTGAAAAAGTAGAATGCGTGGTTGAGAATTGAAATTCAAGTTGGAATCTAGTAGTTCTGTAGTGTTAGTGTGCGTGTGTGAGGTACCGGTAAGCACAAGATCCCTACGAAATTGATAATGCACTGTATAAAAGAGAGATCAGAGAGCTGGTGGACTTAAATGGCGCCGGAGTAGAATGCGAGACAACGACACGTGGGAATATGCCTGTGGGAGTTGATTTAGAGATTACAGGAAAGCTAGATTAGGCAGAGCCAGAGCGAAGTACTGGACTGCCGTATCATCCAGTCCTTGAGCCTGTGGCGAGTTTCCACAACAAAGTGTTATTTGCAGCTACGAGCTGGTGGCACTGTTCGGTACACTTTGAGTTGAGGTTATACTGGTAGCAGGAAATGACACCTTCTTTACAAGGAAAGAAATGAAGCACAGGCGCAGATTGCCATTGCACATTGTTTCGTTTATTATTTTTTTCTCTAAAGTTTTATTGTGCAGTTTATTTCTATTTTCATTGGTTTTATCTCGGTTTTCGTACTCCTTTAAAATAATGACGACGATGATTTTTTTAACGCCCACTTTAAGCACAGATAGGCTCATCGGGACTGAGATCCCAACCAGTATGAGCCCAGGATCCCTTGATTACCAGGAGTCGATGTAATAACTTCTTCATCAGGGAGTTCTTTCCAAGATTATTATATTGGTTAATGCTACGAGGGACCGTTTCGCACCAGGTGGACAATTTTTTCAATAACGTCGAAGCATGAATGCTACTGAAAAAAACGACAGGCAAAAAAGAGCATGAATTTCGCAGGCCCATTCCTTTTTACATCACTTATTTTTTTTAAAGCAGAATCACTGCTTCTTTTCTTGCATGTATAAGTTTAGTTATTAATTATAACAATTACAAAAAAATACGATAATTAATTAAAATTAATAACCAATCCCGGGCTGGGCATGGATGTTTGTGAGTGTCCATTCATCAATTTCATCATGTCATCACTCATTACTCATTAATCTTCGCAAATTACCCAAAAGTGGCACAAAAAGCTAAGTTAAATAAAGCAAACCAATTATTGAAGTCGCACACACACACACATCATCATTCATTAAAACTCGCAAAAGCCATATTGATTTTTATTAATTCTTTTTGTTTAATAGGTGGTTAAATATTAATTAACAATTACAAAAATTACCATCACTATTAACCAATTGCACACTGTCACTGGTTTGAGTGTGTGTGTAATAAACGCATCCAAAAGGGGGGTGCCTGATAGTCCTACCAAGTGAGGTTTGCCTCATATGTACATTATATTTATGTTTTATGAACAAAAGTAGAACAAATATTGGGAATCCCCTGGGAACAATAATTTATTTTTCATTTTTATAAACATTTTCAGTTTAAAGATATAGTGGGCCTCGGATAAGTTAGGGTTATGTCAATCATTTCCATCCTTGGACCTGTACAGTTCCCAATTTTAGTATTTATTCTCGAATAGGCAATTTCTTTTTAGTATTTATTCTCGAATAGGCAATTTCTTGTTCCACCTATTTACAAACATGGCGCTAGCTGCCAAGACGACTACTTGAGGGCTTCCATCTTTCTCTCGGAGCCGTCCTTATGTTAATCCATTACGCAAGGAGGAAGGGCGTGTTACAATATTCATTGAAGCATCGTTCTGTGTAGGAGGAATATGATTTGCTTTAATTAAGACCTTTGCCGCAAATCACTGTCAATGTTAAGGGCAAGGAAACTGTTTGGATGTAATGTATTGTTGGGTTTGTGACGTGGAGTGTGCGAAAATTATGCATTCCCATTGTAGTGTAATTTGTTTGTGTGCATATGCGCTGGGATGGGCGTTCGCAGGAGAGGCTCCATTATCCAGTTCCATGGAGATTCGTTTACCCAAGACTTAACCAGCAGAAGGTATCTGTAAACCGGTAGTTGAATTTTCAATATGTATATGGGGGTGATTTATAACCCGAAGCAACAGTGATTTCAGTTTTTGTTAAATTGACCACTGTAGTAGATCGTTATTTGGGATTTTGGCAGTATAAACTAGGGATGGCGAAATTTGGATAAAATTTTATCTGGATATTCGGATATCCCAATGTGCATTATCCGGACAGTTTTATCGTTTATCAGTTTTACTATCTATCCACATATTATTTTATTCATATTCGTATTTAACTGTACGGGTTTTCTACAAATCCTTCATTAAATCTGTTCTATTCGAATTATCCGGATTATCCGTTGCATTTTAAGCGGATATCGGATACTTTGAAATCCAGATATCCGTTATCCGGATTTTGTGGCGATCCCCAGTGTAAACCCTCTTACATTCAGGAATTTGAATGCTTTCCTTTGAATGGTCGTTCCCATTAATAGATGAGCTCCCCTCCAAATCTATTTCACTTTTACAACGTCCGTTGTTAATCACACACTTGTCACCATGCTGTTTACATTGTCTACCCGTAGAATGTTGACAACGCTAGTCGTGGGTTCGAGTCCCTTCCTGGGTACAAAGTTCTGTCATGACTGGGTCATATATCAAATTACTCTGATATCAAATTACTCTGAGCGCTAGAAGGCGATCCGAGGTGTCACGTTATTTGCATCTAAGACTTTTTTTTTCCACCTTGGAAGCGAACTGGCAAGTCTGTTGAAATGAGTTTTAGAAGAGCATAATAATTTGGCGAGAGTCGTTCTCACACTCGAGGAAGCCGAAGAAAGCTTGGAGTGGGTTTAGAGCAATCTTGACGGCAGGGGAGCGTGGATGAGTAAACGTGGTGAGTCACACACCTGGTCCCGTCGACGTGAGCTGTTCGTTCAACACTCGCAGGGTGCACCATAAACATGTTCCAAGTGGAGCTCATGTGCAGACTATCTTTGTCGTAAACTATCCCTTGGTTTCCCTAATTTTGTCGTTTGACTTAAATTCGTAGCATGAACTTTTTTTAGGGGGGTCCGTTACTGAATTCGTGTATCAGCTGGAAAGGCGGAAACTATATATATGTATTTTTGGAGCTTCGGTCTCAGTTTCCCAATTTTATTGTCTTTTATATGGATGGGTCCAGATCGGTCGAAACAGCTGAACTTGTTGATGACACAGTTTTGCTTTACACCCCTGCCTGTTCCATCTGCACGGCAGGACTCGATGCTGTCCTGAAGGTGGACTTTGCAGAGTTCAGTTTTCTGGCGGGGTCGTCCTCATTGCACTTTATCCCCTTAGAGGGATCCAGAGCACTGAAAAATCTTCTGGATCCTTCGTCGTGTCGTGTATGTAATGTTGTTTTATGTATTATATCGCCAGATAAACTTTTCCTTTATAACGATTCCTCGTGATATTTTGTTTGGAGATGATAACAGTGTTTTAACAAGTTCATTTAGCTTTTTGAGATACACGGGCCTTGACAACATCTCGGAGAAGAGGCTTTTTACATCCCTCTTTTAACTTTGAAGTTAAGATTTTAGATAATGGGAAACCTGGGTGTGTGATGTTTTGTCCTTGCGTATCCTGAAGAGGGATAAAGCGGCCAGATCGTGGTGCTGATCACACTAACTTCACACATGACCGTGATTGTGAATGTGTGGTTTTTAATTCCACTGTGAATGTGTGGTATCGAATTCTACCTCCCTTTTATATGCTTTCAAGGTTCATAGGGTACCAGACCTGTCTTATCTGTGCGTGCACGTCTGTGTAACATCAGAATATTTTCAGAAATTCTGTCAAGTGATGTCCGGTGAGGAAAAAGACTTGTCTTCATGTACTTGCGACAGGAAGGAGACAATTTCCTTCGGTTTTCAGAAACCAAACACATGGAAGTCTACCCCTGCCCCCTTTCTGCATTGAAGCGTTGCGAAATTCTCGCTCGTATGCGATCTGGAAACTCATCGAAGACGAGTTGGCGGTAACTAATGATGAGTTTTTTTTTTATTGACGTGCGTGTGTAATTGCTTGCTTAGCGTGTTTGCCCAGACACGCCTCTGTTAACTTCAAACATTGAGCAACTGTTTTCCCTGTAATGATAAGCAAGGCTTCCTTAATGTTAACATTTCGCTCAAGATTAATCGCATTATCTGTCGCCACAGAAGTGATACTGAGGGTCTTTAAATTGCTACTTCATCTTTACAGGATGAGCAGCATTTCTTGCTCGGACTGTTCTCGTCAACAATTAAAAGCAATCGTTATAGTCAGGGGAGGGGGTAGCCAGGCGCTTGAAAATTTCGTTTCCCTTATGGAAATTTACGTTAGCATTTATAAAATAAAGAGTACAGTAGCCTGTGTTTTTTTTAATGCATGTGTGTGTGTGTTCCTGCTGTACGGTCACGGACACTTCTGGGTTGAACAATTCCATTGAAAGTATATGGGGCTGTTACAATCCAGAAGTATAGTTGACTGTACTTGAGCTTTCTTTAGAAAGGTCACTTCGATCTTTAATTAATTAATAAATAAATGTGTTCAGATCACATTTTAAAATGAGTAAAAATTAGTTTTAACAATTAGGCTATTTAGGAAACTATAAATACTACAAGGAAGAAACTTTGTACAATGGATTCGGATTCAAAAGCTAATTAATTACGACAATTATCCTCATTAGCAACTCTTTCAAAATCTATGAGCAGGCAAACCTGGCGATTCTCCAATGTACTGAATACAGATCAGTACTACCTAGTCATGAAGCCTAGTGATTACGTAGTAAATGCTACACCAATTTGGATAATACGATTTGATTTGATTTTTGTTAATTCGCGTCGCCTACCTTCCACTTTTGGCTAATCGTGACGATGAAGATGTGTGACGATGTGATGGATATAATGAAGGGACACTCACAAAGAACACCTATGCCCAGCCCGGGATACAAACCCGGGACCCCTGGCCTCGTAGTGCGCTGTGCTAACCTCTACGCCACGGTTGGCTGCTTGTATAATTCGAGAATCACAAAATAGTAGTTCTCAATCCTGGAAGTAGATATGTTAAACCACGCGTTTGTCTGAGTTGTGAGGGAGGGGGGGGGGATACATGCAGCAATTGTCTCTCATTATTTTTCGTTCCCCATTCTGTATTTATACCTTATCTTTTTTAGTTCTACTTCCCTCCCCCGCCCGTTGCCCCTTCCCAGAATCATTACATTTTTGGCCGAAATCTCAATGGTGCAAGCGAGCGAAAAAATTCGCGCTTGAAGCACACGGCACACTGTACCAATTGCTAATAATAAAACAAGGATGAGTCACACGATGCGTGGTGAAAAAGAGAAGCACTCGTGTGCCCCCACAGGTAAGAATACATATGTTTCAACGTCAAGGTCATCGCCTGCTATAATCTAGAGGTTGCTGCCGTAGAAAAAGGACTGTTGCATTTTTTTGTTCTGTAGACTGCACCATCTTTTTCAACATACGAGCACAAAGTAACAAATTAACTCTTTAAATTTTGGGTGCATGTGAATTATTATTTAGTTGCGGTGAACCAGTCAGTAGAGCATCTTGACTGTCACGCTGGAGAACCGGGTTCGGTTCCCGGGGTGGGTGACGTTTACGGCAGTGTTCCCTCATCAAACGGCTCTTGGGTTCACCCAGCCTCTAATAAATAAGTGCGTACCAAGGAGTAGGAGGATGGGTAATGGCAACTGGAGTTTGGTGATATATTGTAAAGGGTGTTTTTTTAAGAGTGATAGAACTTTCGATAGGGATAGCTGTCATTTTTTTTTTTACGTGTTGTTTTGTCATTTCATATCAGTGAGCATTGGCAAATGATCATGGAAAGACTGACGCCGCAACAACGTTTACAAATTGTAGAAATATATTTCCAAAATCAATGTTCTGTTCGCCAAACGTATAGAGCACTTTGGAAATATCGGTGCTGTCAGTGCATTGGCCTCACAAGATCATGGGACCTAACGCCACTGGATTATTTTCTTTGGGATATCTAAAGTCTCTGGTTTATGCTGATAAACCAGCAACAATTGACGCTTTGGAAGCCAACATAACTCGTGTTATTAACGACATACGTCCCCAATTACTTGAAAAAGTGGTTCAAAATTGGACTGATCGAATCCGGTTCATCACAGCTAGTCGTGGTGGACATATGCCGGAAATTATTTTCAAAAAGTAAATGTCAGAAAGTTATCTTTCAAATGAAAACACAATTGGCTTCAAACTTATTTTTTTATGTGTTTTATTTCAATTCAAAGTTCTATCACTCTAAAAAAAAACACCCTATATATAGTAAATTGTAATGCCTATTGTAATTGGAGCATTCGCTCTGTTATAGGCGACTGGTTAATAAATAAATCATACCACGTCCACATATGGCCCGATATTGTGAATTTGTGGAATCCTGCCTCCACATCACACCTTGTCACGGTATGTTGCAATGTGCAAGGAGTAGCACATTTCGAGACGACAACGTAGCCCATTTACAATTAGAAACAGACACTGTTAGTTTTTTATAGTATCGTTTCAATACCATTCCTGTTGAAATCCGTAAAGTACGGCCGGTGTTATTCCCAGCCACCAACAGCATGCCAGCGTGGGCAGATTTCAAGAACGTTCTTGCCTGATGGCCTGTTTCCGAATGTCTGCTGTCACGCGTAGGAAAGTCAATCCCTCAACGTCAGCTACTCCCCTTATTGACGGAACAGGGGAGGAGGGTTCATGCCACGGCTCTGCTATAAGCCCGTTGATTTATCCACACATCCCCCAATTTGCAGTCATATTGGCTCTACATTTGCTCTTACACTGCTCCGGACGGAAAATCCTGTCTAAACCCCTGCCTAAGCCCTCTGTCGAATGCGGCCCTTCTCAAAACAAGTCTTTCGTAAAAATAGAGCCGGAGATTGTTTCATTTTTAGCCACGTGCGATAGTCAGATGGGCAAGGCTGGCGTGGTCTATCATCTCAAAGGAGTGGAGAAATTTCCTTTGCGCGGGAACTGCCAACTCAACGTTCCGTTCCACGTGGTGTTCGCTGCTCGGCTCCAGCATTTTGCCGCCGATTGTGTCGCCTCCCACGATCCCGCAATGTTGCCACACCGTGTGAAGCGAAATTTCCCTCTGCTAATGTAAATATTCCCCCTTTCCATGTATCGTTCCAAGCTGGTGGTCAAACTGCCTTCGTACACTTACAGGAGTAATTTCTCTTTACAATGTTACTTCACGGCGAGGTATTTACAATTGCATGTGCACTCATCCACATTCAGTATGATAATTCCCAAGGACGGAGTGCTGCATTTGTGCGATGCATGTTAAGTGAAATTAAAACCGTATGGTAGGAAGTGTTTGCTGTTGAATTCACTTTGCCAGTAATGGGATATGAACGCATGATTCACATCTCGCCATCAAAATTCGAGTCGCGTGAGTGTGCCCTTCGTCAGTTTCATCCTCATCGTCGCGGTTAGCCAAGAACACATGCTTCACATTGATGCTTTATTTACATTACACATAATGGTAGTGTCTTCGAGGTGGTATTTTGATATGCAGAAAAGAATACAATATGTAATGTCACAATATATTCTGTGCATTGGTAAATTTTACAAATTAGGTTATATGATATGACACCATTTGAATATTGAATCGTTTTAGCCGATACTGGAGAGTAGCGCGAGCTTGCCCTATCCCCGCTTATAAGCACAGGCTAGTTAGAAAAGTTTCGCCAATGGGCGAAAAATTCGGAAATTTACTTTTTCTGGAAATCTCAGAGAATCTTCTCTTCTGGAAAAATCAAATGTTTGTGCTAGTGTAATAAAAAGAGGGTTTGAACACATGTAATTATGAGTTTGGATAAACATTGTATTACTAATAAATTAAGAAAAACAATCCTTGCATTTCAAGCCATCTCATCGGTCAACTGGACTCGCCATCGAAGGTTTCCAGTTCGAGTCCTGGTCCACGTGTCATCAGATCAACATTCCTCATCGACGCGATTAGCCAAAAGTGGCAAAAGAGCGAAGAAAAACAAGAAATCTTGCATTTGAATTGAGAGAGAGAGAGACAGACACCTTCCTGTTTTTCAGCAGAATTAAATTTTCGCATGAAAATAAAAATCTTCCCTGCGAGGTAAATATTTTTGAAGATTCCCCGTTCTGCCGCGAGAAATTCCCTCCACGTGGCAACGCTGCAATGAAGTGGAAGGCGGCCTTGAGATGTTTGGAGGCTCACCTTGGTGAGCGCCGGAGTTCATTGGCACAGAAATGGACGGATACGTGATCTACCTGAAGAGCTTCGACATTGATCGTGGAAGTTTCCTACGCTTTCGTTTCGATTTTGAAAATTAATAACTATTTCGTTTCACGGTCACCAAATGAAACCAAAAGCAGCAGGGGAATGAAGGCGAGGCTCTCACGTATGAGGTTCCTTAGAGGCCTCTCTGTTCCATTCAGTTGGTCTCTGATGCGGTAAATTGCAGTTACAAATTGTGTGAACGGGTAGTGAACTTCTTTTGATGTTAACGGACCTGTAGCAAGATCTTCCTGGGAGTCTGCTATGACACTCGTGTCTCCTCTTTACACATACATTTATTTTCTTCAGTAGCAATTCCCTCCTAATTTAGAGGGTATTTCAAAATGACTCATACGAATTCAGATGCTATACATTGGAGGTTCACAACGTCAGAGGGGTAAGGGATACGTCAATCTGGAGGAAAACTCGAGCACAATTCAGATCACACCTAAGTGATCTGTGTGACCTCTGAACAGGATTAGAAAAATACAGGTCTCCATGACGCCTGAACATTTTTGTCTGGCGCCTGAATTTGTAAATCCACTTCTAAAATTTTATTTTTATTTCGAGTTCGATTACGGAAATCATTGTTTTTTTAATAACGAGTACAGTATGTGTTCTTTAATGTTCGTGTGTTTCCTGCATCATCAGAATAATGAACATGAGATTATAATTTGTACACTCCTGTTAAACCGAATTTTAAAATCTGCAGCGATATGGCAGTCAGCCATATATTAGAATGTATTGCATACTTATTCATGCTGTTACTTGTTGAGAAGACCACTCACGCGCTAGAATTAATTACTTTTAATCCACCCAATCTTACATTAATTAATAAACGTTCTAAGATCACATTTTTTGTAGCTTATATTAGTTATATTCATGGCTTTTTAGCCCGTATTAAAAAAAAGCTGGCTCCTGAATTAATTTTTGTCCACCCCCTGCATATGAAGCTTTACGAATGTGGCTATGACGAAGATTGGGGCGTGTGAAAATGACCAGACAACTTAAGAATAACATTGGTGGAAGATGAGCAAAGTTAAAAATGATGGGGAAAAAGAAAAATAAATTGGATAAGACATTGGCTAAGGCCCGCTTTAGACGAAAGCATTTCCTTAGCATTTTTCTTAACATTTACGCCATGACCAAAATGCTACCGTGTAAGTGAGAAATCTTATGGAATTTCAGATGCCATGGCATATTTCATGGCATTTCTCAAGGATAGAACCCATCCCATTTCCGTAGCATTTTTGGTAGCATAACCAATCAGAAGCGACCTCATGGTCACGAGTGCAGGTGTAATGGCGGCCGAGTGAGATGTAAACAATGTATCACTTCAATTTTTTAAAAGACGATAACTATACAACCGAGAGGAATATCGCTTCGTATTAAATGGTTTTAGGTAGAGAAGAATGGCGCTGCTTAAATACATACTTTACAACGTGTACTGTACACGTACGGAAGAATATTTTAGTTTCAAATGTAAACACCGTGCACTCAGCATAGATGGTGTAACTCGACGTGCCTTTCATGCTGTATATGTTATGCATTGTAATAGCAAAAGCTAGTCGAAAAGTTATATGAAATGTTTGCGTGTAAAGTACTATATGCTATAAGATTTTTGGAAGCATGTACATAGTATTTATGCTAACAAAAATGCTAAAGGAAATGCTTTCGTCTAAAGCCGGCGTAAGAATGAACTGCCTGCTAAAAGACGCACTACGAGGAATGGTTAACGGGGAAAGTATCAGGGGATAGTTTATATTTTAAATTAGATGGATCATACGCTCCCAAGCGGGAGTTGAATTCTTCGCATTCCTTCTCAGTTAGTGTCTGTGCATAAAATGACTCCGAATGCGAAGTCAGGGGAACCTGTGGGTGTAGCACATGCAAGCGCATTTCGGAACAAGAGAATTACGAAATGCCGGGATAGAAGGTCAATGCGCCCCCTCGGAACTGATTCGAATGCCAACTGTAGCGACGATGTGCGGCGAAGGAGTTTGTCATGTCACGTCACCCACGGTGTTTGGCTTTCGACACATGGAATGTCGACATGAGAATGTGGAGCCATGGCAGGAATGCCGTTATACGAAAACCAAACTTTTGTTTTCATGCTCCCAGTCGCGTGGTGCTTCGAAAATATTGATAGGGAATACTTTTCAGTTGGGAGAGAGAGATTGGAACTGTCATTGCATAAGTCTGTGGAGTGGTTCCGAGCTGTCACTGCAAAGGCTAATAAAAACAACTGATAGATAACGGGGAGAAAAAACAGCCACAATCCTCGTCTCTCTCTCCCTCCCTCCCTCCCTCCCCTGTGTAGATACACATAGAACCCAAAATATTGGCACAGATATGTTGATTCCAAGAACACATTGCCGACCTCCTTGTGGGGGACTGGTTAGCAGAGTGATCTACGATTCCAGGGTTCCCAAGCTGGGTATGGGTGTTTTGTGTGTGTCCTTTCATCAATTCATCATATCACTTATCCTCATCTTCGTGATTAACCAAAAGTGACAAAACGACGCCAAATAACAAATCAATCCGTTAACCTCCCTTCAACGTAGTGCACCCTGGACTGCAAGTTTGTGGCATCCGGACACACAGCCAGAATAATCCTCTGTGGAGATCGTGTTGTGTCATACATAAATGTTTGTGATTGTTTCCTTCATCCATCTCCTCACAATTCGTCCTAATCTTTGTGATTAGTGAAAACTGGAAGAATAGCAAATTTAAATAAAACGAGCTAACCAATCAAACAACGCCTATTCCACTCATTGCACCCTGGAATGCATTTTGCAAACTAACGAGTGGATTCAAAGCCAATATAATTCTCTGTAGGCTCGTATTGTGTCCTGTTCATGTGTGCTTGTAATTGTCCATCTTATCACCTTTTAGCCGTATTTTCACGACTAGCCAAAAGGGACACAAAAGCGATGCAATAGAATTTACCGACACTTGGACATGGGTTACCCATCGTCCCATCCCCTCTGCAGTAGTCAGTTTATGAGCGTAGGGGTTGATGGATATTTATAATGAAGACTCAAGCTTTCTAGGTCTCCCAGCCGGCGGAGTGGTTAGCACATCACGCTACGACGCTAGGGGTCCCGGGTTTGAATCCTGGTCTGGGCGTGGATGTTTCTGAGTGTCCATTCATCAATTTCATCATATCATCCCTCATTCCCAACTACGCCAATTAGCCAAAAGTGGCACAAAAAGCGAAGTAAAATAAAGTAAATGAAATAAACATCTAGGTCTCCCAATAACGGTCTTCGAAATCAATCATTTTTTGAAAATGTAGGAACGGCTCTTTTTCCGCCTGAGCGTGCTCCTCAACCTCGAATGAGATTGGACAGTGACGTTGGCGATTGCCGTGAAACAGAATTCCTGTTCATTGTGGAGGCATCGAATTGCAGAGGGTAATCACCGGAAGCTGATTGTGGTTGAACGAGTGAGACAATGAGGCTGGCACGGGACACTCCATGAGCTGTCACGTTATTGATCTCTTGCATGTAATTGGGTTTCCCTGGTTGAGTCACGTCTGCCATCTCCTCTGCGACATCATTCATCCAGTACCCTTCGTACTTTCAGGTCACTTGCTCGGATAGTTGACCCTGATCGGCATGACCTTTGCCTACTATAAAATCTAGAAAAATAACTATCCAAAAAATCTTGCGTGCATTTCATTATCATAATCAATTATAAACACTTTGGAATAATAGCACGTGAGCTGCCATGCGAGCTTTTCGGAAGGCATGCCAATACCAACGTCTATACCACGTAGTACACCGTGTACAGTGCAGGCAAACGAGGCTCTGCCGCTTGGACCCACATGTTCTATGATACTCTAGAGCGGAATTTCTCAAACTATGGTACGCCTACAAGTGCTGGTACACGTATCTTGGGATACTAGTATGCGAGCTTTGTATAATAATACAGAAAATTATGAAATCCCCTGTATCCCACTATTAATATATAATTATAGTTATTTCGTATTTTAATGTTAATAAAAGAATGTAATCTAAGTACGTTGAGATGAACCTAAAGGAAATCGGTAAGGATTGGTTTGATCTTGCCCAGGATAGGGACAGATGGAAGGTTTGTGTTGCTGCAGCCATAAACCTTCGGGTTTAAGAAGGCTAGAGAGTTAGTAATCTATGTACAATCTTATCATGCTTGATTCCGACCTTAGATCACCCACCCCTGGAATCGAACCCGGGTGTCCCACGTGGCAGTCAGACGCCTTAACCGACTAAACCAACGCGGATTCGAACCTGAACAAATTACGTTGCAAAAATAATGAGAGAGATTTTGCAACTAATGAGAAATGCTTGTCAGGAGACCGAAGGAGAGGATAGTGATGAGAATAGCTTGAAAGCTTGCCCAAGATGTAATTGTTACTGGAAGCGGGATCAGAAGAAAAGATGTGCAACCATGTCCGACATCCTACGTCATTATTTAACAACAGTTACTGTTAGAAATTTCCGTTCATTTCGTAGGTAGAGTTTCCAGGAATGGGATGATGCATGCCTCCGCTTTTCCTTTATGCTTCACTGTGTCAGAATCCACTTGCTGCTTAGCATGCATTGGCCCATCTTTTCACCTTTCCCCAGGGAGTTCTTTTTTTGTCAAGGTATCCGTCGTCGGTGTGTCGACTCTCAAAACCTTTCTTTGCTTTGCAGACCGGATTCAATTTCAAGTAGTCTTCGTTTAGCAACACGTTCCTATGTATGTACCAGAAGTCCAGAGATCATTGCACCAAAGGCGAGGATCTGCTTTGAGAAAGAATATCTTCACGGAGCGTGTTTGTATGTTCAAAAAGCGGCATGCGATTTGGATACTTACATCGTACTTGCAGGTATCTGCATTTTAAATCTCGTAAAGGTGCCTTCTGTTAAACCCTAATGAAGTGAATTGATTGATTTGATTTACTTTACTCACTTTTCTGCCAGTTTTGACTAATTGCGGCGAAGAAGATGAGAATGGTGATAAGATGGATGAAGGCAGAGGATTATACTGGCTGAGTCCAGACACCAGAGCCTCGTTAGTCTGCAAGAAATGCAGTCCAGGCTTTGCACTACGTGTAACAGCGGTTGACAGTTGCGTGTCGTCCGAAAGGGTCGCCCTTTCCACCCCGAAACGTGACTTAGGAGCTCACGTTTATAAATCGAGATAGGACTACATTTTACCTACCTAACTGGACTTGATCACCGTTCCAGTAAATGCGTTTTTTTCCCCTCGTAAACGAAAGTTCACAACTTAATACATATTAGTATCCTAGCTTAAGCATCTGGGGTACTAGATTTGAACACTTGTTCATACACCACGTTAACGATAGCAACTCTGCTGGGTAAGTTGGATGGAATAATCCTTACCTGTAATGGAAAAGCTATGGAATTTTATTTTTTGATATACCGTCGCGTATGTGATGTGTAGAGACGTAACGTCAATCGACCTTTTTTGTTCACTTTTTGATAATACGTTGAACTTGGAAAAAAGAAACTTTATCATATTATTGCTGGAAGTTTCCGAAATCACAGTTTAAAAAATAAACATTTTCTCAGTTGTGGTGCTTGCACCAATGCGTCAAATACAAAAGTGCTTTTTTTCCAAATGTTTTTTTTTTCCTCCTTGTTCTATTTTACTAATGACTATTCAGACTAGAATACGGAATTGTATCATACGTTAAATGCAATTAAATAACACGTGTGACAATTCTGAATTGTATAAATTCTCGTTAATTGTGCTAGCAGCGTAAAGACACGTGTTTCCTTGCAATTCGAGAATCGACGTTTATTTGCTAAGCTTTTCTTGAAGGAAGCATATATTTCCTGTTCCTCTCCTTTCACGGTTTTTAATCAAGTCCCGTGAGACTGTTTTCCGTCCCTCTGCATTGACTCGCAACGCCATCCACCCGACGGTTAAGTGCGAGCAGTAATTTGTTAATGAGCGCCTTTCGCTCTCCAGCTTTCTTCGGTTCTGGCCTTAAGGCGACAGGATTCGTCCAGTCGCCATAAAAAGCACTGAACATTTTGGAGCAGAATGAATATCTTTAATTACCGTTTAGTAATTCAGATTATACAACTTCCGTAACGCTCTAGTGAGCGAGAGCGTTCGCTCTGGATAGGCTGTCGTTTACAACGCGGTTGTAATGAAGGCACGCAGGTACGCACGTTTATGTGCAACGTGGGAGGGAGTCTTGTGGTAGTGTTTGTCCAAGCTTAGCGACTCCCTTGCAGTTGTGGACGCAGGCGATCGCTCCGTGCTGTGCGAACTTCCCGTCTGAACGCTTCATCTCATTTTATTTACCCCTGGTAATCATCATGACAGAGGGAACATTTTTATTTTAACTGTTATTATTTTTTAAAAAAAAGAGTTCCGGGTGTGACGTATGTGAGAATACCTCAGTAATTAACTCCATTTAATAACATATTACTCACCTAATATTTTAACTGAACAATATCAAAGGGGAAAACAACCGCCTCAACTCGTACAAAGGCTGGTTTGACTACATACAGATTTTGATTAATGCTGTCGATAATCATAAGAACTAAATATTTAAATTAATACACGAAGAATGACAAAAGGTTTATCTTATTTTACGATATCTGCTGAGTAGTCCTTATGGGTTTATATAAGAGTTTGCAGGGATTTAAAAATGTACGTGTATTCCGAAACACCTGATAACCGTTTGTTTCGACTTATCGACAAGATAAGTTAGGAACATACTGCTCGATACGATAATTCTGTTTACACAGATCTTCATAACTATATATAACATTATATATGCCAGAGTGAAATTTGGTACCTTACGTAAACACTTTCTTGTACGCGTATATCATAAGTAAGGAACGTATTGATAGACATTGGAATTCTAAAATCCTAGAAGAGGCAATGCACGAATAATGATGCAGGCAATGCAATAATTAACGATGAGGAGATCTGCCGTGATACAATTCCTTCACGAGGTATTATCGGAGAAAAGCTAAGAGTACAGGAACAATATGCAAGATTTGTCCGGAGTGAGGAAAAAATGAAGTACGCTGAAAATAAACATATGTGTTCTATGGATACCCTGAAGAACACATTAAAAGCTCTCCTTCGCCCTAAAAAGTCCCACCTGTGGATTATTACAATATCTTGGAAAATCTGTCGTTATACTGGATTTTCTGTTGAGAGTGCTTTAGCAGTTTAGAGCGAGTGGTAGAAACATGAGGTTTGGGCAGAGTTTTGTGCTCTATTACCTTGTATAACACCATTTTTTTTTAAAAAAAATAACAAAAGAATCATACTTGAATACATTAAGAACAAGACAATTGCTACAATATATTTGTTGTTCAGTTTTCGATCTTTGCTGAACATCTGAGTGGGATACCTGCTAGAACACAAATGTATAACGTTTAAAAAATCAACTGATTTTAAACCTTAATACTATGTTGGGCACACTAAGTTGGTTTGCTGCAGAGAACTTTGATAATTTAGTAAGCAAGGGTGGTGGAATTTCATGCTGTTTTTTTCACTCCAGGCCAAAGAAAATTCATCTGCTCCCCCTCTGAGTATAAGTTGATATTACAGTCGCTGCAATAATTTTCTTTCGGACGGCAGAATGTAATTCCTACAGAGGATTATCTTGGCTGGAGATCAGGCGCCAGATCCTCGTTAAGTGTGCAAATGCAGTCCAGGGTGTACTACTAAGTGGTGGAAGTGACTTTCTGAAAAGGACTCTCAGTTGGCCTCCGTGGCGGAGCGGTTAGCACAGCGCGCTACGACGCAGGAGTCCCGGGTTCGAATCCCGGCTTGGGCATAGGTGTTCTTTATGAGCGTCCATTCGTCAATATCATCATATCATAATTTATCCTCATCTTCGCAATTGCAGAAAAGCGAGGTAAAGTAAACGAAAGGGCACCCCAATAATTATAGTTTTGTTGACACATCCATTCAAGGGGTCCCGGTTTTGATACCCGGTGGAGGCACAAGTGGCCCGGATGTCACTTTAAACTGTAGGTCCAGTCCCGATTAGCATTCATGTGCATAAGGTGGACTTAAACCCAAAACTCAAATATCCACTACGAATTCAATTGGTCGTGAGTACTCTGGAAAGTAATGCGTGCCCATTAGTACTGACCGATAAATCGATTAGCAAATTTGAGTCTCGGAAGAGCTGCACGATAGCGGGAAGACACACTGAGACACGAAGAAGAATCCTGCTCCTCGCTTCAACACCCAGGGCCAAGATGGGCCGACCAAGGTTTCCCCTGGAATGATTGAGGCTGGCTGTGTCCTCTGCGAGCAGGTATGCGCCGGGAGGAGGGGAGACGGTCTGGAATGCCAGATTACGTGGGCTCAACTCAACAGCGGTCCTCTTCTGCCGTGACCTTCGTAGATCGAGAGGCACGCGTGCGGTATGCATGCGGCACAAAAAGGAAGAGTGGCGTGTGGACGTCGTCATGCGATTCCTTATGAACGGACACTCATATTTCCTAAATCTCTCATTTCGTAATTTGGTGTTTCATCCCCAAGCAGCTTCTACACTTTCATGTCCCCAGATTTTTAATTATTTTTAAACCAGTAGTCGGTGTGCTTGCAAGCTGCGCTTAAAATGAGCCGGAACGCACCGGAACTCCATTCCTGGAAATCGATTTCGTGCCGGAACTTAATTAATGCTGCGACATTGCACATCCATTTTATTTGAATATATTTTTTTTAAAGTCCACTTTATAGGCTAATTGTAACTGAACCTACAGTTTCAAGTGGGATCCGAACCACTGTGCAAGGTTTCTCCACCGCCCTTGATTAGAAGGCGGACGTTACCACTACGCCATCGGGGAGGCCTGTTTTATTTATTCCATACACTATACAAAAGTCCATCCTTTGTTACATTCCTTCCCTCATTACATATCGAGACTTTCATTTTTTATATTTTATCACTAGGGAGCGGAAGTTGATGACCTAAAATATATAGATATATGACCTATAGAATGCCCTAAAAAATGGGAAAAATGACGTAAAAATGCAAAAAATGACCATACCAAATGATACCACAAGCACATTCAATTAAAATATGCAACGAGGATTTCCAATGGAAACAACCGAATAATTTTGAAACAATTTAATGAAAAAGTCGTATTTGTTTAGAAATTTAATGTATAAAAAATAGGGAAACCAAAAGACGCATTCGGGAAAGGTTTCATAGACAGCCCCCTTCCCCCCCCCCCCTTTCAGGAAAAGATACGTCCAAAAAGTAATTTTTAACATCGGAAATTGTTTGAAATATCTCGCATACAAGCACTTTCTAAATATTTAACGATTTTTCCATTTAACCTTAGACTTGCCGTACACCTTTTGGAGGTTCTCAAACTACGTAGAATCTTGGTCAGTTGTCAGCCAGAACATTCCTCTACATAGAAAAAATTCTCTTGCAATCCTGCGGGAAATGTATAGGCCTATGTTCACCTTGGTGAAAAGACTCAAGAATATTACCAAAATGAAAGAAATGACAGAATATGTGAAAAATGACGGGAAAATGCCGAAAATCGAAAATTGGCAAAAAATAGAAAATCACTTTGATTACCTTTTTTGGGTTCTAGAAGAAGTGTAATATTGTGTATATTTAATGGGCATCGTGCCCGAGATGTCAGAAAAAATGACATTTCATCAACTTCCGCTCCTATTTATCACACATAATGACCATGATTATAACTTACAGTTATGTGCATGATAAACGCGCTACAACGTCCGAGGTCCAGAGTTCGAATCCCTGCCTGGGCAATAGCCATCAATACTTTAAAAACGGTTATGATGATTTTTTACGGCAGTTGGATGACACCTGAAATTTACCGTATTCGACCGTCATATTGCAAGTTATCTTTTTACAGTATATTGTAATAGTGAAAGAGTTCTGTCAAAGTTGGTCCTGTAGTGTGAATTGTTTCTGGGACGACTTCTAGAAAGAATGATGGGGAAAACCTTCCCTGAGTGACAAAGTACTTCTGTCCTCAAGGTGAGGCTGTCGAAGCAGGAATAGTGGGAGGGAGCCTCATTCCTTGGGCGTGGAAGGAAGCTTGGATTTACTTTGCCACGTCATCAGAGGCAGGCAAAGATTGCTTGGTAAACAAACAAGCCAGGACCTTGAAAGTGTTGAAGTGAGATCAGTTCAATTTCCTGTTTCGGCTGATGTCTCGCTGCATTTACAGCGACAGCGATACAGAAGATTTGCGTGATGTGGTTGGTTATGTTAAAAATATATCTCTTTAATTGTGACAGATTTTCACTTCCAAATGTTGTTCAGAACCTTCCGAGAGAGCTATGAAACCTTTCCACCTTCGTCTTGATTTTGCTATTTCTGTTATCGTAGTTAACGGTGTATCTTGTTAGATGCTCTTATCAGGATGATTACAAGAACCAAGTAGCCAGAAAGATAAAAAGTAGGCGTTGGTCCTCAAACCAGCGGAAAGGGTTAAAACCAAGGCAGCTTTCTTGGGTTATTTTTCTGGTTAGTGGCTGAAGAGGAAGGAAGGAAGTTGCGGGGAATTTCTAGGATGTAGACAGGAAGCCCTAAAAAAATTATCATCGACTACTTCCTTTAGTTGCGTAAGATTTCGGTGTTAACGGACTCTCTTACATGGTTAAATTTCAGTCATTCTTGCTTGGAGCGACATGCCTGAAATTTGGGAAATTTATCTTGAAATACGTGGAATTTTATTTCTCCCTGCTAGAGTAGCCACAGTCTGCCTTCATGTTCGTACATAATAGATGTAATGCGATATTTTTACGGAAGATTTTGTAGGCGAAACCGTGGTGAAGAAATGTTACATGAAGAATGCGTCTATTGAAAAAAATAAAATACATTTACACTCAAACATGCAATGTTAGAGCATATTAGGGAGAAGAGTGGAGATCTGGCACTCGGGATATGGGACAGGGATTTATACCACACTGAAGATGTCTCGATTCAGGATCTGTGGAAATTCCATTGAAAATTGTCTCGATTGGGGATGTGTTCTGTGAACCGGTTTGAAAGATTTGAGGTTGTCCTAACTCAGGATGTCTTCCTGACTGGAGCCCTAGAGTGGGAGTGACTCATAGGGTAGACATTCCACCGCTTGAACATGCACGTGGCAATGGAACGATATGATTCCTAACCTAACCTAATTTTGTCTTTTCAAGGTGATTTGGACTATGATCTCCCCTTGCTCCTAAAGGTCGAAATTCTCAAGAAACCGGCAATTAAAGGACATCCTCAATCCGGACAAATTTCACTGAGACATCAAATCTGTGATAAACACATTCCGAATCGAGACGCTTTTCAAAGAGATCCTGAATGTGGACGTCACCATGGGACAGGTGTACCGGTATGTGCTGGGTATGGGACAGGAGGCACTCGGGGTGTGTGGGGTATGAGACAGATACTCACGAATAGTGTCATTAGTCGATTGAAAAATGTTCGTTCCGAAACCGAATGAAAATTTTTAAAATTTGTATGCGTGTAATGCACACAAGACAGCAATTAATAAAACGTAAAGGAATCGGGTCAGAAAAAAGAATAAGCTTGTTTTACTACTTCGTCACACATCTCAAGCATCAAACTTCTAGATGCGTTACGAAACGAGGCAAGACGCCTTCTGAAACTGACACGAGCGAAGTTTTGAAATGACGCGTGGTAGCGAAGCACGATTTCCCCGTTCTTTTTTCGAGGATTTTTACTTTTCCGCGGAAGCTTATATTGCGAAGAGAGGAGCGATCGTGACTGTCCCACATTCCCTTCGCGTGGGACGGGGTGCATGCACTTGGATTGACTCGAGAGCTCGTATGTTTTCTGTTCTCCTAATATGGGCCGAGCCCGGGACTCTGCCCGACAGGCTTGTGTACGCGCCGCTAGGGTCAAAGGTCCATGTATAGGCCTCCCAGCGCGATAGCGATACTCTCGAAATGGAGTATGAAGACAGGCGGTGGGGGAGGTGATGCTCGCCCAGAAAGGAAACACCTTTGCTGCCAGCAACAAGCTTTGGTGGGATTCGGGTGTAGACATTTTGCGTTGCTAGGTGCACTCGTGCCGTGTTCTGCGTTGATGATGACGACTTTTCGGTAGGGTTGTTAAAGTTGCAGGCATTGCAAATAAATTGAATTCCGGTCCGGGAGAGAGAATCGGCAATCGTAAATGGGTTCCCGACCATAAATAACCTTTTTATCATTAAGGTATTTAAATTCGGTCCCCGAACTTTTTTCCGGATTAATTTAAATGAGGTCCAAGTTCGGTATTGAAATGAAACAATACGCAACTTGGACCGAATTTAATTGTGCGAGAAAGAAGGTTCCCGTCCTGTTACAGAACCCATTAGAATTTATGAGTTCCTGGACCTTTAACAGCTCTGCTTTTCGGTGCAGCTTGGACCGAATTTAATTTAATTGTGCGAGAACAAAAGGTTCCGGTCCTGTTACAGAACCCATTTGAATATATTTATTCCTGGATCTTTAACATCTCTGCTTCTCGTTGTCTTGAATTAAGATGTCCCGGGTTTGTTGGTCGGTGATACCTTACGTTCCAAATGGAAATGTAGTATGGTCTCTCTCCCGATGCAAGTCCGTAATCCGGATGAATTGAGAGAGAGAGAGAGAGAGAGTAGGGAAGAAGATATCCCCTTTCTTTCTGAGAGAGGTAGAGGAAGATTATTTCCGCGACATCTTTGGCTGTTATGCATTTGAAACTTCGGAACGAGTCACAACTCTCGAAGCAGCCAATCAACCAAGCGAGCCGCTGACGTCATCTCAACCCAAAACCTATCGCTAAGCCCCTTACTCAAGCTCTGCACACCCACTAGGCTCGCTAGACAGACTCGCTCAGTCTGCTGGAGATTTTCCGAAAGTAATTTGACTCTAGAAGGATGCGAGAGAGAAAGGAACATAACTATGTGTGTGTGTCTGAGAGAGGAGTAGTCTCTCTCTCTTTCTTTGTCTTGAGTAAGAAAGAAGAAGAGGGAGAATCTCATCACGAAATATTGCAAGAAAAGAGAGGAGAAAGAAGCAGAAAAGAGAACAGAAAAATAGAGAGTGCGCTCTTTCCGAAAAGAGGGGAGAGAGAGAGAGAGAAAACTTGTTAATGTGTTTATATTCTACCTAGAGGTAGAATATTGTAGTCCGTATATTGGTGGGGGTGTGAGGTGTAAACACAGACGGCCTTTAACACTAGAACGGCGAAGGATCTGATACCCTCCAGAACAGCGGAAAGGGGTCATTTTGGCCCCCACATAAGAAATGCATTTAAAATTATAATTACTTTAGAATGGGAACACTATATTATATTATTTTCTGTGCTTTATTTATTATAATCAAAGTGTTTAGGTGGTTTATGCTACATTTTGATTACAAATAAAAAGTATAATCAACAACTAAACATTTCAGAATACGCAATATTTCACCACGAGGAACTGCTACTTGATGCGACATGTTGGGAAACGTCCTTCCCGGTCCAAGAATACAACCAACATGACATGTAAACTGTGGCAAGTGGGAGCATGCTAAAGACACGTTGACACAGGAATCGCAACCTAACGCTGATATTGCAGCAGGCATAAATTAAACTTTACAGGGGTCAAATTGACCACTCCCTCTGTTCTAGGAGTATAACATGAAATTTCACAGATAGAAATATTTTGTAGATTTCAATGTACCATCTTAAAAAGGTCAAAGAATTATGAAAAGTCACAAAATTTCGAAAAAAAAAAATAGGAAAACGGGAGAGTTATTAAATAAACGGTGAAGGTAGGGGCCATTTTGACCCCTCCCGCCGTTCTAGTGTTAAAGTACCCAAAGTCGAAATTAGGGGTGTTCAAATTCGGATAAAATTTTATCCGGATGTCGGATAATTTGCTATCCGGATATCCTAATGGGACAGTTTTATCGTTTACCTGTTTTACGGGCTATCCACACATTCCTTTTTTCGTCGTTTTAGTATTCAGTACGATTTCTGCAAATCCTTCATAAAATATCTTCTATCCGGATATCCATACTATCCGGATATTTGTTATATCCGTTATCAGGATTTTGTGGCCATACCTAGTACTCGAAAGATGCGAACATGAAGCAACTTTGCTGATACGACCGCTCAATCCTGAGTAAAATCTGAAATGGGTGTACTTCCGTAATCTGTTAGGCAGGTAACGAATAGTTATAATTCACGTTGTTAGGGCGAAGATGAACACACTGCCAGTTTGAAGTATCCAAAAATGTGTCTTGGACAATTTTCATAGCTTTACTGACCATTTTTCTATTCTAGTTTCTAATCTTGAATGTTACAGTATGTCGAACTTTGGACTGAATTTTCCTTTTTCTCCTTGCAGACGTACTCTGGTCTTTTCTGCGTCGTGGTCAACCCTTACAAGAGGCTTCCAATATACACAGAAAAGATCATGGAGAGGTATAAGGGCATTAAGAGGCATGAAGTTCCACCACACGTCTTCGCTATCACCGACAACGCATATCGGAGCATGTTGCAGGGTGAGTATTCATGATGAGTGGAGAAATGTCTGCCTTAGTTTGTTTGTCATTGACAGTTGGATGGTTTTTGAAGAGACAGGATTGATTTCATTAAGCAAATACTTCATGGCTATGGTTACCAAGAAGCTTAACCAAATGGGTTTGTTAAATCAAACAACTTTTTTCCCGTGTACTATTGAAATCTGTAGATATCGTGTGCACATTTCCATACCTGTTTACCGGGCTACATTATGCTTCAGTCGATTTCTGTGGCGGAGTGGGTATGGGCGTTTTTTTAGTGTCCCTTCATCATATCATCCACCCACCTTTATCTTTGCGATTAGCGCTAAGTAAAATAAACCAAATCAACATTTAAGTTTCACATAAATCGGCGAGCAACACTTGGAAGCTGCAGCTTGTTAGTTTCCTTCTGCCTCAAATGATGGAAGGAGAAATTACATTGCTGGCAATTTCGAACGCCATATCCGTGAATGTCCGCTTTGTTTTTCCATCGCCGCTCTGTTTACGAGGACATGCTTCGCTTTAAACTTAACAAAACCCGTTGGTGTTCCCACCACTTAAAAACAATTCACCCGGCGTTCAAAATAGCCGGACGTTGCGCGTGCTGCTGGTAAACTCGAGGCTAACGCTCTCCCCTCGACGGCCGGGGTTTGCCAAATTCCTGGCATTGCGATTCTGGGCGTTCTGCGCGGGGACTGTCCTCTCCGGTGGGGGAAAGAAATGCCCAACAGATGCTTCTGCGTTGATGGAAGCGAGCTGTGGAACGTTACTAAATCCCTCCCGAGTGGATTGGGCGTAGAAATGAAGTGTTCGTCATTGTCAAATCCCCCGGTTTCCTGGCAATGGGCGGCGGTAAATTTGTCTGCTGCGTAATTTCCGAAGTATTCGCTTTATTTTGGCGCAACTGCTGATTTTTTTCTTATTTAACCTAGCAAAAGGTTAGGAACGGTCCGAAGAGGGAGTCTGTAGGGGAGGACACTTGCCCAAAGCTTATGAATTAAGCTTTCTGCTTATGATGTCATACATTGGTCCACACGTGAACAAGGCACGTGCGTCATGTGTACCAGGAACGGGAGGTGCCTACCAGTCTGAAAAACTGGAGAAGTCTGGGAAATTTACTCTCTTTTTATATATATGGAAAAATCAACTTTTTGTTATATAAATCTGGTTTGGATTCTGCAAATATTTTTACACTGGATTTGGAATACTTCGAAATCTTTCTTCTTAATTTTACATGGTTTGGTCGACTTTCGTTTCGCCCAATGCCTTTTCAGTAAAATATTATCATATTTGACACCTGTCCGCCATTTTAGGCGAAAGAGGAATTCCAGTCTCGCTTAATCAAGATGGAAGGGAGAAAGCTATTTAAAATTATTAAAATTTGGTATTTCTTTAATGTGTTACCTGGGTTTAGGTTTTGTGTGCATCCTAATTCATTTATTAAGAATGTAACTTGAATTTGTTTTTTTTACAAGCTAGTAGAGAAAGAGGCAGTTATGGAGTTTGTTTACATACACAGTGCATGCATAATTTATTTATGTGTATTATATGTCTGTAGCTACGAGCTAATGTGACTAAACCTAATCTAAAGCTATATTGGACATATTACCGTTATGTATCATTTTTCATTTTGTAATTAGATTACTTTCTATATATATAAACTTCATCTTTCATTTTCTGTTCTTGTTAAACACGTGTTCCACAGTTGTTGGTGTTTACGTTGATCATTATGTGTAACAGAGAACGTCTGATACAATGATGAATAGATTCTCTCTGACTATGGAAAAGGTGAATTGTGGAGAAGTTTTCATGCTTTCGAACGCCATTCTCATCTTCAGGGTAGAATTGACCCTGAAAGCTTGGAAAATTCTCCAGGAGTCACCTGATTGATAGCCTAACAGAATCTATTCATCATTCGGCGCCAGGGAAGCTTCACGGCTTGGGTCTGTTACAAGTTTTCCATATTTCCCTTTCAGCGTAAATTAGGCGATGCAGAAATTTCAGTTTCGCTTCAAATACCGGAGGAAAAATAAATTTACCACAATTTTTTAATGCATTGCCAAAGGTTTCGGTGTTTTTGCATTGATCACATTTACGATTAGTGGCGTACTTGCTAAAAATACCATTTTAGGGAATTTAAATATGTAATTTATGCTAGCAAATGCATTTAAAATTCACAGAAGAACAGAAAAGCAGCAAAAATAAACTCGAAAATGATTTTCAAAAAAATGTTTTCTGGTTCTAACTGAAGTAAAATGGACTGCTATCAGGTTTAGGATTGTCTTCAAGGCCCAGAAAAAAATGAGTTTTTCATCAATTTCAGAGCCCTAGTTACCAGCAATGGATATGGCACCTTATTGGAAAGTCGCACCAGGCAGATTTGAAGGTCGTGTCCAGGTAGCGAATTTGAATCCAGACGGTAGTTCCCGTAGAGGAGGCTTTCAGAAAATCCCATTTCGCTGTCGTTTTCACACAGGTGCTGCATGTTTGCATTCTTCTCCGCCGGTTGATGCATTGCCCGAATGGGCTGTTTGGCCCTCGCTTTGTCGGGAGCTTCGAGCGCTGTAGATTTAAATGCCACCTCATATCAATTGGTGCAGTTAATTAGCGAGACGAGAGAGGTCCAATTACGCGTGGAATTTGTGTAACAACAGACGTAGAGGAACTTAGTTTAAAATTAGTTTGGGTAAATATTGGGGAAGTTAGTCATTCGTTTATTTTTAGCAGTGCATGCATTCTTAATTCCAGTTTACTAAAATACTTTGAGAAAAGTAATCCTGAAAAATAATTATTATACATATACTATTCGAATTTCACGTTTGCTGCCTGAAAGTGTTTTTATTTTCTGTTCGCGGCCTGAAAGTATTAATGTGCGTAATTTTCAGTGTATTATTTTACAAAGTGGCAAAACCAGCCAGTGAAAGTTTATCTTTGTTATGGAATAATTAAAACACTTGCTAAAATCCCTACAATTTATATACAATTAATGGAAGACAACCGAAGGAATGGTAAAACTCGATGGGTAATAAAAACTTATACCATAAAGGGTGGGAATTTCAGTGCGTTTCTGATTCCACAATACTCTACTGTTCCAGTTGCAACTAATACGAGTAAAAGGAACAATCGACTGCACTAAATAACAAAATAAGTTTTGTGTTTATGTAATAACTTAAATAGAAAGTTTTAAGACGATATTTAATATTTGGGTTGAAGACATCATGTGTGCTACACTATCCATTATTACGTCTACAGTGTGAGAGACCTTGGACTATTAATAAAATGAAGTATGAACACTTTTCTCAGTCACAGTACATTACATCATTTGATCCTCTGTCCCCCAGACACTCACCTTCCACGCATATATATATCTTACAATTAACAACTAATGAAAATTGTATTGTTTGATTTATTATCTGAATAAGATGCAAATATTTGGCATCCAGGCCTACTCTTTGAAGGTCTTGTAATTAATTATATTTCAAATGAAGTATGCAGAAGCAGTTGGTACTGACAATGTGATTTCGAGAGGTGTTGAGTCATAATTTCATTTGATTTTTTTTCGCACACGTTTAGTGAGAGTCAAACAGCTTGCACCGCAGGAAAGGTTTGTTAGCGCAGGTGTAGTAGACAACGGCGCACTCCGACGCACACCTATCTACTGACGTTGCATAGTGGGCGTCTCGGTGAAATCTGGAAAGCTTCTAGCTGAAACAAATGAATACTAGATTCGGGAAGCGTGTGCATATTCGCGTTTTTAAGGGGAAAGTGTGTAATAGTGACGAAATCTTAAAATATTTTTATGAATATATTTTTACATAGCGATATCTCATTTGACATGTTCACCTCAAATGCGTAGGGAGGGTTACGTTCACGTTGCAGCAGAAGCCAGACGCATGGTTTGACGAACAAAGATCTTTATTTAATTTTGCATTCAAGTGAAGGAGAAATGCCATTTGAAGATGTGGACAGTATATGCCTGAATCCAGTTTATTCGTCTCCAATGTGGCAAAATCGACGTGACATTCCGTACTATTGCTTACAGAATGGATATCATAAATCAGAACAAGTTTCGAAGCAGACGACTCATTTTCGATGCACCGGTGCAAAATATGATCATGGTTTAACTTGGGCGCTTTCCAGAATCCCCCGGTGCACGGGCTGGTGCAATGCTGATGCACCCTTGGCGTTTAGTATTTCACCGGTGCCCACCATAACTTTCTCCAGGTTAAACAATGGCATCGTCTGCTTTGTAACTTTTCCTAATACATGATAGTACGGAATGACACGCCGATTTTGTTGCACTGAGGGTTAATAATTGGGTGCAGGTATAAACTGTCTACATTTTAAATAGTACTGCTCCTTCACTTCTATGCAAAGTGAAATAAAGTATGCTGATGCGTCCGTGTTCTTCTGCAACATAAAGGAACGCCTTCATTCGCAATATTCGATATTTTTACAACGATACCACAAATTCGCAATGCACATGCAAAATAAGATGTCGGTAAGTGAAAATATATAAATATTTTTCTGTGATTTTGTCACTACCAGTGTCTTTTTCTCTTAATAAACGCGAATATTCGCGTGCTTTCCGATTGAAGTCTTCATTTGTTTCAGTATGAAGCTTTGATTTTTGGTTCACCGGTCTGATGCACGCTGGTAAATTCTGGAAAGCGCGGCTGGTGAAAGCTTTGGTGAACACCGGTGATGATGCACCAGCCCGTCGCCTGTGCATTGTAGGCTGGCGCTCCAAATCCAGATATTTTATGAGGTTGATCAAACTGTACTCGGCATCCCCTAGCAAGAGTGTCGCCGACACTTAATGTAAACTGGGAGAGCTTGAGGTGGCCATAAATATGTCGAAAATGACCAATGACGCATTCCTCGGTTGGCGAGAAGCAACGTCGCGGTGCCAGTTGCTCCAAATGAGCTTCTGGAGTTCATCGACAGTGAACGGGTCTATTAACAGGTCGCGATGTTGCATTCCACAAGCTTCTTCGTCGTCATTCTCGGTGTTAACGGATGACTGCCGCGCGTCTTCACGGCATATAAATTAATTGCTTCTTCTGGAGGGAGGGATTTCGATGGGTCGTTATTTACTGCCATACAACGGCCCAGATGACACCAAGGCGGGGCCTGTCATTTGCATGCTCCGAAGGGATCGTGGAATGTTTTCGCAGCTCCACCTCTACGAATCTCTATTCTGCTTTCGTCACAATGTTTTAGGATCCCTTCCCCCCTTTGCTTGAGTAATTTAGTCTTCATCACGCCCTTGTTTGTTGAACTCGTCCCCTTTATTTTCGCCGTTAAAGCGTCGATTGCTAGGTCGAGTGATGGTATAATTACACAGAAGTTATACTTTTGCTTTGATGACAGTGGCGGCCGTTTTCCAGTCACGCGCCCGTTTACTTTATCCTAACCAGTTTCCGAAAGTTCAGTAACAGTCCCGGAAAGACAACGGGCACCACTTTGTGTTTGTACTTTTTCTTCTAACCATTTGTCCCCAACCTCACAATTAGCCTACGAGACAGGAAAGAGAATAAATCAAAATTCAAGTAACATCCTTGATCGTTGATTGACTAAAGGGTCGCAATCTTTCTCCAACATTAAGGGATGAGTGACAGTTTCGCACCAGGTGTCAACAACGTCGGAATGGGCAATGCTACTGAAAATATCCCATTGTACAAGAGCGTATTAATTTCTCCTATTTATGTTCATTATTAAGCTAGATACGGACTGTAAAATAATATAAGTGTTTACAGAATCCCGTGTATTCGTTATGGAGAAGCAAGTTCAAGTTACGGCTAATCAAATGGAAGTTTCGACTTTTCCCCACCACAAACAAAATCTTCAATCTGTCCTCTTTTCGTTCATGTGTTTTTCTACGCCATCGAAAGTTTGATATTCCCAAGAGAACAAGTGAAATAATACTCCCATAAGCGTAATGTTAAGTTTCTCTCCCTCCTTCATTATACAGCGCACAGACCTCTCCTTCCAACTCGCCCCCGGGAAAGGTCTGTGAGGGAGGGAAGTTTAGGGTCTTTCCAGAACCTCGTTCCAAAACAAAAACTGTTCCTCGGAGAAACCGATACTTCCCGATATCATAAATTATGCACTGTCCCAGGAGTCTGTGGAGCAAGCGAACGAAAACTAGTCAGTTCTGTCTGTCTGAGACAGTCCCTGTTGGATGAACCCAGCGACACACTTAGCTTCCTCTTACGGGACTACATTTTCATAAAACAGCCTGCTACGTCAATGGGGCACCTGAAACTAACAAGCTTTGATATTAATACTTTATTACACAAAAACACCATGAACTTACATGGTAAAGGGTGTCCGTAATAAAGGAACAAAGTTGTAAAGAAAATGTGTGGTGTCCCTGTACAATATGAAGATTTTTTAAAGGAAATTATTATCGGACTTTATATGCATGCTAAATGAGTGGAACCCAAGCACTGTTAGAGCTGCTCTAGCTTGCTTTCCGAGCAGGAAGTTCTACATCCTGAAATTGGAAGCGGAAAATGCGTTGAATGGTCGGTCACGTGCCCTGTGCAACACACATGCGGAATCCTGCGAGCTGCGTTTCTGCTGTTCTCGTGAAATGGACTGCATCTCGAATGGGAAGTCAGCGAAGCGGCGGCCAACACAATGAGTTATTTTGCGGAAGGTGGCTTTGAACGTGTTCGGATAGAATGCACGGATTCGTTATGCTTAAATCTAAAGCTGTGCATTGAAAATTGATTAGCGGGGAGTGTGTCGATGGGCTTGTTCAATACTGAAGAAACTACCTGTACTAGACTGGTTACACTGAAGGTTCAGGTGCAAAAATTGTACCAGCGTACTTTGATTGGGGTGGGAGGTAGGTAAGGTAAAGTTCTCCGTGCATGTAGCACCATGCCATGAAGGCATTTTAGGGCCCCACACATTCTCGATCTCGGCCATTTTGGTGGTGATGCGATCAGCACCACGCTCCGTCTGCCTTTAACCCCCCCAGGGTTGCCACCAGGTACTCATTGATTTGCCAGAGTCACTTTATGCGGGAACAAGGCCGGAAAAATTCCGACCTTAGATCACCCATCGGGAATCGAACTTGGGTCTCCCGCGTGGCAGTCAGACGCCCTACCGACTGAACCACAGCGTGCATTGTGAAAAAATATTTTCATAAATACAATTAAAAAAGAAATATTTAAAAAGAGCATTTCCCCCCAAAAATATTTTACTTAATATTTAAATAAATTAAATAAAATTCAGTAAGTAGGTATTTTATTCTTCCTCATTCATTCTTCTTCTTCTTCTTCTTCTCCTCTCTCCCTCTCCCCCTCTCTCTCCCCCTCTCCCCCCTCTCTCTCCCCCCTCTCTCTCCCCCCTCTCTCTCCCCCCTCTCTCCCCCCTCTCTCTCCCCCCTCTCTCTCCCCCTCTCTCTCCCCCCTCTCTCTCTCTCCCTCTCTCTCTCCCCCCTCTCTCTCTCTCCCTCTCTCTCTCCCCCCCTCTCTCTCCCTCTCTCTCTCTCCCTCTCTCTCTCTCCCTCTCTCTCTCTCCCTCTCTCTCTCTCTCTCCCCTCTTCTTCCTTTCTCCTTAGTTGCTACAGTTAAAAATAGAAAAAAGCAGAGATAATCGAACCCAGAATCTTTGACGCGTAAAACTGATACACTATCATCGGGCCACTTTGCAGTCTGACAATATCATTGCCTCATGAAGCGCGCTTGGAAAGCTTCGAAACTTTGAAGCTCTTTTTCTCGGAAATGACTGGCCAGTGCGCATATAAAGGGCAAGTATAGGGGTACCCTACCACTACGCGATGTCCCTTTCCAAACTGAATTTCCCAAACCGTAGCCTCTCCTTGCAAGAAAAAAAGTAACGTATTATTAATGGGATTGAACGACGGAACAACTATGCAGGTAATAAATTAAAAGTGTTCCTTAATATGTACTGTGATCCAGGAGCTTACGATGAAACTATAGAAGGCAACAGGAGTTTCTCTTAAAGAGGAGGACTGTTATTTCAGGATTATCTGCATAGACGCGGGTTCTAGGAAGATTTATCTCAACGCGTGGTCGTTTGACGTCTATGCCTAAGCCTACGCTGTCTGCTTTTCTCTTGGAACGGAAGTTGTGGAACAGCATATCCAGCCTCAACATGTTAGCTTGGGTTTTCTTGAAAGGGTTTTGAAACGTCTGTATGCACAGAAAAGTTATATTTCTTCATCTCTGCTGAATTTCGAAGATTTCTCAATCAAGATCTGAGTAAATTATTGTTACTCATCGTTTGTTCGGCTTGTTTTTCTCAAGCTTGCTTTTATTTCGGTCTCGAAAGATACCAGAGCCAATGCCCAACCAAAGAACATCCGCAGGTTTCCACATGCATTTACCGGCATACTTTTTGTCCATTGTATTGGACGAATCGTCTACAAAAGCTCGTACTTTCGTTCATATCAGAAGCCAGCACTTAAAGTGTCAGTGAGAGCGAATGATTTGTTTTGATCATGAGGCTTGCATACTTCATGTGGATGCTAGGACGGCACCTTTAACCAATACCTTGGACGGTATCCAGCCAAGTTATTTAAATCGATCGATCAACCTTCAACCAATGCAACTCCACCCACCATTAATGAAGACCAAACAATTCACTCCTGCCATCTATTTCCACATAAAATGTATCAGTTTTCATGTCAATTTCATGACCCTTCCGGGGTGAGGAAATTACATTTGTTCATTCTACGAAGCTCTGGTGTCTGGACCTGCAGCCAGTGTGAGGTTGTCAGTTGCCCTGTGTGCTGAGCACCCCTTTCAGATATTCAACCTGGGTATGGATATTATAGTTCGTAGACTCACGTTGATTTTATTCACAGTAAATGGTTGGCCCCGTTTAACGTGACGAATACATGTGGCCAAAGTGCTGGCGCGCACACAATTTTTATTTCAATCCGTATTCAATCGATCCATGTTATACAGGGTGTTTCATGAAGGACTTTACAACTTTGTAATTAATAAATGTATTCACACGGCTCGCAGAGCTGGTTTTGGTGTCATTTTGTAGCAAAATACATCAAGTTTTTACCCTGTAAGTTAGTAAGGTTTAATGTGACTTCCATTGGTGATTTGGAAGACATCCCATCTGAAGTAGATTTCTTGCCAAACCCGCTTGTCAGGCGCAACTTCCTCAACTGCAGCGTAGATTCTTGCTCTAAGATCAGCGAGTGTAGCAGGTAGGGGTGGTCTGAAAACTTTATCCTTGATAAATCCCCAGAAGTAAAAATCAAGAGGTGTCAGGTCTGGTGAACGAGATGTCCATGCAATCGACCCAACTCGACTTATCTACTGATGTGGAAAGCGGTTATTGAGGAAAACCCGGACGTCATTGAGGTAGTGTGGCGGTGCGCCATCTTGCTGGAAATGAATTTGCAAACTCTTAAAACACTCACTGGAAACCATTGGTGGTACAACTGTCGCTAGCACTAGCGGTGGTGTGATGCGGAACTAAGCTACTACGTGAGTCAAAACTTGATGTATTTTGCTATAAAATGACACCAAAAGCAGCTCTGTGAGTTGTGTGAAAAAAAAAGTATATATAATTACAAAGTTGTAAAGTCCATTATGAAACACCCTGTATTCTCTCTCTCCCACCTTCTCTCGCGTAGATACTCTCACGTAACCTTATTTCGTAATTCGTTTTGTTTTATTTCGACTAAAGCCAACTTCCGTGGGAATTGGTCAGCGTAGCATGCTACGAAGCTATGGATCTATAGGTGCATAAATTCCTCTACTTTCGAAAAACTGCTTAGATTTCCTTCTAGAGCATTCACGTGAAACTTTGCGTCGGTGGCTTTCTCTGCTCTGTCTAGATATGATCAATAGTTTGCTAGACTTACGTAGCCACAAAACTATTGAGAATATCTAGGCAACAGCAAGCTACATGAAGATTAACGTGATTGCTCTAGAAGGAATTCTGCATATGTAATTCTTCAGATTTTGGAATATCATAGCGCAAATATCCAACTGATCCGTGCGTGTGTGTAGGCAAACAGTACAGGGACAATATTACTCCCGTGGTACAAATCTAGATTGTGATGACACGGTCAGCGCAAACAAGGCTATAAGTAGAGGGATTAACACGAAACACTCCATCTGGTTCAAGTCGCCACAGCCACGCTAGCCTGCACCTTGTGCCAGAGTAAAGTGTATTGTACATTTTAAAATGAAAATTGAGGCAATATAGATGAATTTTTGTTCTAGTTTGAATTTATAGACCTGCTTTGCTCGTGTTTGAAAACGAGGGTGATAGTACGTATCGTGACATGGTTTTATCGTAAGATCCAATCATTTCTTCTGAACAGAGATTCTTCGGCTTTCTTGAAGTTGAGTTGTCAGCAGAATCCATCAAAAAATTATTTGTTGGAGAGTAGATTAAGTGGTCATATGAGAAGAATCTCTTCGTTCCGATTGGTCGTTAATTTCATGCATGCTAAGAATGGTGTGGTTGATGGGAATTGGTCGAAGTGCTGACCAGCTCTCAAGTCTTGAACGAAGCCTTTTGCTTTCGCACAAAACCAGACACAGAACGTAGATAGCGGTTATCGGAATAAATTGGATCTTTGTGTGCGTTGGGAAAGGGGGGCGTGCGGGTGCTTGAGCAGGATCCGCGTGGAGCCATTCCTTGTTTGGTGGGCGGCCGCTCTCCGCCGCCGCCAAACTTGGTCCAGGCCAGCGACCACTCTTTTGACGTCAGCAGAACTTGAAATGCTGATTTTGTTCACCGACCGCCAGACTTTCAGCAAAATTTTCCTTTACCCGCTGATGACACAAGTCAGATTTTTGCTGACATTCTAACTGTAGAGCGCCGTCAGACGTTCAGTTTTTCCAGCGCCCCATTGCTTTATGCGAGTGCTAGAGTTGATTTTCTCTTGCCAACCTAGTGGCGATTGTGGGTTGCCATGAAGTTCTCTCGTTTATTGACGACTTTGTTTACTTCATGTTGAGCCTGCAATGTGTTTTCTATCACAGATTTTGACCTATACCGCCACACGAAGGGGACTAAATACTCCATTGTTCTTTATATATTAGTGTGGTTTCTTGATTCAAGCTCTGATCGAGATTTACACGTTGTGTGGCTACACTGCTAGGATTAAAGGGCCTGCCTACCCGATCGCACAATGGCAACGTCGTCCCGTATTATCAATAGATCCCTGGTTCGATACCTGCGAGGCATCGTGGTGGTTCGTATCCCACTTTGATCTGTAGGTCCAGTCCCGAGTAGCCTATCTGTGCAGTAAGTGGACTTAAGGTTCGACTGGACCTTTTGTCACCAGCGAATGTATTTTCAAAATTTTCTAGTTTTCGAAATACCGCAATGATATTCCAAAACCTGAAAGAATTACATTTGCTTAGAGCAGTCATACTGTTCTTTCCATGCATAGCTTTCGCTTGTCTCCATAGTGTAGACATTCGCAGTAGTTTAATAGCCTTACGTTGCAATGAAACTGTAGCGAATATCAGGACAACAGCGAGACCAAACGACACCAGCATTCGCGAGAATTCTCCAGAAGGGATTGATTCTAAGCATATTATGTAGTTTTTCACTTTTTGAAACAATATACGTAACGGTCTTCAAAAGTAGAGGAAATTTCGAAATTGCTTCGCTGAAGTCTGCAAGAGGTCTAACCGAACTTTAGAAACTTCGACCAAAACATTGGTTAAGAATGGAGTAAGATAATGAAAAGCTTGTAGTATTGTAGGATAGACATCAATTTCGGCTAATGTAATCATTTTCATTTGAAGTGAACACATGATACTGTTTTAAAGTAATATAAAAAGTATTAATAGAGAATTAGAATCCTTGTTGACGGATTTTACTTCTAGGAAACTCGCTGATATAGGAAACCACTAGACGTGTCTCCAACATGCTGAATGTGCAAGCACTGTTTTTATTTTTTGACGTTTCAGAAACTTAGCTATCTAGGTCTTCATAGGGTTCGTTATTATCTTTATATCATCGTCGTATACTTGGACGTCGTTCCTGAACAGTGTTGTTCAGGAATTTCAGCATCAGAATAATCCTAAGACGCTGGTGTCTTCTGATGTTGATGACTCATGTTGAAAACATAATAAGTGAAAAGAGGAATAATAATAAAATACAGAGTAGGTTCTACTTTTTATTAGAATGGACGTTGTTAGCGGTCTTGTGTCCATGTCGAGGAGAACCAAGACGTTGTGTTAACTACCATTTATTGCCACGGAACACTCCCCGACCTGCTCCCGGTTCCTTGCCAAGTGCGAGTCCATACAAGGCACAATGCAAGAAGCGCTGCTGCCTAATTTGGAAAGCCGAGAAACACGCAGAGGTTCTGCAAAGTGTCTATATCTCAGCGTGATCTCGTCTGGAACGTGAGGGGAATCTGTTCCAGATGTTCCCGTATGCCTCTGTCGGGTTTGCGGCTTTAATGTTGGCGCGAGTAACAGCTTTTGCGACTAGCTTTTTTCTCATGGTGCACTAGTTGCATTAACAGTATTTATTTAACAGTGACAGTTTACATTGGTGTGTTTAAGAGGGTTATTGGGGTTAAAATGTCCCTCGAATTGTACTGGACTCGAAAAATCATTGAACCTCCAGGAGCTGCTCAAGATAAAATTTTCACTCGACATAAGGTGGATTTTTGGCACCTGCTCTCCCCCACCCTACCATCTATTTGCTATAGTCATCCTACTTTCCTCCTTTATTCAATAAACAGCATGACCGATATATATTTACTATTTTAATGAAAAATTATAGCCTTATATTTGCATATTTGGGCCTCCCCGATGTCGTAGTGGGAACGTTGTCGCCTTGTAGTCATGGACGTCAGCAGGATTTTTTCCAGGGAGGGTCAAGGAAGGTATTTTGTTCCAGGGGGGCAAATAAGCCACATTTTCCCCAATGTTCCCTCAAAAAACATTGCTTAAATTTGAATTTATCATGTTTGTGCATTAATTAACACATATTATTGTGGCTGAAATGAAATTATATGTGTGAAATATATAATTTTTGGTTGACTTTCATTTTCGGGGGGGGGGGGCACGGCCCCCCTTGCCCCCCTTCCGAACGCCCATGCTTGTAGTGAAGGGGTCCAGGGTTCGATACTGGTGGAGCCACATTGCGCAATGGTTTCGATCCCACTTTAAACTATAGGTCAAGTCCCGATTAGCCCATCTGCGCATAAAGGGGACCTTAAAAATTCAGATGTATGCACAATGGTTTTACATGTGAATATTCACTAATTCTGTGAGAAAATATATTTGCTTGTGGTAAATAAACGCCACAAACCAAAGATAATCAATTTTTTGGGCTTGGAGTGCAAGAAGTGCTAATAAGGGGAAGTCCAGTCAGTCCCTTAGTCCTGCCCAGAAACAATAGCTTAAGCTTACTCTGTGGACGTGGTATATTCGGGACTGGATCTGTGGTTTATAGTTGCCTTACCCGTATGCCTTGCTGGCAAGGTTATAAATCATTAGATTACGCAAGGTTTGAATGTGGACCTGGACACTGTAGGCCGAATTTACTTCGAAATGTTACTTCCATGTGAAAACTCCTTCCATAAAGCTTACTGTTTGTATTTATTTTATTATATTCGTCGTCGTGCGATTAATGTAATGAGGAAGCAAAGTGACTTTAATTTGCCTGGACCACATTTTAATAGTATATTATAGAAATCTCTTATTTTCTAAATTTTCCGCTTTTGGACCACATCATTTTCGTGAAGAAATAAACAATTTCATGGCGACACACATAAGATAAACAAAATTAGGATCAGTTTGAATAGAGTAAAGGAAACGTTTGGTTTGTTTGCTTTTAAGTCCACTTTATGCACAGAAATGCTAATCGGGACTGGGCCTACATTTTTAAAGTGGGATCCGAACCACTCACTATGTGCCTCCACGGAATATTGAACAAGGCGGCGACGTTACCACCAGGGAGCCCCAGCAAAGAAATAGAAGATTCCAAGTTGGAATAAAGTTCTATTCCTTCAAACATAAGGAAATTATAAGTTCGTGGGTGAAGTTCATCCTGTGGCAATTAGCAACCAATCTCTTTTTCAAACGCAGCCAAATATCCCTTTTATAAAAAGAAGAATTGTCCAATTACTCGCACTCCAGGCGTTTGCCGCTGACCTTGTGGAAAAGAATAATGTATGTTAATCAACCTCGTCGGTGGGTGGCTGTGTCAGACCTCCTGTGAATTTATGTGATGTGAATAACCCGAGAGATTTAACTCTCAATTGTAAGCCTGAAGACCGTAACTCGCACGCAGAACAAAATAAATGCAACCTGTGTGGCCTTGTTGAATGGCAGTGAAATTCCATCCAGTTCACCCGCGCAGTCACGGACGTTGTAGAATAGCACTGTGCGATACTGGAGCTGTGATCATGCTATTATTTCGACATCACTGAAGTTATATTGACGCTCCAACCTTCGAGACGTAGTGATTAACATAACTAACGGGAAGGTGTAATGAGTTCGAATTCCGAAAAATAAGAACAACTTGTCTTTATTAGCAAGGTCGTATTTAGAGGGGATCTGACGTTCTCCGAAAAATTGCCTAACACTAAAATTAAATTAGCTTTTTGTATTGACAATAAAATGCATTATTCCACTAAAATAAGCAGAACACTTGTATGCATTTCATTGTATAATATAAAAGTTGATTTATTCCCGGTGTACAAAGAATCTATTTGGATGAACCAGTTTTGTGTTGATTACGAAAATTAATGCATAATAATGTGCATTAAAATATTTTAAATCAGCTGGAACTGCTATCTTAAACACATTTGTCTTTTTATATGTTTTGACATTATTTTCCTTTGTAGGATAATTTTTTAGTATACAAATTTTAGTAGTCTTAACCAGATAATGAATGTGTGCAATTTTAAGCCATTCTACTTACCTTTTCATGTAATAATAATTACTATTGATGTAATAACAATAATGATTGCTATTACTTATCGTTAATAATATACCCAAGGATGTCGGAGTTTGGCTCGGGACAGTGCCCTCTGAAACTTCTTAAAAAAAATAAAAATTTTAAAAAAATAGAACAGCCGGGCAATTTTTACAGTAAAAGGGTTTGCTTTGAATTTGAACTGTATAATGTTTATTTTAAACTGACCGCCAGTTAAAAAAGAACAGACCGTACAAAGTAACTAAAGTTAACGTAGTAAAAGTTTAGTAACTTTTTTTTGAAAACTAAAGCCTTCCAAGGGTGCTACATATTTATTGCATTTGGCATGCAACTACTTTTCAAGCAAAATCTACAACTATGAACTGTAAATCTGTAAATGGCTGTGTGTGACTTGGTTTTCTTCGCCTTCCAGATCGTGAGGATCAGTCCATCCTGTGCACTGGAGAATCCGGAGCAGGGAAGACGGAGAACACGAAGAAGGTGATCCAGTACCTGGCCTACGTCGCGGCTTCCAAGCCCAAGAGCTCCTCGTCGCCACACACGGTAACCATCCAGTCTTTCCAATAGATCATTTACTTTTGTAGGAGGGTATTTACAGGTTGGCAGAGATTGGAATATTATAAGCGGCATGCTGAGCTGAAGATTTTTACTCTTATATAGTTGTTAAGGCATAGGATGTATTAAAATATCTTATCTGATCAATAATGCGATTAAGCATTTATCTAATGAATGATATCTTTCAGGGAAGTCGTGATTATTCTTTGGGAACCTCTTTTACGTCGTAGCTTTCTGATTGCTTTTTTAGAAGCTCATATTATATCATCATTCGTTGAATATGCAAGTATTTTACATCTTTATAATATTTCCTTCCCCAAGTTTTGTTCAAGGTTATGCTGGAAATAGGCTGTGGGAAGTGAGGAATCCTACATTTGAATCCTGCGTAAGGTGTGCGAATGTCTGATCATCCTCTTCATCTGTATTATCCTAGGGAGGTAAAAAAGCAACATAAAATGACCAAAATGGATGGGAGAGAATTGTGATATTTGCAACAGTTTGAACTAGTTTTAAGCCTTCCATACGGGTGGTATAAGGGGATGCCTTTTCATAAGGCACTGGGATGTCAGCCTCTCCCTCCTACGCAGGACACCTAAGAAACTACATGTTTGCATACTAACGAGGCTCTGGTGCCTGGCCCACTGGCATATTGTGTGTTGCCGGCTGTCCATTGTCTGGTTCTTTTAACTGTACTTAATCTAATACTGCTTTTCGAGAGAGCGCCTCTTCCCTCGTCTTCAGGCGAACAAATTTCCTTTTGAGAGAAAGAGGTGCTTTATCGAAACGTAGTGTGATAAGTATAATTTAAAGCACTGGACGGTGGATAATATCCAATTAACATTGCGTGCTAATGTAAAACCAACATTCAGAGCATTATCTAGGGATGTTTCATTTCGAATTCCGCTCTTAGAGATGTATCTGTTCTACTTTTATGTACCTGTTCAGTCCACAGCATCCGCAACATGGACCAAAAGCAGAAGCGTCCTCATTATTGCACACTAATACCCCTGCTTTACAATTCCCACTTAAAAGTTGAAGCTTCGTATAATTGTCGCTGTTTAGTGGGAGTTTTTTCTGGAGACTTGTTATGCACAGCCGGCCAATTTCTGTGTTCCAGAGCATAATGTATGCGGATGCACGGAGGACAACACTTGCGTGACGGTGGGAGACGTTGCTGCGCCTAATGGCAGCGTCGCCTCTGGAATTACAGATTGTGATTGATTAGCTGGAATATACAGTCATCCGATTCGTTGGTCACTGGGGGAAGCATCGCCCAATAAAGGCACGAGACTCGGAGGAAGGCATCATTCGAGTTCCCAGTAACGATTTCTGATCAACACAGAATCATTACTCGTTTCGAGTTCTGACTACCAACTAAGAAACTCCTGTATATGCCCACAGCGCGCTGCAACAGTGTTTCAGCTTTTTGAAGGGAAGTTGGATGAAAAATAACAAAATTTAGGAACATTTGAAGACATCAGACTCAATAATAGCACAGATAATATCGGTATTTTTTTTTATGTTTCTTATTCCCATCCCCTGAAATATAAACCTACATGTCTTGTTTATATTTCTGTGTTTATTTTACGTCGGTGTTCTACATTTTCGGCAATAGCGACAATGAGGATGAATGGTATGAAATGCGTTATGGAACATACAATTGTACTCTCATGCCCGACCCGGCTTCGAACTTTTCATGCATACGAACACGGGCCAACGAAAATACAACTGCTGCTGCTACTTATTGTTATGCAATTTCTTTATATAAGGGAAGAATTGGGTAAACAGGGAAACTATTGTCCCTTACAAAGAAAAATTGTTAGCCCCAGATGGTGACAATACTGCTGCAGCAACAACATTCGTGATTAAAGGGTCCCTGGTTCGAATTCCAGCTAGAGCTTGTGTCCCTTCATCAATTTCATCGTATGATCACTCATCCTCATTGTCGCAATTAGCCGAAAGTGGCGTAAAATAATCTAATTAAATCAGTCAACCATTGTATAGATTTTCGGCTCCCCGATGGCGCAGTGGTAGCGTCATCGCCTTGTAATCAAGGGGTCCCGGGTTCGATACCAGGTGGAGTCACATAGTGGTTCGGATCCCACTTTAAACTGCAAGTCCAGTCCCGATTAGCCTTACTGTGCATAAAGTGGACTTAAAACACCAAATCAACAAACCAACCGACCATTGTATAGATTTTCGGACCCATTGCAGTGCTACCCATACCTTTGCATAGTGTCCCACATTGTATTTAAGGGGTTCTGATTTTCTTGACGTGTGCGTAATTCTGCTAATGCTCCCCCAGTGTGTGCAAATTGCATGGGAGATCAGCTAAACGAACACAGGCATCGGGACGCATGTGGTGAAGTAGTCCCTAAGCTGGGAAATTTACGATGGAATCAACATATTCTCTCGCAATACCTACTCCGATGACCCTCAGTACCTTATCTGCTTACATTTTCAAACTTTATTCCTACGAAAAATAAAGGAGGGTGCCCCCCCACCCCACCTGTTGAAGTTGAAAGGAAGCAACCTCTTTCCCCACTCAAATCACCTCTAATCAAGACAAGACAACCCCAAAACCCACTTCTCTAGCAAGGGCGACTTCTGTGACACGGTACTTTCCCTCCATCAAAACCGGAAACCTGTCTAAAGCAAGTGCTCACTTCCTGAGCAGCAACTCCGCTACCGTTGTGGTACGTGCTCCTGAGAACATGCTCATTTTCATCAATATGACCCCATGTTTTCCCTGAACCCCCTCCCCCCTTTCCTCCTCTTCATTCGAACCGTGGTGTTGCCGTGTATCAATCGTGACAACTCGATGGTCACGCTGGTTAGCGATAATACCTGAGGTTTCACGCATCAAAAATTCATTAGGTGAGCGTGGGTGTGGCAGGAGGCGGGGCCACGATAAAAGGCGGCAATCTGATTGATCACGCGATGTTCGACTCAAGAACGTGGGCAATATAGGAGTATTCCCAAGAATGGTGTGAATCGTTTTGAAGAATCCCTGGATCATTCCATGCCAAATCAACCGGGGTCTGAACCTTGACATCTCAGAAATTGATAATTTTTGGTACAGTAGTAGTACCAGTAAAGTTGACGAAAACAGCCAAATTTCAGATTTTTTCCGCTCTTAGTTTTTGAGTTATTGACTTTCAAAAAAGCAAAAATCCCAACATTTTATGACATTTTGAATTCTTTAAACAGCTGTAGATCAAAAACTATTTGACCTCGAGAGCTCAAATTGGTGTCATTCTCTTCTGCTTTTAATGAGATTTAATTTGAAATGCAACATCAGAGTGGTATTTGAATTTTGTAATTTCTAAAAAACTTGAAAAGAAGTTTTTTTGAAAATCTCAAAAACACCATTTTTATTTTTTTTGAAAAATGTTTGATTTGAAGACATAAATTGACTATTTGTGTGCAAAATTACATAATGGGATGGAAATCGGTTCCTATGGAAATTAAATGTTTGTATTGTAGTGTGTGCGAAATTTGCTGAATTTGTTGACTTCCATGTTATAACCACAACTATATGCTGAGTGGTTGATGTTGAAGTCTTCATATTAGTCTAATTTATAATTTTTGGACTACAAATAACATTAAAATACCTAAATTTATCACTTTTATTATCAGGTAAGTAAATTGAAAAATGTACGAGGGGAAGTCATTAAATAACAGGAATCTTATTCTAAACTTCATGGAGATTTATGCACAACAAAAATTTGTATTTCGACACTCAAAAAGGTTCCTTAGCAACACGCCATAAAGTTGTGACGATCGAGTAGTATGCGCCTGCGCAGTAGCTCGTACTGCATGGCCGCTCCACTGTTGACTTGCACCGTAGAAGAGCAACGAAGTATTATTCGTTTTTTGCTGTCAGAGGTAGTGAAACCTTCTGAAATCTACAGAAAAATGAAGGTTCAGTATAGAAACAATTGTTTAATTCAGGGGGGGAGTGTCTGAATGGGTGGAAAGATTTAAAGACTGAAGACGAAACGTCAGTGATGAACACCAGACTGGGAGGCCAGTTTGCGTTGCAACGGAAGCAGTGAAACAGCAGATGGACCAGTGAATCAGTTAATGTAGCACACTCTCCCCTGACGTAAACAATAGTCTTCGTACTGAACCTTCGTACTAATCATTCAAAATGTCATCAAATGTTGGAATTTTTGCTTTTTTGAAAGTCAATAACTCAAAAACTAAGAGCGGAAAAAATCTGAAATTTGGCAGTTTTTGTTTTCTCGATAAGTGCAATGTATAATCAAAAAATCTGAACCCTTAAGGTTGAAAAATAATTATCGGTTGATTTGGCATGGAATGAGCCCCCTACAATATATACATGCCCCTTAATGGTAGATAATAACCTAGATAATAATAGTCTTCCGATAAAGGATAGAAATTGTAACATTTTTAGTGCGTTTCAGTAATTGATCTAAGGTCGGAATTTTTCCAGCCTTTTCCCCACATAAGAGCAGCCGCTCTGGGGCTCACCCAGCCTCAAATCAATGGGTGCTCATCACATCATCCTCCCCTAAATGTGCATTTATGGTGCTATGCTATATGTACGGGGAATTTTACGTTGCCTTACTTTCAGTAATTGAAAACATTAAATCTCGTAATACAGTATATGCGCGTCAACGATCGGTTCACATACTCCCTTTTCAACCCCCAATTTTTCACATAGGGTCAATATATGGTTATTTTAGCTCTACATTTACTCTTACACCTCTCCTAACAACAAACTTACACTTCCTCTTATGAAAAAAAAAAATATCTGGATCTCACCCCCCCCCCCTTTCCCGAGTCCGTTCTCTTACCGCAGCTTTAGCTTGATTGAGGAGCAACGTAAAACTAGGAAGAAATATCTTGCCGACCCGCAAAGAGACAACGGAAATAATTTGTAATTAAACATTTGTGCGCACTGTACAGTGTAAAGTCACATGCACTATTGGGTTGTGACGACCCCACTGGGGGTCTGTGGGATTGCCACAACCACGAAGTGTATGTGATTGGAATATTGAGTGTGTTACAAAACTGAGTGAAACATCATTTTCGCCTTACGCCGTTAGTTTTTTTTTTTTTTTTTTTTTTTTTTTTTTTTTTTTTTTTTTTTAAAAAGCTAAAATAAGTAATCAGAAAACACCATTGAGCAAGATATTCACTATAATTCTGTTGCGAAATTTTTAATAGAATGGTTCTGTGCCGATGTTGTGGAATGAGAAATGCTTATTGATGAAGTTGAATGAAATGCGCAGTTTGTAGGAAAAAAAATGTTATTAATGAAAAAAAAGGATTATGGCTTCCATAATTTTTCAAAACACCAGTTGATGTGGTCAATTTCTACAAGAGAAAACATAACCTTACTACTCTATGTATTCTATTCTGTTTACAAAGTGTTATCTAATCATATTCAAAGTTTTTTTTGGTTAGTGTAATTAATTATTGTACTCTTTGACCCTTACTTTTTTTCTGCAATAAGTTACCAGCCAGCATGCTGTCTTAAAGAATGCCGACAAAGAATTATATCAGCGACTGGTCATTATTTGTATCTATTCATGTAATTTATATATATTTTTTAATGTAAGGATGTAGTATTTTTATGTCAATGGAAAGGCCCAAAAGATTAAAATGAAATTTTGTTTCAGATTGCTTTTCTCTTGGCCGTTTGCTTGATGTTTTACATCACTTTAATCGGGTGTGTCCAAAGTTAAGTTTACTGGGATTCATAAGGTTCTTAGATACTTATTTCAAGTACATACCAGTAGGAACTAAAAAAAAAAAAAAAATCACAATCCCATTATTAATGAACGTAATTTGCCCCGAACTTTAATGTATTTTGAAAATTTTATTTTTCCTTATTGCCTCTTTATTTATATCACAATCTCCCCTTCGTAAATAAAAGTAGTGCAGTGAGATGAAATCACTTTCTTCTCGCCACCTTTTCCTATCAAACACAAATATTGAGACTGGTGCAAATTGCCTCAAGTGCTGAGGCACCCATTCCAAATGTTAATAAATAAACAAACAAACAAAAACTAACAAGCACAACTGTAGCAGTGTTGTGCCATTTTATGGTTTTAGGGCCAGTGTATTTTAGTACAGGGTGTCGACCAGTCAAGAAATCAACAGGTAGGTCAAGAAAAAGTCCAGAAATTTTGTTTGCGTTTTTTTTTTTTTAATACAGTGTATCGAATTTACATTTTTATATACTTGTACTGGGATTTGATAAAATTGAATATTTGGAAATCTATAATTGTATTGAGTTGCGGTTAAAATTTGTTCACTTTTTTCTTACAAACATTCTTGTTTGCCTGAAGTTTTGTAAAAATATTAAAGTAATGTGGCCATTCCCCATCCAGGATGAAGTCTGAAGCATTATTTTTACATGCATCAATAATTAAAGCAAGTCTAAATCTCTTGTTAAACTACAGCTTCACTTTTCATCTTAACTGGCCTTGTGGTAAGGGTTTTTCATTGCATAAAGATATATATTTTCTTAATTTCCAACTATACCTAAGATGGGGACGATTAAATAAATGTTTAGAAAAAGGAGTGGGCGAGAGGTCAAGATAGTCAAGAATTTTGGATTTGTGATTTTGGTAGACATCCTGTAGTACCAGTGTCTCTCTCTCCTTTCAATGTTTAAATGCCAGTCTCCTTTTCTTTTCCTCTTTCCGGTTTTAACGCCATTCTCTTTTACTCTTTCAATAATTTAGTGCCATTCTCTTTTCCCCATTGAACGTTTTGGTACAATCACCTTTTCTCCTTTGAACGTTTTGGTACCACCCCCTTTTCGCCTTTCAACGTTTTGGTGCCATCCGCTTTTCCCCTTTCACCGTTTTGGTGCCATCCTCTTTTCTCCTTGCTCGCCAGTTTTTATTTTTTTTAAAGTGCGAATTAGTTTATTTCCTTTATTTTTGGAAGTTCTACTCATATTGTCTTCCTTAAAATTTCAGTATAGTTGACACGTTTACTTCGTTAACGTGTAAGATCTGAAGCGAGATGCCGCCACGAACGTGGATGGGGATAAACAGCGGGCGAGTTGTTTTCGTCCAATCACGCTCAACCTTCAGCCAATGGACGGAGCTGTCATTCTGCTCGTCTACTCCACGTGGAGTCTCAACCGTGTGGTGAATGTATTGTTGGAACTGGTGGGCGCGCTCCGTCGACTTCAAAGCCAGCCACTCGTTAACGTAGCTAGCCCGTAGACTATACTAATGAATATGTCCATTGTAAAAGTATATAATCCATTCTTAACCTCTGGACAATGTATTACATTCACTTATTGCTGCAAAAATTAAGACAAGTACTTTTTTCAATAGTGTTGAAACCACGGGACCCTAAGTAAATTCCTTAACTATGGACAACCTTAATAGTATATAAATAGTGTACATGATTATATATATTGATTGCAGTGCATATACTTTCCACATATACATATTTCAGAGGCATCTGGTAATGGTTGTAGTTGGTTTGGTGAATTAGTTTTAATTGACGCTGTTTCATTAGCGCCTCGTGCCTGCCTTCGCCTCCCCGCCTGGTAGAGAGTAGAGCCACTGCATGGAGGCGGGTAGACGAGGCGACCGAGTACATTGGTAGTTGCGCTAGTAGCCAGCTGCATGGTGCATGGTTAAATTTTTAATGAATCACTTGTCTCTTCTCTTCTCTTTTTTCATAACGCCCTCTTCATCTGATCACTGCATGCCAGGCGCCAAGTCCGGCTTTGATCATAGTAAGTATTTGGTTGGTTTTTGGTTGGTAGATGTGTTAAGGTTTTTTTTTCCTTACGAGGGAAGTTTGTACCACTTGCGTGCACTTAAGCTGTTCACATTTTGCAGCTTTGTATTTGCACGTGCCTCGCAGCACTTAAATATTTGCATATTAGCATTATATTTGCTTGTTTACTTTTTTTTTTTAAATATATTGTTCTGGCTATCCAATAACTGATTGTCTCAATTTAATGTTGTGTACGTAGGTGATAGACCAGCAATATTGAAGAATGAACGCATATTATTACAGTGAATAACAGTGATAGGTATACTCTATTCCGGGAATGTATGGAGCATTCGCGCGTAAAGGTAGAGAAAGGAAGTGGGCGGAGTGAAGCAGTACACGCTGCTGGTAACTACAGTCTATTTTTCCGCTCCACGCAATCCCGTTCCCGTGAACTTGTTCATTGGTCGAGCCATCTCGAGTCGCTCCTTTGCAGACACTTGCTTTCGTTCGCTCTCTCCAAAGTAAAGACTTCTTATAGCGATTGAAGTTTTAATTCGCTCATAGTTTCGGCACAGTTACAGCTCTTTTGCCAAAATACCTAACAGCTAGAGGTACAAAATCAACGTGTTTCGTGTGTGTGTATAATGGCGCGTAAATGAATGCAAATGTTTAGTCCTTACAATCACTCTTTTCTAATATTATTACCAGTTCCTCCATCATAGGCTCAGTATTATATTTTGTATGTCGCCACCGTAGTTCGTGGTCCAACCTGGGCATGGGTGTTTCTTGTTGATTGATTTTTTTGTTGTTATTTTAGCGTCTTTTTCTCTGCCACTTTTTGATAATTGCGGCGATGTGGATGGTTGATGATATGATGGAATTGATGACGTGACACAAAACGTGAAAATAGTGTTACGTAAATGCACCTGGCAACCATGCGATTAGATTAGATTTTCCCCCCTTTTGGAAATAAACAGACGAAAAAGGCCAGTCGTGTTCCATTACTGATGCAGTGCATGGTTACCAGGTGCATGTAAGTAACACTATTTTAAAACCCAAGTTTCTTTTTATTGTTTTCAGTAATTGCATGATGTACACAGTTTCGAACCACACCTTTTGTGGCACTGAATCACCAGCAGTGTTGCCAATGCACAGTCTTAATTTCTAAAAACAACTATTTTCCTAGTTCCTCATTAAAAAGACGCCTCATCCGATTGGCTATCGGTAGAAGTGAAAATTTCTTTTTTCACTGCCGAGCTAATCCACCTAACCAAACTGAAAATTACCGACGGCATGTCCGTACATGTGTGTTATGTGCCATTTTTCATGCTTTGCAAAAAATTTCATTTACACTTTTCCCGTTAATCTGGCAACACTGCGTGGACACTAATGAAATCGAATCATTGTTCCCCGGTTTTAAAAATATATAAATATATGCATGAACAAGGCTTCAATTTGATATAAGGATTATATGTGTACCACTTCCGGTTCAAAAGTTGTACTATCCCCAACTCCAGGTTGCGTTGTAAATGGAACACCCTGTACTTCAGAGTAGTAGGTTTAACAGGATAAACATGTTGCAAAAAGAAAATTATTAGGTCATTTGTATTTATACTTGTTTCGACTAGAAAACATCTTTTACGACGGGCTTGCATCCAATTGTTAAACTATTTGGACGCAGTTTTTCCTGCACGTCGTTTGCAACCTTTACGAGATACTATGTGGTTTGGTCTAACAAGCAGGAAAACAGTTCTGTAAGTGCTGAGGTTCACTTAACGCTCATAAAATCTGCTAGTTAAGGGAAAGGAGGTATTCGTGTAATGGGAGCTGGTCAAGAAAGTTGATTGGTTACGAGAAGAAACGTCATCGGTAAAACATGTTCTTGCATGGCGTAATGATGTACTATAGGTGCGACGCTGATAGGCTGTAATTGATAGGTAATTGTCAAGAATTGGTCTTCAATCACTTCGGCTAGAATTGGTGCTGCAATTGTCTTAGAACTTCAACACCTAAATGTTGCTCTCTGCGACCGGTTCCCATGCCATTAAGCACATTCTTTATCACTGTAGTTGCTTCAAATGGTTCTTTCGCGGCGTTTAGTTTAAGTACCGTGGTGTTGCGTAGATGATAATGTGGGGACATGTTAAGAGAAAGGCCGGTTACTTCAGTTTGTTCTTGGGAGTAAAACTGGTCAGTCCAGCCGGACTCGTCGATCTAGATTTCGAAATTTTGAATGTGTTTACAGATTCTTGTAAGGTAACCAGGTGGTAAATTTTCCCTATTCTGGATTTTCTGAAGTATTAGTTAATGCGAAGCTCATGCACAACTTATTATATTTTAAACCCACTTCTGTATCATCCTTTGAAGGATTTCTACACATGTTAGATTTGTTGCTAAAATTGAAAAGTTGTCGATGAATCGTAATACGTACACTTCCTATCAACTGTAAGGTAATTAATTTTCTGCACCGTGTTCGAATCGTCAGCCGCTGTTGCCTAAACTAAAGCACCTATCTACCCGCGGAATCATCGTTTAAAATTGACCGTCTAACTCGGCGCTTCTGCGACATTCTGTAGAAAAAATGTGAAAGAACCAATGACATGCCACATTTTTAGTTTAAGTAATAAATACGCGGAAAGCATAATATTTGGTTGGCACATGCCGTCGGCTTCGTATTGCGCGCCTGCACCCCAGAAAGCGGTTGGTGACGTTCGAACTGGCACCTGGCGGGAAAAGTGGCAACTGTAATACTCGGGAACCTTTCGATTCGAACGGTTCCAATAAACGCTCGAGTAAAATTAATCAATGGCGGAAGTCAGCGTTAATTCTTCCAGAACGGCACTGAAAAACATATGCAAGAAATTATCGAAGGGTTATAATTAGACGTCTGATGCCATGTCATTTGCGACCAAAATGGATTATGTGCAGAATTTAAAGGGTTTCGGACTGGTGATTATGGAAAAATCATAATTTTGTGTATATTTAATGAGAAATTATTCATTAGCAATACTGATTATTGGGACGCTACACGCATTGAGTTGTCATTCTATCGCAGTGTGACTTCACCTTAATGTTGCACAGCGATTGGACTCAACAACAGGTGCATTTGTTAATAGTTCGCGGTTCTTCAAGCACGACTGTCAGACTTCTGATGCGGTTGTAGACGAAAATGAAGCCACTTGTCCCGCAGGTTATCAAAGCCAAGCAGAAATTATGATGGACGAGCTGCCAGTGAGGACATTCGGTCGTGTTTACATTGGAACAAAGCCAGGCTGCGCTCGCTTTCGAGGGACAAACCGAGGTACAGGAAACGTCACCTTTCTAGCGATTTCAGAGCAGACACAATAACGCTCCATAAAGACGCTGAAATAGGCGAAAGAAAACTGAACCGGCGGACCACACCGGGAACTTTGTTGGAATGCTGACAATCTCTGGTTTTATAGGAAGGCAGTAAAGGGTTTTAACGACTCTTTGTTGCAGGCGAGATGTTGCAAAGAATCCGCACCTCGTACGTGGCATTTTTTGTGTCACTGGAGCGTTTTCGTAGTTGCATACTTTAATTTACGACTCGGAAAGTATCGGAAATGTTTATTCTCCACTCCATAAGCGCCGAACAATCTTGGTACAGGAAAGTAAGGTTGTTTTCGAACTTAGGAACAATGTGTGGTCTGACCGAATGGGAAGTTGGTTAATGGGTGTTGTGTTCATTGTTCGGAAAGTAAAGTCGAGGGGTACAGTTTTTGTTCACCGAGCGCGAAGTGACCGAGAAATCTACTTGGCCTGTGTCGTACTGAGGGCGAGAATTTGACAGTTGCTTATTTATAAATTTTTTAAGCACTAGCAGATTTGCGTGGCGGAATGCGTTAGCATTAGTGTTGGCCGATATATCGTCCAGACGATATATCGCGATATTGAAATATCGTCCAGACGATATATCGCGATATTGAAATATCGTCCAGACGATATATCGCGATATTGAAATATCGTCCAGACGATATATCGCGATATTGAAATATCGTCCAGACGATATATCGCGATTTTGAAATATCGTCCAGACGATATATCGCGATTTTGAAATATCGTCCAGACGATATATCGCGATATTGAAATATTATCGTCCAGTCGATATCAATTAGACGATATATTGTCACGATATTTTGGCGATATATCGTCACGATATTTTGGCGATATATATCGTTGTCGACCATATATCGTCACGATATTTTGGCGATATATATCGTTGTCGACGATATATCGTCACGATATTTTAACGATATATAGCTATATCGTGTCGACGATATATCGTCACGATATTTTGACGATATATATCGTGTCGACGATATATCGTCACGATATTTTGACGATATATATATCGTGTCGGCGATCGTCACAATATTTTGACGATATATATCGTGTCGACGATATATCGTCACGATATTTTGACGATATATATATCGTGTCGACGATATATCGTCACGATATTTTGACGATATATATATCGTGTCGACGATATATCGTCACGATATTTTGACGATATATATATCGTGTCGGCGATCGTCACGATATTTTGACGATATATATATCGTGTCGGCGATCGTCACGATATTTTGACGATATATATCGTGTCGGCGATCGTCACAATATTTTGGCGATATATATCGTGTCGACGATATATCTTCACGATATTTTGACGATATAGTGTCGGCGATATATCGTCACGATATTTAGCGATATATATCGTGGAGACGATATATCTTCACGATATTTTGACGATATAGTGTCGGCGATATATCGTCACGATATTTAGCGATATATATCGTGGAGACGATATACCGCCGATATCACTATATGGAAAAAATCTCATTGTATCGTCTGTGACGATATATCGCGATATCAAATTTCCGATATCGTCCATCCCTAGTTAACATGCTACGATGCCAGGGCTCTCGTATTGGAATCTCGGCTTTGATGTGGGCGTTGTTTGTGAAGAAAATCAATTTCATCATAGCATCACTCACCGTCGCGATTAGCCAAAAGTGGCAGGAAAGGGAAGTAAAATAATTATAATTCATTGCCCAGAAATGGAACAAGTAAAATAAAAGAAATCGGTCATGAACGTTAACAAACCAGTCATCAAGCAACAACGTTAAAATTGTATGAAAAACAACATTTACTGGGGCCATACTTGAGATTTTACTCTGGGTCTGGAAGGGGAGTCCGGACATTGCGACCGCAATCCAACCAAACCAGTTTGAAATGAAAATTCTCACGGACAATTGCGATATGAAAGGCTGAACTACTTCTTCCTTCCGTGTACCACATTCGAACATCTTATCACTCTTTCGAAATAGATTCCACTTGTGTCGATTCTTAGTTTATTGGTAATGAATTACAGCCAACCTCCGTGGCGGAATGGTTAACACAGGGTGCTAACGACGCCGGGGGCTCCGGTTCGAATCCCGACCTGGGCATGTGTGTTCTTCGTTGTAAGTGTCCTTTCATTAATTTCATCACATCATCATTCACATCGTCGCGATTAGCCAAATAAGAAAAGCGACGCTAAATAACAAGTAATGAATTGGAGGTTTGGGTACCCTTTACAGATTTACTACCGAAGATGAAACAAAGTAATAGGTGGCAGAAAAGCGAAGTAGAATCATTTCATCATCTATCCTATCGTCATTAAGATAGAAGAAGAGGAAGAAAATGCAAATACTTAGGCTTAGAAAATGACGTGAAAAGGAAAAGTGCTACGATGTAAATATAAATAGACTTTGGTATGCAGGACACACTCCCATGTTGCTGCAGAAAACTTTGTTTTTTCCTTTGCGTGTAAAAATAGTTTGTACGACTCTGGTTTTAACAAAATTCACATTGCAGTCTATGAAATACCATACATAGCTATTAAAATAGTTTCTGTTGGGCGTGCTGGGTGGTCGACATTAACTTACTGTCCGAAGTGACTAAGAAGAAATATATTTTTAACTCTGCCATATGCTTCCGAACCCCGAATCAACCAGCATCGTCCACCTGTAATATCAGTTGTAAAAACAAACTTGATGGCTACCGAGTCAATGCATTCACCATTCAAAAGTCAGAAACACTTGTTCTATGCAAACGTTACCCTTTGCTGGTCTGTGAGTTTGCAACTGGGGGAAGCATATGTAGAGGAAGGGGGTGGAAGGCTACACATGTCAAGAATTCTTAAAGCTATTTACATTAAATCTGATACGTCGTGGATAATCCGAATAGTATGGATAATTCGGGTATCAGGCTAATATGTTAGTCCTGATATCAGAGTATTCAGATAATCTGTGTGTGTTCAGATCGCTATTTACTTTTTCAAGTGATGATGTTGTGTTCTAAACTAAGGCCGTGTCCGAAAGGTGCAAGACCGTACTTGAAGCGAGCATCCTCCGAGTATGGTCTTGGAGTGCGGTCTTCAAGTCGTGGACTGGAAGTGAAAGTCGATCGAATTGCACTTCGACTGCAGCGCCAAATACGATCAGTAGATAGAACTGAGGACACGTTGTTTTACCCGCGTTTTAAACACTTGTTTACAACCATAGAAATCACATAGCATTTTCAAATGTTTGTACACATACATTTCCACAGTTTAACGAACAACTTGCTGACCCATAACGCATATTTAACCCGCGACTATCTCCGCGATTTAAAACAAATGAACAAGAGTGTGGATATCACGTGACCTAGTCACCAAGCATCTGTGCTGAGAGCTACGTACTTGCGTGGTTTTGTTCTTTGCGCTTTCGAACTGTACTAGGTGACGTCATTTCCGTCAAAACCGTACTTCAAGTATGTACTTTGTACCTTTCGGACAGAGCCTATATCTTTACGTTTTTTGTTACGGCGGAAAACTTCGTGCATTTATACTGAACTTGTTTACCTTTTCTTGCCTAAAACAGATTGCATTTAAAAAATATGCGGTGAATCCGTAAAACTGATACAGATTGGGTGAAAGGTTTGTTGGGAATACGTACAGTAGAAATACGAATATGGCGGATAAAAGCATATGCCGAAAGCCAGTTAAACGGATAAACGATAATGCACACATTCGGGTATAATTCGAATATCAGATAATCAAAATATCAGATATCCGGATATTTGAAATGCTGATAGAAAATTATCCGATATCAGTTTTTGGCCATTCCTAGTTTCGGAAGAGAGGGAGCGATGCGCCTCTAATAAACTGCGTTGCTGCACGAGCGAAAATGCAGAGGGTGATGTCTGACGTCACTGCGAGGCGGACTTGGGTGGATGGAAATAACATTTGGCAGCTGGTCAGCGGAGAAAGGACTGAAGGAAATTCTGAGCTAATGACCCGTCCGTAGAGGCAGGCCATCCGTAGTAAAACATGATGGGGTAATAAATGGGCGCTCACATAAGTACGCAGCGTTTCATAACGATATTTACAAAGAGAAAGTTGTAGCTGTGCTTAGTGCGCTCTCTAATGAAACTGATATTTGATTACGGAGCCAGTAGATGTCGACCTCCGTGGCTTAGTGGTTAGCACAGCGCGCTACGACGCCAGGGGTCTCGAGTTCGAATCCCGGCTGAGAATGAAGGGGGTAATTATTGCTTAGGGATTAGCAAAAAGGTCGGTAGGACGTCTGACTACCACGCAGAAGGACCGGGTTCGATTTCCAGGGTGCGTGATGCCGAGTGTGTGGGTGGGGGTCTTGGAACTGCCTGGAAATTGACATCCTTTATTTCAAATTGCAAGAAAAACGAAAGCTTGCTACTTCACTAATTTAAGTTCAGTTATTATTCGAACAAAATAACCAAAGTAAAAGCAGCGTTATATCGAAAACATGAGCGTAAAATTCAGGAATAGTGTTGTTTTCCTATTTTACCATTTAAACCAAAGAATAATTGCTTCCTTAAGGTTATGCTGGATATTCACTCATCTGCTGGATCGAGCAGAAACGTCTCTCGGAAGAATAATAATTTGGAATAAAATTGGTTTATTTTATTAATTTATAAGTTATCTGTATAATAATCATAACCATGATTATTTTTATTATTTTTTCTACTATTCAACAAATGTTATCAAAGGCCTGACTCGCCTTACAAAAATGTCTGGCGACACCAATGCTGGAAGGAGATAAATGTGGCTGGAGCATGGTGCTGATCTCACTACCTCTACTATATAACATCATAGTACAATAGACAAATACAGTAGAGTACCTCCTTGACCTGTCCATCGTATTTGTATTGCGTTAATATTGTTCATCCATATTGTTGCAGTTATTAACAAAAGGTGAAAGAGCAATGTTAAACTGTTAATATAATTCAATTCGATACCATTAGAGATTTTACCCGACCTCATTTAAACAAGTAGTAATTAAAAGTAACCAAATCATCTCCTTGTATGTTGTTTCCAGACAATTTCAGATTGCCATTTGAGCTTGTTTAGGCTATTGAAAATCTTGATGTACCAAAGTTGGTACTGAGAATACCATGACAACACAGAAATATTGATATACTGGTATTTCGGTACATTGATATCTTTCAGTATGAAAGAAAGTGAACCAAGGTATCAAAAACTCAATCTTAGAGTGAGATCCTTAATGTTCTTAATATGTTGTCACAGACTTTAGATGAAGTTCCATACATGTATCGAAGTATTTATCATGCATGTCAACTTTGTGTGGTAAATAAGTGGTACAAGCTTTCCATGTACTTGATCTGTTTGTTGGTGTTATTGTGATACAGTGTGTAATTGATTGGGAGGGGCTAATAACATGTTATTACTTTATTCCATGCTTTCATAGGTGAGCTGCAATTTTGCGGTATGTATTGCAATACATCTTAACTAGTAGTGCTGCTGGGAGTGCCCAGTTGCTTGAATAGTTGTGTATAGTAACGGTAAAGTTTCGAGGTAACTTATTAGGGATTGGTTAATAAATATAAAATATTTTTCTCTTTATGCGTAGAGGAGGGATATGATTTTTTATATGCATGCATAGTTTTTTTTTTTTTTTTTTTTTTTTTTTTTTTTTTTTTTTTTTTTTTTTTTGTAGACATTTAAATTGGGTGAATGTTAGTACAAAATCTTTGGATTCTTTTTAGTAGAAACTTTTATTTGATAATATTTGATTTATGGATGAAGGCAGTAGATTTGAAATAGGGATATTGCATTTGGCATGGAAATAGTTGTTAGTAATGAAGTATGTTACTGCATGGTGTTGTAGAACATATCAGGCAATGTTAGTTTCTTCTTGTATTATGAACTGATGTAGAAGAGAATGATAGGTCATTTTGATTCCTGTAGCTATTGTAGAAAATTATAGATTTTTCTTTCGGTAATGGATTGCAGTAGAAGTGATGGTTATGTAGAAGCAAATATTATGGATTTTGGATAATGTTGTTCTTTCTTTTAAAATGCAGATATAGTTTTTGTGTAATTGATTGAACTAAAAGAGAATGGTTGTTGAAAAAAAAAGTTTTTTTTTTTTTTGTAGCATCATTAAATGTAAAGTCTTTGAAATTTTTCTCACAGCAAATACTTTTCCTGATTGAGATAATTTTTGCATTCTTTAGGGTGAACTTGAACAACAGTTGCTCCAAGCAAATCCTATTTTAGAAGCCTTTGGAAATGCCAAGACTGTCAAGAACGACAATTCTTCCCGTTTTGTAAGTATCTCTCTTCATTTCTCGAAAACGTGTCACTAATAAATGTTTCACATGGTCAGTTATTGTGAACAGATAAGAATTACTATGGACTTTGAGGCTGTGTTGATGTTGCGTGTGTGTGTGTGTGTTTTTTTTTTGGGGGGGGGGGAGGTATCTAGTCTCTGCTCAAGTTGAAATAAATTTGCACTCAAAGTTGTCCAGTATGTTTCCACTTTCAATACATTGTTTGATCTATCTCTTCATCTGCAAACTGCTTGGGAATAGATAAAATATGTTTTTACTGGATTTATAAGTTAAAGATAGTAATTTACTAGGGTGAATCAAAAAGTAAGTTACACCCGACCCGTGTTTCTGTACTAAGAGATAAAATAATCACGCTTGGTGGCAACACTGTCTGGAATGTTTTCTAAACACACCAGAAGCAGCCATGCTTCAGCTGGTTTAGTATGCGAGTAGTCAGTGTGAGTATGGCACGTCATATTGAGGTGGCGTCCAACATTGAGGTGCACTCAGTCGTTCAATTTTTGTGGGCACAAAGGCATAATCGGAGTGAAATCCATCGCCAAATTGTCGAGGTGTATGGTGAGAATGCGATGTCACGCCCATGATCGCAAAATGGTGCCAGATGTTCGAAGAGGGAAGATCGAACATGAACGACGAACTATGTGTCGGGCAGCCTGCAACTGCGGACACTATCGACAACGTGGATCGTGCGAATGCAATCATTGTTACTAACCACCACGTGAAATTTAAAGAGATAGCAAGTGAACTATGGTAGTGCGTCTATGCTGATACGTGATCAGATGAGTTATCATAAACTACTGGGTGCTGCGCTTGTTAATCGACGGGCACAAAAATCAATGTATGTGTTGATGCTGCGCTGTCATTTCTTTGGCATTATTCCATTGATGGTCCTCAGTTTCTGAGCAAAATCATCACAGGAGATGAGTCCTGGGTGCACCAATAAACTCCCGAGACAAAGAGGGCATCCATGGAATGGAGAGACAAGGATTTGCCACCACCAAGAAAAGCAAAAAACAGTTCAAAAGGTCATGCTGACGATCTTCTTCGATTCCGAAGGTGTGTTTACAATGAGTTTGTGCCCCCGAGGAACAACAATCAATGCTGCAACATACTGTGAGACTTTAAAGAAGATGAGAAAAGCCATTAAAGATCGAAGGCCAGGAAGATTGAGTGATGGGGTTGTTCTTCTTCACAACATCGCTACCCCCCCCCCCCCATACAGCTGGTGCCACACAGGATTTACTGCAGAAATTCAAGGGGGGAAGTGTGGTCTAACCCCTTTTTTTTTTACACACAAGGAATCTAAAAACTGGTGACACTACAAAAAGTGCTTGGACCACCTTGGTGACTGTCGAAAAAAGTTAAATTTTCATGCGTTTTCGTCCAATATTTTTTTTCTAATGTGTTTTGTTTGTTTTTTACAGGGGGTGTAACTTTTTGATTCACCCACGTATATGAAGAATTATTTTTAAAAATGAAGAGTTAATTACCTTCTGAAGGCTATTTTTTTTAAAATCAGTGGTATGAGATGTAAAAGATAAATATCTCTTACATCCATAGAGGGTTCCGGTTCCCTCAAACCATTTTAAAAAGCCCTCCTACATTGACTCCAGTCAAAGAACTAGTTAATGTTCATATTCATTCTTAAAGGTCTACCTCTAATCTATTTAATAGGTGATATATATGTGACAGAACCCCAGACACCACCTAGTATAATTTCTGATTTTAGCATTTAAAAAATCTCTAATGATTTCAAAAACACTAAAACACTTAATTGGTAATTCTTTGAGAGGTTGTATACACACTTCTTAAGGTTTTAATTTCTTCTTTGTCTTGTCTCACACTCGAGCGAACAACAAATAACTCCAGGTGGGGAATCACTTTCCTCGTGGGTTGATGAAGAATGCAGGACTTTTGTACCTCTTGCTTTTGTGACTTGATTTATTCCCCCTCGCCTTTTGGCAATTTCATTTTCCTCTCTTTTTGAAACTTAATTTCCCCCTATCTCTTCTTTTGCAACTTCATTTTCCCCTATCTCTTCTTTTGCAACTTCATTTTCCCCTATCTCTTCTTTTGCAACTTCATTCTCCCCTATCTCTTCTTTTGCAACTTCATTCTCCCCTATCTCTTCTTTTGCAACTTCATTTTCCCCTATCTCTTCTTTTGCAACTTCATTTTCCCCTATCTCTTCTTTTGCAACTTCATTTTCCCCTATCTCTTCTTTTGCAACTTCATTTTCCCCTATCTCTTCTTTTGCAACTTCATTTTCCCCTATCTCTTCTTTTGCAACTTCATTTTCCCATATCTCTTCTTTTGCAACTTCATTTTCCCATATCTCTTCTTTTGCAACTTCATTCTCCCCTATCTCTTCTTTTGCAACTTCATTCTCCCCTATCTCTTCTTTTGCAACTTCATTCTCCCCTATCTTCTTTTGCAACTTCATTCTCCCCTATCTCTTCTTTTGCAACTTCATTCTCCCCTATCTCTTCTTTTGCAACTTCATTCTCCCCTATCTCTTCTTTTGCAACTTCATTTTCCCCTATCTCTTCTTTTGCAACTTCATTTTCCCCTATCTCTTCTTTTGCAACTTCATTTTCCCCTATCTCTTCTTTTGCAACTTCATTTTCCCCTATCTCTTCTTTTGCAACTTCATTTTCCCCTATCTCTTCTTTTGCAACTTCATTTTCCCCTATCTCTTCTTTTGCAACTTCATTTTCCCCTATCTCTTCTTTTGCAACTTCATTTTCCCCTATCTCTTCTTTTGCAACTTCATTTTCCCCTACCTCTTCTGTTGCAACTTCATTTTCCCCTATCTCTTCTGTTGCAACTTCATTTTCCCCTATCTCTTCTGTTGCAACTTCATTTTCCCCTATCTCTTCTGTTGCAACTTCATTTTCCCCTATCTCTTCTGTTGCAACTTCATTTTCCCCTATCTCTTCTTTTGCAACTTCATTTTCCCCTATCTCTTCTTTTGCAACTTCATTTTCCCCTATCTCTTCTTTTGCAACTTCATTTTCCCCTATCTCTTCTTTTGCAACTTCATTTTCCCCTATCTCTTCTTTTGCAACTTCATTTTCCCCTATCTCTTCTTTTGCAACTTCATTTTCCCCTATCTCTTCTTTTGCAACTTCATTTTCCCCTATCTCTTCTTTTGCAACTTCATTTTCCCCTATCTCTTCTTTTGCAACTTCATTTTCCCCTATCTCTTCTTTTGCAACTTCATTTTCCCCTATCTCTTCTTTCGCAACTTCATTTTTCCTCTCTTTTATTTTGTAACTCTATCTTCCCTCTTTTTTTTCAACTTCATTTTTATGCACCAAAACTTAACAATTTACACTTCTAGGAAATTTTAATAACACATCTGGTGCCTTTGTCATCTTTCCTCTGAATCTGTAGTGATTATTATGTATGCTTTTAATTTTTTCAGATGTTTAATATTGTTCCTCTATAAGTAAATGATCTGTGTGATTTTTCACAGTTGTCAAAACCTCAAAAAGTGCGTAATTGTTGGTTTAATTACATCTTAAAAACATTCGAACCATGTTAACAACGAAGCTAACCAATTCTCTTCTTGAAATATTCTAAATTCCAGTTTTTGTAACATGCAAAATCACAGCATGTTGTGTTGTAAATTCCAATACTATGGTTTGGGGCATGGTAGTCTCAATCTCTTGTAGTCATCGTTGTATTCATCAATATCATTTTGCAAAGAGGGATTAATTGGAAAACACGTGATAAGTTTCGAACATACATGAATAGTTTTTCATGTTTCACAGTGGTGTATTTTGTAGTCCTTCAATGTTTTGACCAGTGTCTTCCTCAGGAAGGTGTAGAGATGTCCTTCAGATAAAATCACATGTTATAAAAAAGGGTAAAATTGTTCTAGTTAAAAAGTGGACATGATGTGTTGGCATCAGAAACTAGATCATTTTTAACCTTTTAATACCATGTGATTTTTACCTCGAACAACTCTAGTCATTCCAAACGGAGAGTATTGTTTAGTGGTTGAAATACCAAATTACTACAAAATACCACTACAAGGTATGTTTTTAAAATTTCATTTTACAAATTAGTGATTAAATGTGATAACACTAATGATTGTGAATGGTTTATCTGTTTCGAAATGTTCAAACTGGAGGCATTTGCTATTTTATACTTGATGTGTTTTTATTCATTTTTGCTCTTTCATTACAGGGAAAATTTATCAGGATTAATTTTGATGCCTCAGGTTATATAGCTGGTGCCAATATTGAAACGTACTTACTAGAGAAATCCCGAGCCATTCGACAAGCTAAGGATGAACGAACCTTCCATATCTTCTATCAGATTCTCACGGGTGCTTCTCCAAAGCAGAAAGGTGGGTGTTATTTATTGTGGGCGCACCCTACATTAATTTTGTCAACAGGGAATCTTGCTCCTTGATTATAAGATAAGTGTGTCCTCACTCGAAAATACTGGAATTTTTGCTTCCAGGAAATGTGCATGAATGCTACATGAATTTTCTTCACAACATGTCAGGCATCGTGGGTCCGAATCTCGGCCTGGGCGAGAGTGTGAGTGTCCCTTCATCATAACATCACTCGTCATGATTACTCTAAAGAGACAGAAAATTGATGCAAAATAAGAAAAGTAAATTAAATTATGTAGGGCCGCAGTAGTTGGTAGAGCATCTGGCTACTGCATGGAAGCAGATGGACCATGAATTTTTCCAGTCATTTCCCTGTTTCTGCACTGCTCTGAGGCCTACCCAACCTGTGGGGTGAAGGTAGTCTGGCATGATGCTAATCGCATCATCCGAACTATGGCAGAGATCAATAATATGTGGAGCTCTACCTCCATGTCATCCCCATGTGCCTTCATGGCATGTGTGCACATGCTCAGGGGTACATTTATATTAATTTAAAATTTTGTAAAGATAAACTGGATTAGCTTGACTTTTGTTTGTTTTTCCAGAGGAATATATTTTGGAGGATGCCAAGACCTATTCATTCCTCACGCATGGTGCTGTTCCTGTGCCTGGTGTTGATGACGTTGCGGAGTTCCAGAGCACCTGTAAAGCCATGAACATCATGGGAATGTCCAAGGAGGATTTATCTGGTAAGCCTTTTGTGCTCTCGGTAAGCCTAGGATTAGTGATTTTGTGACTACCTTCCAGTGGGAGAATAGTTTCATAAGATATCAACATGCACCCATTTTTTATGCTCCTGGTGATATATCTATCAGATGACCTTTGATTTTTTTTCTTTTTCCTTTTTGAACAAGGTATCTGGAAAACACTGCCTGAAGATGACAGTACATTAAGGTTGAGCTGACGCCGATAATCTTGCAGATCTCCACTGATACTGATGTATGAAAATTTGAACAATTGAAAGCAGTTCAGAATATTTATAAATTTTAATATTTGAGTTTTCCATTGGAATTGTTAATCTATCAGAGATTTGCTTTAAAATATTCATTATTGTATGTGACAGAACTATTTAATCCAGATCGGCTACTTACCGGGAACTCCTTGAATTCCAGGAATTATGCATGAATTATTAACGCTGAGAATTCTACATGAATTTTACTACATATACATGAAAAATTGCAACGTCCATTAATACAAAATCCATTGAGTTTATACATATTTATAAATACCCTGAGGCAAGTTTTTGCAGTTTAGCTTTTATTTTAATTGAGGAAGAAAAAAGAAAGCTGCATGGAAAATTTAAAAAAAAAAATCTCTCAATCTGTTTACTTTGCTAGTGTCCTTCCCAGAACAATCTATCTGACTGAAGATTAGTGCAAGATAAGATATCTTGAGATTGAGTAGTTAAGTTTAAGTTTGAAAGTCTTGCACAATTAACAAGTTTTTGTAGATTGATATATCAGGTAACATCTGTGACTCACGTTTGTAGATGTATTTTGAGTCTGAGTATGTGAAATGGATAAAATAAACTCTGCATCTTAATTAAATATTTTAAATATAGTGAAATATGAACATGACAAATAAAAGAAAATGTGGATTGCCCGTAAAATGGATAATCAATAGAGCTGTCCTGATTTGGAAATTTGGACATTTTGGATAATCCAAATATCCTGATACCTTGATAATTTAGACATTTCAAATATCCAGATGATTTGGATAATCAGAATATCCGATATCCAGATATTTGAAATCTGGATAGAAAATTATCCAGAATACGGATACAATTTTATCTGGATTTGCCAATCTCTAGTCCCAAGGAAATGTACTCCCAGTTATCTTGTTTCTCATGCAACTACCATTTTGGAAAAATTTCTTTCCATTTCTATTAGCCTCCCATATAAATTAGTTGCAAAATTTCGTAAATTGTATTATCCTTCTTCAGTTAATATTTTATTGCCTCATTTCAAAATCAATTTTTGGTAATTTTTTATATGGTTTTATTAGCATGTAATATACTATGTATTGCGCCTAATGATGCAAAAACAAATCCATAGGTTAGGTATAACCCTGTTGCAAAATTTATGTCTTTGCAAGTGGTCCCTTTAGCCACATTCATCATATATTTGCTACATTGGCTCTTTAAAAAGATATAGAGGGTAGGCCAAGAGTTACAATTGGTTATTAATATATTATCTGCCCATTTCACCACTTCTGAGTGAAATACATTTCTCATAAACAATCCTACTTATATCAAAGAAGCAGATTAGTACGAGACCTTACATTGCTCTTCCTTCAATCAGTACAAAATTTTTGTCTCTTTATTTCCCTTCTGTTTATACTTACCATTACAAGTCACTTAAAAATGATGTTATTAATTTATTAGGACTGAGCCGATACTGATGCCGATGTATCAGTATCAGCTGATAGCACTGTATCGGATATTGGTTGGAATTTATTTACCGATACAAGTAAATATCATGATGGATGCCGTAAACGCTGTATAAGTATTACCTATGTGAAATTTCATGTTTGCACTTTGCACAATTGGATGGTTATTTCCGATTAATTTTGAGGGCTCACTGCCTTCATTCACTAAGGGTATCCCGTCTGGAGCGGAGATCTCTAAATCGGAAATAACTATCCAATTGTGCAATGCGCAAACATGAAATTTCACGTAGGTAACAAGTAAATACTTTTGTGGCATGTTAATCTTTCACAAGGTCCGTAAAAAAACCATGTGAAACTTTTGTGGAGTCTAACTATCCTTAAAATTATGCAAATTTTATTTTTGTCATGCACCAGTTTTTGAGTGAAGAACTGGATTAAGTGATTACATAAATTGTAAAAGGGTCGTTCAAGGTTGACCAAGGCTTTCATGCGTAAAATTTTAATGAATCAATGTAGCACTGCATTACTTTGGCAGGACAGACCATGATTCCTTACAAGTAACCATGATCCTTTGCGACACATTTGGCGCATGCACAGTATTGTAAACGAAGATGGCGGCAAGTAGTGTATCTGTTGCTGTGGAACAGCGGTGTATAGTGAAATATCCTGTGAAGGAGAAGGTGAAACTTGCTGAAATGTGGCATAGACTGCAAACAGAGTATGGTGAACAAACACTGTCACGGGCAAGAGTGTACGAATGGTGTCAACAGTTCAGTGAAGGGCGGGAATTGGTAGCAAATGAACAGCACGGACACGTTCGCCCAACTGCAGTCACTCCGGTGAATATTGTGCATGTTGAGCAAGTTATTCTTGAAAACCGGCAAGTAGCAGTGTGTGACATAGCGCATACAGTCAATATCAGTGTTGTACATGGGGCTGTTCAGAAGAAAAGACCTGAAATGTTGTCAAAACATGTCATTCTTCTACATGACAATGCCAGGCCCCACACGGCCCATTCTACTCTAACAACACTGGCCAACTTGCACTGTAAGGTTTTACCACACACTCCTTACAGTCCAGATTTAGCCCGTAGTGATGTCTACTTGTTTGGGGCTCTTAAAGAGCATTTGGGCAGGATGCACTTCCCGACAGATGAGGAACTCGAACGCTGTCCTCCAGTGGTTACGACACCAACTTACTTCTTTCTACACCAAAGGCATCATGGAACTTCCACAATGATGGCAACGGTGTCTGGGTGTTCAGGGGGAATACTTTGAAAAACTGACATAGTTTGGTGCTTCTATGTATGCATATTTCCTGTCTAGAAATAAAAGTCTTGGTCAACCTTGAACGACCTTGTATTTGTATATTCTGATGTAATTCTTGAATCTTTTCTGCATATATTTGGAGTAGAATACTTAACACTAATATTAAACAATATTTTGAACAATTTTTTATTATTACAATTTTCAATTATTGGTGGGGATCGATAGGAGTATAGGCATTGATATGAGTATGGTATGGTATGTTGAAAATGGTCTTAGCTCAGCCATATTTATTCTTAGTAATCTATTCTGCATTTTTTCTGTATTGTTGTTGGTAATTCATTAATTTAAGCTTTCCTTTTATTTTCCAGCAATATTTAAAATTGTTTCCGCTGTGATGATGTTTGGGAACATGAAGTTCAAGCAGGAGAGAAATTCAGACCAAGCCATTCTTCCAGACAACACTTTTGCACAAAAAGTAGCCCACTTGCTGGGATTGAGTGTGACCGACATGACTAAAGCCTTCCTCAGACCTCGCATCAAAGTTGGCAGGGATTTTGTCACTAAAGCACAAACCAAGGAACAGGTGAGCATCCTTTATCACCATTACAACTCTCGTGGATTACCATTTCTGATATACATTGGCCTCCCCGACTATAAAGTGATAATGCTTCAGACTTTTAATCGAGGGATTCTGGGAACAATTTTCTGTGCAGACACATCGCACAGTGGTTCAGTCCCAATTTAAACTGTAGGCCCTGTCCTAATTAAAGTATCTGATCAGTAGGACCTAGATTTTTACATAATTACAATGTAGGTAATCGAAAATGACAAATGTCAGTGAATTGCAATGTTAAGAACGATGTAAGTCATTTTCATGCCACATATTTTGAGGTATATTACATATTTTCCACTTAGGGTTCATATTTTTACATCAGTAGGACAAACATTCAAAATATGATTTCTGTAAATATTTGGCAATTTTTATCTTAATTGTTTAGGAATGTCACCTTGCAAACAATTGAAGGTAATAAGTAGGTCTAGGATTTTTATGATCTAAAAATCACCAAAAAATGGAAAATAAAATATGCTCTTATGACCTAAAATTTTACAAAATATGCACTATAATTTGAAAAATATGCCCTTATAACTTGACTGTTTCAAACATCAATATCTAAACGCTGAGATATTTTCACATACGTACTATTTTTAGTTTACTTTATGGGTCCTGAGTTGTAATGCACAATGAATACTTTCTCTAAATTCTCAAATAAAAATGAAAAAGATTTTCCTGCAGTCAAAAAAGAGAAAAAAAACTGGAGTAAACATGGGAGTAAAAACGAATTCACTTAAAAAATGATTGTATATTTCTTGAAAATTCAAAAGTATGCTGAATATGACTGAAAATCCATCAAAATGTGCTCCATCAAGCAGAAATGGCCAAATATGCCAAATTATGCCCTTAAAAAGCACCTTAATTCAATTAGTTTCTTCACATTATGAATTTCTATATATTTAGGGAACAATAATTCAATATTATCAATAATTACATATTACATTACAATTTTTCGAATTTTAACTCAAGTGCATTAGGTCCCAACTTAAGAAAAACAACTTTGAACCCCCCCTTCCCCTTGCCCGCAAACAGAAAGAAATCAGTATGTATGCTTTACTTAGCTTTGTCCCCCCCCTTACCAAAAAAAAATATGCTAAGTCATAAAAATCCTATCCTTAGTAATAAGTAATATAAATTACTACTCATACTTTATAAAAATGTAATTTTGAACTCCCAAGTGACTTTTTTGCACATATTTGATGTATGTTTTTTATGTGTGTTTTTGGGAGAATAAGGATGTCTTCGAAAGAGAGTGGAATACATGTTAAAAAATACTTTTACAGGTGGAGTTTGCCGTGGAAGCTATTTCCAAGGCATGCTACGAAAGAATGTTCAGGTGGTTAGTGAATCGTATCAACCGATCTCTCGATCGAACTAAGAGACAAGGGGCTTCCTTTATTGGCATCTTGGATATTGCAGGATTTGAAATATTTGAGGTAAGTAAACTGTTTCTTAGTTATTGTTATTTTAAGTGGGTAATGAAAAGAAAATAATTATGTGGAAAATGTAGAAATCTGCGAACATGAAAGCTTGACTCCATTGAACATATTTCCTGTTCTTTTGCAAACTTAATTCGTCAGATTGTGATCCGGAAGAAAGTATAGTAACTTTAAATATTGTGCATCAGTTTATGAATTTATGAGATAAAAAAACGTAGTTTTAAGCATGGATGTTTCTAATTTGTTCTCTTAGCTGTATAATTTAATCTTTCAGTTGATTACCATGAAAGAAGGGTTCAATAGTGAATAGTAACATTCAGGCTTCTTGGTACTTTAAGTATCACATCCAGGTGCCATACGTAGTCAACGTAGCGTAATAACAAATGAGATACTTAAGGTACAACAGTGGTAATAATCAATGTATACTAAACTCTATGGTGCAGCAGCCCTCTTAAGGGCCAGGACCCGCCAAGTGGCTCTTCCATTGGGCGATGCATAGTCAGTGCATCCACTGTTTTCTGGCTTTAGAGACTGGAACTCTCTCCATGGTTATTTATTGTTCTAGATTATTTTAAATTATAACAGTTACAGGCCATCTCCAAAGGTGTAGTGTAATCAATAGGCCCTAGGTTTGTTATCTTGTGGTTGAGATCAGACTAAATTCTAGGTCCAGTCCTGGGTAGCCTGTGTGTGATTAAATTGGACTTCAAACAAAAGTCAAATGTTGTTATAACCATTCATGATAAAAAGATTAGATAAATAAAATGAACTCGCTTTAAAGATCAGTTTTAAAGCACTGAAGTGTATGAATTATTATTATTGTACTTTTTATATTCATATAAACAATAACACAGTGGCAGAACTTACAATCACTCACAGACTACATATCTTAGTTTTTTTTTATCCAATCCATATAAAATTACAAATATGAAAATATAAAACTGAATGGCTCATTCATCTTCAATTTATGCATGTAACCAGGTGTTGATGGGTACTATGGGTTGTATCTTAAAAAAAAAAAAAAAAAAAAGAATGCCTATTTAAGAATTTAATTTACAAAAGTAGAGTACATTATATACATAAAAAATGCAGAATTTTGCACTTCATCAATTTTAGCAATACACTGATATGCCTGTAATAGCAGATACCAATAGAGTAGTAATTAAGCTGTTCCATCCCTAACGAAAAAAGAGGATCACTTAATGAGCTTTTTTTCGATTGCAGCTGAACTCCTTTGAGCAGTTGTGCATCAACTACACCAACGAGAAGCTTCAGCAGCTCTTCAACCACACCATGTTCATCTTGGAGCAGGAGGAGTACCAGCGTGAAGGCATTGAGTGGAAGTTCATTGATTTTGGACTTGACCTCCAACCCACGATTGATCTTATTGAGAAGGTAATAGTGTTAGCCTTGTATACAGCAGCTATTGTTTCTAGTAGTACGCGTTTGCTTTAGAGTATACTTTGCATTTCATAAAGTTAACCCCAGTGTATAAGTTTCTCAGTCCCATGTATTTAGCACCATGACAAGAAACTATGCAGTGATATAGATATTAAGAATGAAACATTTATATCTATATACTTGAAGTAAAAAATATATTTTTCAGACACTGTCTACTTGCAATGGCAGTGTGTAAGTGCACATAATGATGTGACAAGAAGTCTCAATAGTGGTTACTATATTGAGGAGTAGTTAATGTAAAGTTTTTTATCATAGCCTTTTGATTCTCATAAACATGCATATTGGGCATATCACATATAATTAGAGGCATGCATATTTTGTTTTTGACGAAAACTCAAGATGTGAAAGAACATATTGTAATGTTAATTTTTCATGTTTCTGAAAGGTTCCTGCCCTATTTTGTCACGAAATGATGCGAAATGAACTGCAAAATGCGAAATAAGACTCTCACGAAATTTAGAGTTTATTTACCAATGAGACACTTTCTAAAGTCAGAATTATCCTGCGAGTTATGCAATTAATTTAAAAATTGATTAATTCTGCTGTAAATATTTGAGAAGCAAAAATGGACCCCTTTATACATGAATATGCTTAATACTCTGGTAATGACATAAATGTGCTATTCAAAGGAATATGTTTATTTTGTGTAGTAAGTGCAGTTTTTAAATTAAATTTTGAATTATATTCATTTTTAAAACCAAAATGTAATTTTATATACTACTTTTTCACCACTATAACAGTGAAATTTTATTTTATTTACTGCTTTTGAACCCAAAATTGACTGTTTTTGTACCGAAATTTTGCTTTTTTATTTATCAAAAATATGTGCCTCTACATATAATGAATAATGAAAAACTTCTGCTTTTGAATTCTAGACACTATCAAATTTTAAACCCACATATATTTATTTTGTAAATATGTTGTGTGCATGTAATGCAAAATTTTTCTTATTCCTTTTAGCCTATGGGAATCTTGGCTCTGCTGGATGAAGAGTGTTGGTTCCCCAAAGCTACTGACAAGACCTTTGTAGATAAGCTCATGAGCGCTCACAGCGTCCATCCCAAATTCATGAAGACAGACTTCAGGGGTGTGGCAGACTTCTCCATCATCCACTATGCAGGAAAGGTGAGGATAAAGTTTGTATTTGTATGAGTTCTTTCAGAGATTTGATGAAAGTGGAGTTGGGTGAGATGGGAAATTCACGAAGTACTGATGTACATTATACTAATATCTGCTGATCTGATATTACAAAAGTTCCATAAACATATGTAACCATGCTATGCAAAGTTTTTGCCTTGAGAAAAATATTTGCTTTTCAGAATTAGTGCATGTCAATTATATCTACGTATTCATAAAAATAACTAAATTGCAGATTTGTTTTCTTAATTGCAGGCTATTTATTATGAAATTTTGGCCAATACCGATAAAGTACCGATATAAAATTTACCAATACCGATATTCTACCGATCCGATATAAAATTAGAAATAGTCCATGAACAACCTGAAATGTTCATTGATCTCCTTAATAAATGTGTGTTTCGAGGTGGCTGCAGTGCAAAAGAAGTTGAATATTTAGACAATTACTTTTTAAAAAAATAGATTATCCATAAAAATTACAACAAAATTTGTAGAATTTTGCACTAAATTATAAGATATTTATAGATATATCGGATTGGTAATTTTACCGATACACCGATATGCCTATATCGGCCGATATCAATAGAATACGGATTAATCGGTTCCATCCCTACTATTTATAATAATTTTACCTGTAAGCCAATGTACAGATATGGCTAAATCAGCCAACAGGTATTATAGAGTACTGGCTAATTTGTCTCATCCTCAAAGTATTGTTACTGAATAAAGAGCAATAACAACTTTGCACACCCTTCCAAGAATTTTACTATTATTACTTTCATCTGATATTGTAATAGTCTTAATCTATTCCCCATGTTAATTTCAGGTGGACTACCTGGCTGCCAAGTGGCTAATGAAGAACATGGATCCTCTAAACGAGAACGTAGTGTCCCTGTTGCAGGCTGCTCAGGATCCATTTGTGGTTCATATATGGAAAGATGGTAAGCTTGTTTCTGGTCACCCGACAGTCGCTTAACAGATACTGGAGAGTTTGGCCCAGTAACTTACTGGTTGTAACATCAGCAAATGTTTACTCATTCAGTAATTTTGAATTTATCTTTTGGGCAGAAAAATGATCACAGTATTTGTGGTCACAATGGTTCTTCTATCATTTGTTTCTGACAAATCAGTTTTAACAAGGTGACAGTTCAGTTAGAATAGTGGGTTATTTTAAGATGGAAATGTCACCCCCCTCCCCTTTCTCCTGTTTATTTACGGTGATGAAAACTATATCAGTTGGTGTTGGTGATTAAATGTGAACTGATCTTTTTAATATCAATACCACAGGCTTCTACTGATATGTGAGCATCTGTCAACTCAGCCCAAAAAAAATAAAAAAAAATAATTGACTTTTAAGGGAGAGGTTTCATTTATTTTGAGCAACATTAAATTAACTTGGAGTCTCCCCGGTGGTATAGTGGTAAGGTCGTTGCCTTGTAATCAAAGGGCCCTGGGATTGATAACCAGTGGAGCTACATAGTGGTTCAGATTCCAGTTTAAACAGTAGGCCCAGTCTTGATTAGTCTTCCTGTTCCTTAAAAACAAACAATTTAAGTAAATTTATTCTCTTGAATAGCAAGTCAGTTCAAAACTTGATTGTTAGCATGTTGAATTAAGTCCACTTTATGTGGTTAACTGGGACTGAACCTACAGTTTAAAGTGGGCCAAAACCACTATATACCTCCACTAGGTATCAAACCTGTGTCTCATTGCTTACAAGGCAACAATGTTACCACTACACCATTGGGGAGGCCCAGTCTGAGAATTGTTTGCTAAAAATGAGTGGGGAGAATGAGTCATTGGATTGCCAGGTAAATAAAAATTAAATCGATAGCATGCTTTTTTATGCATAAGATGTGAATTTTAAGTCATTTTATTGTGAATTTGATCTAGTTATGACCTCATGTACTATGTAAGAAGAAGTATTAAGATCCTCTTTTGTTTTGCAGCTGAAATAGTGGGAATGGCTCAACAAGCATTGACAGACACACAGTTCGGAGCTCGCACAAGGAAAGGAATGTTCCGTACGGTTTCCCAGTTGTATAAAGAACAGCTTGCCAAGCTCATGGTTACTCTTAGAAACACAAACCCCAACTTTGTGAGATGTATAATTCCGAACCACGAGAAGCGTGCAGGGAAAATAGATGCACCGCTTGTGCTGGACCAGCTCAGGTGCAATGGTGTACTGGAAGGAATCAGAATCTGCAGACAGGGCTTCCCCAACCGCATCCCATTCCAGGAGTTCAGGCAGAGGTAGGTTGTAGATAAAGTGCATTGTTTGATGAGCACTAAATTTTCAGTGTTCCCACTAATCTAGAAATTCTATAAAACATGAGAAAATCGGGAGAATTTTATAAAAATGTTAACATTCCTGAAAAAAAGTCAAGGAAATAGGGTTTAATTCTTATTTATTTTTATACAGGGTGTCCCATAATGATGGGAGACAATCACAATTATTAAGGATAATGCGTAATTAAGAATAAAAGTACAGGAGTTTTTTTTTTTTCACTGTTCAAGTTTTGAATATCATGTCCCTTAGATGCTCCCCACCTCAGTGAGAACACTGTCACTCTCTGTGTGATCCTCGCTATGGCGTGGAGTAGCACATCAGCTAAGATGACCTCTATATCATCCCAGATGCTCTCTTTGAGTTCCAGAGCTATGTGGTGTTTCCGAACACTTCTGCTGACGTATGCTCGTCAAAATGCTGTCCAAATCGCCTTTGTCTTGTGATGATAGCTTCTGCTGGTGAAAAATGCTTCCGTAACATATCGAATATCTGTTGGCGGCCCCGGCAAAATCATGAAGGATCAATGACTTGAAGAGGATACCAACATTAACTCCCAAAGTCAGACTATGAAATACAATACATTTTAAAGATGGGCGAGTGCCCAGTCTCTTGTAACTTAAAATCAAAATATGTCCCCCATCATTATGGGACACCCTGTATTATCCATTGTGTTATTATTTTTGCTTGCCAGGATTGGATATGAAAACTGAAAACGGGGATCAGTTTTCACTCCCAGCCTTTATTTTCCTTCCATATTTCATATAACAATGTTTTTCCGTAATTTTATTTTTCATCATTCTGAACAATGTTGAATAAATTTGATGTGTGAAATTAGCATACAAGTTGAAGACATAATATAATGGCTGTTTAGTGTCTTAAGTCAGTATAGTGTGATCAGAAAGGTTACTTAAAAGTATGTGAAATTGAGTGGAACTTTGCATATCAGTATTTTTCAATGTAATACTTACATCCACACACTCAGGACTAACAAGGTGGTGCAGAAGTTTTGGTGTTAAAAGTGTTCAAGTTATTTTTCTTCTTCAAAGTAATATATTTAATTAATTAATTTTTTGAGCTGTGGTTTGCCAGTGGCTCAACTGAAAGTGTGGCACTTTCTATGATGTTGATCAGAATGTCTGACCTAAGGTCGTATATTTTGGGTTAAAATATTCTCCTTCAGATGCTCAATGATTCTCAGGTTTATTGACGTACACCATATCCTTTGGATATTCCCAAAAGAAAAATATTCAGATGCTTTTTAAATCTGGTGAAAGAGTCTGCCAATTGTGATGATCAAATATGTGGAACCGATCATAGTACCATTCAACCAATCTCATCACTTGAAAATAGTACCATCCCATACTCATGCTTAAAGATTTCTTGTGCGTATGCGAGCTGAGTGAATCCTGTTAAAACTTTAAATTTTTGCTTTTTTTCAGGTATGAGCTTCTGACACCTAATGTCATACCTAAAGGATTTATGGATGGAAAGAAAGCATGTGAGCAGATGGTAAGGATTTTCATGTTTCATATTTATACCTGTTTTATGTCTTAGCCTTTGCAGTTATTTGGCTTTTGTCCTCTGTTCTGATGGAAAGTGAAATTCACAGAAAATCCGATACTTTAATTTCCCTTGCTTTCCCTAATGTGATCAAAGGACACACCTTTCTTATTTATGCTGTTTTGGTTTTGAAGGGAATAATCTTTGGGTATATTGGAGTTTACTACAATTGTTCTCTAACGGGGGAAAAAATTGAATTATTAACCCAGATCTGAGGGGTGAATACTTGATCTCTTTAAAAATGAGGCAGATGATCATGGATAACGATATAAATCTGGCAGGATAGGATTTGAAGCAGGACACCACCAAGATCTCATACTAAGGTTATATGGCGTACGCTTTTAGAAGGAACATGAGTTCGGCCAATACCCAGCCAGTGTTACTGCGCTGTTGCCAAACTAACTGCTAGCGCAAGGGTAGGACAGAAAATTCGTGATGTGTCCATTATTTTGATAATGCATGCACAGTATATATGACTATGAGTACAGTGAAATAATATAGTGAATATTTCTACACAGGATTATAATATCATATCACTGTAGCATATACGAGAAACCCATACCTGAAAGAAGCTTGAAGGTATTTATTCATCACCGCTCTCGTCGTCTACCTCGGTCTCCGTGTCACTGACTTCACTCATTTCCGAGTCACTCTCTTGGAAGTTAATGATTAGATTTTGCACTATGCTGTCTCGGGCCACTTCATTGTGAAAATTCTCTTCCTGAAGGTTTTCGACGTGCGAAGATTATCACCAGCAGCTCTCATGTTGTGCATTGTTATCAAAAATTTAATTCTCGCGGCAACTATATCACCCCTTTCTAACAGAAATTTTCGTCCATCGTTGTTTATTTTATATTTGAAGCCCAAGCATTTTAGTATTAACCCCATAGAAGTAGAGGAACCAGTGTAATTAATTCTTTCCCTCACGACGCACGCACAAATTTCTTGATAGAAGGATATTCGCCGTTGTCATACATTTCAAATATTGTACGACGGAGTACATCTTTTTCGAAGTCATCTAAGCTAGTAACACTTTTCTGTTTTCTGACATGCTTCCCAGGAGATGTAAATAGGGGTTCACCGATTTCTGTGGTAGGTGTTTTACCCTGTTTTACAATACACGACACAGTATGAACACTTACACCACACGCTTTAGCCGCAAGTTCTCTACTACGTCAAAACACTGTTTCAGCACGTACTTCTTCCGATGCCAATTCCTTGAAGTACAAATTCACTTTAAAAATAATATTTCTCCCTTGTGAATGTATTATTGTACCCTTAGTGCCTGTACTCCTGGTGCCAGGTTTTTATTTAAAATAAATTAAAAAAAAAAAAAAAGACGGAACACACACTATTGCACGAAAGGGCTGTTTTTAATCTTTTCACAAACTGTTCTTTGTGGCGCACGAGTGAACGATAAGCGAATAATTTTACACAGGCCTTGCTACGAAAACGCTGAACTCAGTGACCCAGACTTTCAATGTTCGAGAACGCCCAGAACAATGAAGGGTCATTGTTTATATCGAGGCGAATTTAACACCCACAGTTTTCCCTAGACACAACAACTCAGCTGCGTCAACACGGTGGCAACGAAAAGAAACAGACGGAAGAAAATGAAAGGTGATGTTTCCCTTGTTTCTTCAAGGAACGATTACTCCGGCTGTAGGTGACGGAAATTCATGGGACTTGGACAGTCAGGTTCAAAATGTCTTTCCCCATCGTATGATGAACCTTAAAGTGGTGAGTTTTATGAAAACTTCTTGCACGCAAGAAAAATACAGAACACGACTTTTAACTTCCGCGCCGCAGTCTCCTAACCGTACAACGTTGCACTCCTGCCATTGGCTGATCACCACGCACACCCTCTGCGTGGCCCCGCCCTAAATCGCTTCTAAAAGCGTGCGTCATATAGTCAACTTGGATGTTCAGCACGGTCCTGTCTTCACGTATTATTCTTTTACTTTTTTGGTCATGTTTTAATTCACAATGAGGAATGGATATAGAACATTGACTGATGCAGTGACGATTAGTCACTTTTAGAACCTAAAACTTGGTCCATATTTTTCATTAAATTACCTACATCTGTTATGCAAACACTCGAAGTGTTATGTATTTCAGCAGTTATAAATTACTCTTTAATAAAATCATATTAATTAACACGTGATTAAATTAAATTACAGCCATTCCAGTTGTCACGGACGTTACAGTTTTACTAATGTAAAGCTCTTAACATTAAAATTAAATGTATTTTGTGAACTTTTTTAAACATGAAACACAGTAAATGGTGATGACCTCCCTACAGAAAAAACTATGTTGAGTAAAATGTATTATTATTCCGAAAACTGAAAAAAATGTTCAGTCACGGATGTCACAGAATTTGTGAACTCACATTACAGGCTGTGAACTAAAATTTAAAAATCCAGGTTACTGCCTGAGACAAAATTCATTTTATACTCATTGTGTTGATCTGCAAGCTTTACAGGTTCTAGTTCTGATCTATTAATTCACAAAAACGAAAAGGAAATGATTTTATAATTGCTTTATTCATGTCACGATGTTACATGGAATTCGTCACGGATGTTACATCTGACATAATATATGACAGACAGTTAAGATTTGTACTGTTCTACCTTTCTTAAATTGATAAGATTACATGGTATAATTAACACAATTATGCAGTGACACATAATTAAGTCTCTAATTAGAAATCAGAGCAAATAATTTTATTTATTGGAAGAAACCATGGATTGAAGAAAAGTCTTGTGTGGTCATTATCGAATTTGTAATTATTATAACACAAATAGGATTTTAAAGACTTTTCTTAAAAATAAAAATCCTACAAGCAGATTTTGCTTTTGAAATCATAGATAACTCTACTTCCATTTTCCGTTATAGTTCGATTAGATAGAATGCGGACCACCTGCTTAATGTTTATTTATTTTTCATCCTCTTTATTAGGTACGAATAAATTGACAGTTTTTCCATACTGCTTCAAGAAGATCACACGTAAATCACCACTGTTTCGCAAAACACTTGTCTGACACACTGCAACATAGTTATGGCTAACCTGAGTCTTTCCATGACCAGTGATGCAGACTTCAACGTATACTCAGGTACAATATTCACATTGAGTTCACATAGGTCTAATTCTTCGGTTTTCGAGTTATGTACAAGTTCATTTATGTTGTTTTCAACAGATGCATCATCATCATCATCACAGTCATCAGAATATGATTCAGATCAATTTTTTTGGTTTGATGTATTTCTTGTATTCCTGGTGCCGTTCGCACGTACTCCCATCGTTTGTTCAAAAATACTAAAGTTTCTTTTGTCTCTTGGTTACAAAAAGAACCTCAGTTGACTTACATTGAGCTTCAGTGACTTTGAAGAATTTTTCAGCATTTTGAACAGTACTAAGTAGTGATTTTACTGCTATTGAAGAATATGAGCCCAAAGCTGAAGGGTTTGGAGGTGTATTGGTCTTCATCGCTTCGGCTTTTTTCCTCCTCCACTCCTGTACCCTCAATCTAGTCTTTTCTCTCCTCAAATTCAAAAGGTTTTTGTCTTTTGCACACTTTTCCTTTTCTTCTTGCCTTTTTAACCTATTTCTTTCTCTATCCTTTTCCAAATATGCAGCCCATCTCTCTGGATTTTCAGATTTCATTTTAGCTCTCATTTTTGCCATTCTAGGAGCAGACTTTGCAGGTGGCATTATCTGCAACAAGAGAAAACATAAACTTGGACCAAATTATAGGTTATTTTATGTTTCTGTTAGCTACCATTGATTTTAAGGACATTTCATTATAACATAAAAAATAAATTCTAGATGGAACGAAGAAAAATAATTTCATTTTACTCTATGACTTAATAAAATCAAGTTCTACACATCAATAATATATTTCAAATCTCTCTGAATTATACCAGTAATAGGTTATGTAACATGGACTATAGTTCATAAAGTTAGACAACCCAAACCTAAAAGTATCAGTGGTGATAGAAATGTAACATCCGTGACTTGTAACATCCGTGACATCTATTTTATTCTTATTTAAACTCAGATAATATCTTTAAGATGGTAGGATGCAAGTATTTTACTAGAATGTCAACATTATCTACTTTTGACAAAAACAAATTTAGTTCAATTCTGTATTTTTAAAAAGTATCTTCTTTTTGTCACGGATGTTACACCATGTACATCTAATTACTGTTTTACATTTAATTCATAAATTTACTCACCTTGGTCTTTGAAATTCAGTGTGTAGACTCTCAAAACATAAACTCAGCAGTAAACTTCCTGAGAATGGAGTTAACAGTTGAACTGCATGTCTATAAGGGAGCTGCCAACTTAGTGAATGCTACTGGCCATGTATCGCCAACTAAAAGCAGCTATTTCTTGTAACAATAAAACATATCAAATATATTATTTTTAAAAATATCTCAGCAGAATAATTAAATGAGAAGTTTTATCTACTCATTGCATGCAAATAGAACATATTTTTGATTATTATTTTTTTTTTGGTATAATTCCCTCTTTACCCGGAATGGCTGATTATTAGTTCAGCCTTGGTATTGTTATATTTGCAATTATTTGTAGTAAATTTTTAATGGCTGTTAGTGAAGATTTTGTAATTCCTTCCACAGATCCAAGCACTGGAGTTGGATCCGAACCTGTACAGAGTTGGTCAATCCAAGATCTTCTTCAGGGCTGGTGTACTTGCTCATCTTGAGGAGGAGCGTGACTACAAAATCACAGATCTCATTGTAAACTTCCAAGCATTCTGCCGTGGGTACTTAGCAAGGAGGTAAGTTTCAATATTTCTCATCTGATGGATGCCCTCCCTGATGGCATTGTGGTGACAAACACTTTTGCCCTGCTATCAATGGGCCCCTGATTCGATACTCACACAGAGTGGTTCAGATCCCACTTGAAACTGTAGGTCCAGACTCAATTAGCCTATCTGTGCTTGAAGTGGATTTGGAACATACATTGACTTGGCATCAGCTCATTCCGATAGACTGCTGTGCCATCTGACATTTTCCTTTTCAGTCATATTTTTTAAACTAAGTTTTTCAGCGTTGGCATGCTAGTTGCAAAATGGTACTTAAATACCAAAGTCCAGTTTCAAATCTTACAAGCCAAACCTAAGTGCCCTTTTTGCTTGTGATGTTCCCTATATAGTATTTAATTCACAATACCATTAGATTTTTATGAAGTAAAATGCCTTAGAAATGTTATGATTTGAGAATAGTGAACTGTAAAATATTGCCCAGAAGGAGAGAACTAAATTTTAAGTAGCATGTTAAAATATGAAATGTAGTTCAAATTGTAGTTAAATTATTGTAAAACGTACTTTTCAGGAATTACCAGAAACGCCTTCAGCAGTTGAATGCCATCCGTATCATTCAGAGGAATTGTGCAGCGTACTTGAAACTTCGTAACTGGCAGTGGTGGAGACTATATACTAAAGTAAAACCTTTGTTGGAAGTAAGTATTTTCTTTTTAATATGCATCTATCAGTTTTATAGCCATTGAATATGTAGCAAGTGAGTTGAGCTAAATGTAGTTTGTGCATATATTAGAATATATTAAATTGTATAAATAAAATTATTAAATTAAAATATACCTGTAAAGTTATTGTTTGACCAAAGTACTTATATATGCATAGAGTATACACTCTCTCTCCACATTTTTTCCCCCCCTCTTGATTTTACTCTTATTCAGATAAATTTGCACATAGCTACTTAAACTGTCCAATCTTATAAAATGTGCCACTTAATGTGAACAAGAGTGTACATTTAGTTCTTCATTATGAAATATCATTTTGAGTCTTTGGATCAATAATAATGAAGAGCGTACCGAGATAATTTACTCCTTGTCTTTTCTCTCCTGCAAGGCAAAGGAATCTTGAAATACAAAGCTATAGTGGAAGCAAATTTAATTTGGGGGGGGGGATATTGTTGAGGCACTGGAACTTGCTGACATGGATAATAAAATGTGTATAACGACAACATTTTAAACCTTAACTAAAAGTGTAAATTTTTTTTTCATATTTTATTGTCCTAATTATTGAAGCATGAAGAAAATGAGCTGATTTTTAGGTTAAGGTATCACATTTAATATGGGCACGATATCTTATTTTTCATTGTAAAAAATAGTTTTAATTTTTTTCTGATTATTCAATCATGAGAGCCCTCTGTGGGCATGACCTTATAATGGTGAGACTTGTAACTCTAGCATTCATAGTGTTCAAGATATTAAGTTTTATTTAGAGCAGTACATAATTTCAAATTTAATGCTTAAAACCAAGCTCTGTGTTGTACGAACTCAAGCTGTTGGCATGGAAGTCATTGTGATGCGATTGAGTGATTATTCTTGTTGTGTTTTTATATTTTTCTAAATTGTTTGGATACTATTGTGCAAGAATATTCACATTTAATCATGTCTTGGTGGAACATCCTGTAGCGTGAATTGTGAAATTTACGTGTAATTGAGAAATTTGAAGAAGAGAAAAGTTTTCATACTCTACCACCTAGTGCACATATTTTTGGTGTAAAATAATTACCATTATACTAATTAGAAATATGTATTTTTTTAAGGAAAACGTATTATTGAAGGCTTTAGTAGTGATAGCAGTAGTTGTTTTTAGAATACTAATTTGTATACCTCTATTCTTAGGTTACTAAACAAGAAGAGAAGTTAACCCAGAAAGAAGATGAATTGAAACAAATCAGGGAGAAATTGGACCAGCAACTTAAGAGTAGTCAGGAGTATGAGAAGAAATTCCAGCAGGTGAATTAGACTTTCATTACCTTTTTTTCTTCCTTTTTTTAGTAATTGTGTAAATAATATTGGAGATAAAATATTGTGTTGTAGAGTCTTCATTAATTGAGTATGTTTAATGTAGTTTTTGTTTGTTGTGTTAATGCTTCATAAGTTTTCTTAATGGTATTTTTCTTGTATTGTAAAATTCTCTCTTGCAGTTTACTGTTCTTACAAGCACATAGACACAATTTTGAATGTGACCCTTCGGAGAACACACACTTCCTTCATCAAACATTTATTCATGTATATTTATATTCATGTTCATTTAGGGGGATCACACCTCAGGCTATGTGAGAACCTGGTGCTAGGGGATATTGGCTGAGAGAGGTGCACTTGTAAGTTGGGGGGGGTCCTACTTTGGAGAGCAATGGTAACACTCAAGCAAAAGGGGGCTTGCCCCTGTGAAATAAGAACAACACTTATATTGACTGGTCTGGCAGGGTTGTGAGAATGATAGAAAAGCATATAGGAACATTTGTTTACCTGTACAACTCGATGTGAAGATAGTCTCGCTGATTCATAGATAAAACCCTCCTGAAATAAGCTTCGATAACACACTACTCCTCGCTGTAACTCCTTTGGTACTGATTGATAATCCGACTATAAGTCTGAGGCAACAACTATTCACGCCATAACATTCTTAGTACATCTGCTGGTATAACTCTGAAGCAACGACTGTGTATGCGATATATTTCTGATAGCAACTGGGGTGAGAAACTATTTATGTGGAATTTGAACTTTCGATCGTTGAAGCAGTTGACGAGAGCGCATCTCTCGATAACTGTGTTTTTAGCATAAGGCTGTGTTTGCATTATGTTTCCTGCGATTTCCGGAAGAATGCTTATCAGGGGTTTTTTACATCCTCTGAAGGTCGCTGGTGTAATTTGCTTGAAGGAAGATCTTTCCAGCTTCTTTCGACCGGGCCCTTTTTATGAAGTGATTAGACTATCGGGTTATGATGCCCGGGTTCGAGTCACGCCTTCGGTGCGGTACATATTATTGTTTGGTTATGAATAAATGTCTGATGAAGGCAGTGTGTGTTCTCCCGAAACGTCACATTGAAAATTGTTTGTGTGTTTGTAAGAACCGTAAACTTTTCAAGAGAAATAATTGTTAAGGGTAGTTTACAATATTTTAAAAACTTGCCATAGATGCTTTTAAGTAAGAGGAATTTCCCTGAATAGTGAGATGGAAGTAAACTAGGGCTGACACCCATTTTACTACAGTGAAACCTCGATTTTATATTTCTCCATGGACTAAAATGAAAATACTATAAGATTTTCCTGCATTTTGCTGAATAAGAGTTCTACTGTATTGTTTTCAAGAAAAGACGAATCAAGGATAAATATTACGTACTCTATCTTTCACTATCAGTTATTTTTTCTCATGGGGCTGAACTGATAACAGTGCTTGAAAATGGTAAGAATGAAAAGTTGTTCAAAATATTGGTTAATAGTAGTGTGTAGCTATTGCATCAAAATATCAGAGATTGCTTCAAAATATTCAAGGATTAAATCAAGAAGACTTATATGGGCAGCCTGTGTGGTACAAATGGAGAGGAAAAAAAGAGTTTACAGGATTTTTGTTGGAAAGTCTGATGGTAAGAGACCTGTAGGAAGGCCAAGATGAAGATGGAAGGATAACTTTGAGATGAACCTAAAGGAAATCTGTAAGGATGGAAAAGATTGGATTGATCAGAATATGAACAGATGAAAGGCTTGTGTTGCTGCAGCCTATCACTCCCCCCCCCCCCCCCCATCATTTCATAGCTGTACGATAAACTTGGTTGGAAACCCTACATCACATGCTCTGACGTCTCGCTACATAATCTCGAGACTTAATGTCCGAGCCAGGAGAATTGCTCAACCACTTCGTCTCTGGTAGCGTAACTACACACACACACACTGGGGGAAAGTTCTACTTCAGTTAAGTATTTCAATTAATATCGCCCTATGACTATAGGACATATACGGGTGGGGGGGGGGTGAACACTCAATTTAGTTGCCAAGAAGTCAAGGTTATTTACTGGTTATTTATATAAACATTAGTGATGTTAGAATTCTTGTTATTAGTAATTACTATTTACTTGTTAATGCTTTGGTTGTAATAAACATGAAATTGAAAAGACATTTGGTTGTAATTTATAATTATTTACTAAGGTCTAATGCTCTCACTACTAGGTATGTAGTTCTATGGCTCTTAGGAAAATGGGAGCCCAGTCTAACTATCCACTGCGTGGTACGATGTTCACACGTAATTTGCTTCTTATGTAGAGGCAAAATACATGGGGATGTCATAAGCCATAAACCTTCAAGGTTAAGAAGGCTAGAGAGTTAGTGTTAAAATACTTATGTAATGACAAAATACACTACTGTTGCAAAATAAATGGAGAGATCGAATTTTCCATAATTTGCAGGTTAATTAGACACGGCAAGCGTGTTGCGTGACATTTTTGTGGACCCTCCAAAAGACCAAAATGCCAAACGTATTGGCCACTATCGGTAACTAAAGTGCAACTGATATTTTCCAATACCGATGCATCAGCATCAGTGTTGGCTACCTACTTTCTCATGTTACTGTTTGTTTGTGAATTAAATTATTACTTCAATCAACATTCATGTGTGTTGGTGGGAATTACATTGGTCTTTCCACTTGCAGGCACTGGAAGAGAAGAACATCCTGGCAGAACAGCTTCAGGCAGAGACCGAGTTGTGTGCTGAGGCTGAGGAGATGAGGGTTCGACTGGCAACTCGCAAGCAAGAGCTAGAGGAGATCCTTCACGACCTGGAAGCAAGGATAGAGGAAGAGGAGGAGAGATGCACGAACCTCACAAATGAAAAGAAGAGGCTTCAGCTAAACATTCAGGTATTTTGTTTTCCTTTTTCTCTAATATTTGTACTCTTGAACAGTGCTCACGTTGACCAGGAAAAGTTAAGAAATAATTGTGCGTATTACAGGTGAGAGGAGAGCAAAAACTGAAATATTTTTGATCTTTATGTGCAAGGCAATACAAGAAAAACAATGATCTTACTGATTTTCCAACTTGCTAGGAGAAGATTGTTTATTTTTTTAAATATTTTTTTGCAAAGTAAACACTAGAAATCTACCATGTGCATTACAAGAACTTAAGGGGGAGAGGGACAATTTCCCCTAGGTCTTTCTCGCTGCGGCAGCTGGCGATCACTGTTGCCAACTTCATTCTTTTGGAGCTAGATCTTACTATTACGTGAACTGTGGTACCCGCCCCTTGCCCCACTATGATTCCACCAATCTAGGCGGTGAAAATTACGAATAAATTGCCATCACTTTAAAGCTAATGGTAATAGCAGCGTCCCACCCCTCTGACACCTAAAATTACCCTAGGAGGCACTTTATGCAGCCTTGGTTAATCTTGCTCATTGAAAGTCATCTTTAGCTCTTTTATGCACATCAGGTTTGGCAACACTGCCAGCATGGCCGTAGGAGGCAAGGAGAAATGCATTAGGCTTATGGAACCATTATTTTATTTGTTCTCTCGTGAATATCAAACATCGAATGACGTAGAAAAGTACATGGACGGAAAAAGGACATGTTGAACTATGTCATAGTACTAGGAAAAGTCGAAACTCCCATTTGATTAGCCATAACTTGGAGTTGAATTTTATTTCCCATAAGGAATACATGGGATTCTGTAAATACTTATTGATCATATTTTTCAAACATCGTGTCTAGCTTACTAATCAACTTTAAAAACAGTTTCCACTTGCAACACAGAGAAATTTATACCTTTTGCATACTAATCCCTTTTGTAAATAGCAGTGCCCAATCCGACGATATTGAAATAAATGCACAACTGGTGCGTAATTGTCCCTCTTCGCCTTAAATAAATAAAAAAAAAAATTGTAACATCAGAATTTACTTCAGATCAAGGAGAGGATGAACCATGTGAATGAATTCCACTCCATTTTAATAACCATAATATTTGCTGATTTTGTGAATTGCCTGCGTTTCCAAATATGTCAAAAATATGATTCATTTATATGTATGGAAGATTTATTATTTTTTGACACAATATTTTGACAGTATCAGTCATCAGATAATTGAATATATCTTGGTTCAGCCACCTGACAGTTGGATATAGTTGAAACATTGTGGTAACAAGTACAGTGGAATCTCAATTTTAAGTTTTTCAGGGTACCAATTTAGAAAAAATTTTAAAGGGAATTTTTGTTTTTATTATCATTTATGTATATGTTATGGTGTTGTGCTTGCTATTGGCTACTTGCTTAAAATGATTTCTCCCATCTTGATAATGGGTAGAACTATGTTACCATGTGAGTAGAGGAGAAGCATTGCGGACCAGAGCCATCCAACCTGTGGCCTACCATTGCTTTTCACATGTTCCACCTTAGTACTTGTAAACTTAAATTAGTATATTATGATTATCTTTAAAGTAATCATATAATATAACTTGCCTCGTGACTACTGACACTACTACTTTCTTTCCGATGTCAATTATGAGTAATTTGAATAAGAAGAATTGTAGCATGTCTCTATTGTGTGACTTTCCCCCCATAGGATCTGGAGGAGCAGCTGGAAGAGGAGGAAGCTGCTAGGCAAAAACTCCAGCTGGAGAAGGTTCAGTGCGATGCTAAGATCAAGAAAATGGAAGAGGATCTAGCTCTGACAGATGACACCAACCAGAAGGTACTGCTGTGTGGCTTCATCTTTAACAATAGTTATATCACACTCATATGCAACTAATGTTTATATTTTGCAATGTAGTTGCAAACTACCAGACATTCGCAATAATAATATTAAAATAAAACAAATAGGCTTTGATAGAGCAGAAACAGGTACTTCAAGATGAAACAGTTCTTTTCACACTGGTGGATGCAGTGCTACCTTGTTGCTCATCCAATCAGGTAAATAGGGTGTCTTCAAGATAAGCCCCCCCCCCCCCCCCCAATGATTGAGAAATGTTCCATCTTGCTGGAAATGAAACTCCTCACCTTCAAACCTCTCTCAAAAACAGACTCCCAATTGTTTCCTTTGATTTGTTTCCTTGCAAACAACTGTTAAGTAAATTCTTCATAAATTAGTCTCGTACATGGCATTATTGATTTGTGCAGATGCTTCAAAATTCTATTAATTTTCGATTTCTCATGAGCAGCTTTTTTTGTTATTCTTTCTTTTTTCTTCTTCGTCTTGTTCTTGTGATCATGTGAGTTTCAAGTAGCTTATTTTCTCTTGCAAAGATTGTGGATATCCTTGGTCTTATGGTATTTTAAACATTCCCATGTCCTTCAAAATAATAACGAGTCAGTTGGTGCAACTCTTTCAAATTCTTTTCAACATCACTTTAGGAGAAATTTTGTTTCCTCTAAATTTCAACTCATTTCAGTTGTGATTTCATATTAATTACATCTTGAAAGAATGAAAATTCGAGATATAGTTTGTCTACATTTTGGGAGGACACCCTATTTGTGACAATTTTTGTTTAAAAATGGTACCAAATTTAACTGAATTTTGTCAGTGTAAGCCTATTTTCTGTCACATATCTTTAAAACAGTAAAACCTGCTGAAGAAATACTAAACAAATGTAATTTTTCACAGTTTGAAAGATCATAGTGTTTTTAGAGGAATTTTTTGAAAAGATTTTCTGGTCCAGTTCGAAGGTAAAGATGCTTTGATCATGCAGATCCAATTGTAATGAATGTTTCCGTGTTTCAGCTGCTGAAGGAGAAGAAGGTGTTGGAGGAGAGATCAGCTGATCTGTCCCAGACCCTGGCAGAGGAAGAAGAGAAGGCGAAGCATCTCACGAAGTTGAAAGCCAAACATGAAACGACCATTGCAGATCTAGAGGAAAGGTACACTCAAAACATTAACATACATGAACTACATACTTTGATGATAGTTTTGTGGAACCCTGATTTCACATTAATTTTTCCAACCTAGTAATAACTATTATGCCATGACTAAGGCAATTTTCACTTTTAAAATCCTAATTTATGAATCAGTTGTACTTAAGTTGGTCAGTAATTAATTAGTATTTGGGTCAGTTAAATCAGTAATTTGAACCCTTTTACTACTTTGGTTTGAAACATAGAATCAAGCTTCCACTATAATTTCTGACCTAATTCTTGCATTTTCACTAAGGGTGGGTGGAATTTTAGTACTGTTTTGTCAATGGTGAATTAACACACACACACTTAAAATATTGCGAAACACAATAAATTTAAATGTGCAGGATTAATACAGTAAACACCTTATTAAATAAAATGAAAGTTTATGGCAATAATTTGTTCTGGGATTTGGAGTTTACATTCGTGTATGTATGATTTTTTTTCTCCACTAATGAACCAAATTGCCATCCCATCTAGACTCCTAAAGGAACACCAAGTGAGGCAGGAGATGGACAGAGGAAAGAGGAAGATGGAGACAGAAGTAAACGATCTCAAGGAACAACTGAATGAAAGAAAATCACAGGTGAGTTACTGCAATGTACACTGTGTTGATGAGAATCCTTTTGAATAACTGAGTAAAGTAATAAGTTGAAATTTGTCCTTCGTGACAAACTATACAGTTTTTCCTTTTTCTATTTTATTCCTTTCCCTTTCCTCGTTCTCTTGCTTCCTTGTTTTTTCTATTTTGTCCCTTGTTGGTTTGTTCCTTTGTAACTTTCCTCTTCTTTTTTGTTTCTTTGTCCCCCCCTGTTACTTTTCATTTTCTCTTTTATATCTTCCCTCACATTACATTTCTTTGTTTTGGGTGAAATAAGTATTTAATTTACATCATTCATTTACAAACTTGCAGATATGTAAATTGATTGATTGAATTGATTTAGTATATTTTATGTTGCTTCTCTTCCACTTTAGCCTCATCACAATGATGAGCCGACCTCCATGGCAGAGTGGTTAGCACAGTGCACTACCATGCCAGAGGTCCTGGGTTCAAATCCCAAGCCTAAGCATGGGTGATCTTTGGGATTCACTTATCAATTTCGTCACTCATCTTCATCTTTGCAATTCTCCAAAAATGACAGAAAAGTGAAGTAAAATCAACCAAATCAATTAAATGATGATGAGGGTGAATGGTGACTAGATGAAATGGATTAAGGGACAATCGCACACACATGTGGATGGCACAATGCAAGCTCCCCACTGGCTGGGAGTCCAGATGCCAGAGACTTTGGGGTTCTTTCAGCCCCACCGATGTGTAAAGAATTGACACATGCAGTTCAAATTAATAAAACATGATAAAAGTTGTATAGTGTGTTGTTGATCTAATAAGATACATACTTGAAGTGCTAAACCTTCGTAATACTCAACTGTCCTTTCCTGTTTCGTAGGTTGAAGAGCTCCAGCTGCAGTTGGGCAAGCGGGAGGAGGAGCTGGCTCAGTGCCTGATGAAGATAGACGAGGAGGGAGCTGGTAAGGCTCAAACGCAGAAGCAACTCAGGGAGCTCGAATCGCAACTCTCGGAGGTAAGGATGCTGTCTGTTTTCACCCATTTGCTTACCACAAGAGGCTGTAATGTTTTAATGGAATATATGTAGAGGCATGCACATGTCGTTTTTGACGAAAACATGAAATGTGAAATAAACACTGCATTTTTCCAACATGTTTTGTCACTTAATGATGTGAAATGAACTGCAAAATGCAAAATAAAGTCTTAAACACAAATTTTAGAGTTCATTTACTGCTGTGGAACATTATGAAGTCTGAATTATCCTGTGAGTTATGCCAATCACGGAAAATTGATTTAATTATGCTGTAAATATTTCTAAATATATGTATTGGATTTGAAAAGAAAAAAACACGTTAACCTAATTATAGTAATAATAATTGGTTTAAGTAAATTTAACTATTGCTTCACGAAAGCTCAGTTAAATTCATTCAGCTAAGATTCTTACTGAAGGTATTGTTCTCTTTACTAATGACATGCGTTCTTGTAGCTGCAAGAGGACCTTGAAGCAGAAAAGGGTGCCCGGAGCAAAGCAGAGAAACAGAAGCGAGACCTGAACGAAGAGTTGGAGGCTTTGAAGAATGAACTGCTGGACTCTCTGGATACCACAGCTGCCCAGCAGGAACTTAGAAGCAAGAGGGAACAGGTTAGTTTCTATTGCGAGCAGGGCTCGAAAAATCCAGGTCGCCATGGCGACTAAAAATTTCAGCCTGACGACTGTGATCTTTTGCTGTAATATGTACGAAATTTTGAAGATTTTAAGTTCAATTGCAGTACAGCGTAAGTTAGCAATATTTTTTTTATCAACGTAGTGAACATTCGATAGTCAGCAACAATTTCTTACTCTTTGTCCCCCATTTCCTGCTTTTTCAAATGATTTAGCGATGTTTTGAATACAGTGATGCTCAGCTTCTTATACATAATGTTTCAAAAGTCTCAACCCAAATTTTGAAAATTTATATCATGAAAACCGTAACAGATATTTACACCGGGTTTTCAGCATTATAAAGCCTCATCCATTGAGATATTTCCAATGCTAAAAAATTATCAGTTTACTCCACACAGAAAATTAGATAAATTAATAACTGGCAGAAGGCAGCGTTAACATTTTTCCAGAAATGCACTTCTGAGTGTGCAACATTTGATGGATTTTTGACTGACGAATTTGTGAAAAAGTTACATTTTTGGGACATATCTCCATAGATGGCAACACTAGCAGGTCGAAATATTGTCAACAGATGCACGCAACATGTGCCTAAGTATTGGCCATACATTTACATGAAAAATAATAAATCAAGATTTTGTGCTGAAATTGAACTTGTGAGAGAATCCTAGACTGCCCCTGGTTATCCTGAATTCTCTTTTCTCACTTTCGCAGCTACTGTGCCTGTTTATTTTTTTATTTTTTTTAATCAGCATGGCGTATACATTGGGGCAGAGCGTGTGCTTTGCTGAAGAGTATTTTATGATACTACTAATTCTTACACTCATGTGCAAGAAGTTTTCGAAGAAAAATACCCTGCTTCTGCTGTACAGTTTTACGACTAGTCAAACACCAACAAATTATCCTAGAAATTGTTAAGAGTTGGTATTTATTGTTGAAAATCAATTCTCAGATGTTTTCAGCAAATTAAGAATGTTTTTTCAAATAGTGTAATTTCTTTTATTTGGATAAATGCTAACTAACATAAATTTATTAATCCAGTGATCGCCTACATGATCAGTTTAGTGCAGAAAACCAGGTGTAAATATCTCTTACGGTTTTCATCATATACATTTTCAAAGTTGGGTTGTGCGACTTTTGAAACACACTGTAGTATGCACAATTGCTAGTAGTTTGTTTCTTGGCACCTGATTTTCAGAGCTGGCGCCTAGCTTGGAAGAAAATTTTTCGAGCACTGATTGCGAGTAAATACTGGGAATTAAATTAATTAAATGTGAATTTTGCATTAATTTTGTTCATGTTAGAATTGAACATTCCGAAGTAGTTGTTCTAGAGTTGTTTTGGCATACTGACTAGTTACCCTTCACTTACCACATATCATGCAAAAAATACTTCTTGGATGGCAAGAAGGGGATCATGTTCCAAGTGATAGGTCAGTAACTCTGTTAGTTTTCACCACACATTCTCCTAGCATGGAATTATTAGTCATTCTTCCGTTCCTGTATTTATGAAGATGACAAGATAACAGTAGATGCAATTCAAGTGGAGACTACAAGGCTACAGAAATTGGAAGAGTCACTTGAAACCAAAGAAATTGATGCAAATTCTTGAGACGCGCTCTGGATTTCATTCTTGTTCTTTAGAGAATCTGGACTCTCGAAGTGTTAATGAGCATTTTAAATCATAAAATTCAAATCTTTCACTTCAAATTCAATTGAAATTTGCCTGTACTGACACATCAGTATCTGCTCAGTGCTTTTAAATTTCTAAATAATTTCAATGCTCAAGAAGAAAGAAAGAAAAAAAATATTCATGTGCTAGAAATGTTGCTGCAACATAACAAACTTTTAATATGCTGAAATGAATTAGTCACTTATCCACAAAGCGGTGGTTTTTATGAAGTTCTATTAGATTGATGGCCTTAGCCATGTTAATTTTCTACTCTTCTTTGTCCCAAAAAAATCCTTTTATCTAATAGTTATCCTGATTAGTACTTGCATTCGATCAATTTTCCTTATAATTCACCTTCTGGATAATGTTGTGGTCATATGCAGAAACTTGTTTGGAGTAAATATTTGATGCCAGGTATAGCCTTAAACTGCGAGGAGATTGTTGTGGACCTGAAAGTAGCAATAAAATTAGTATATATACGAGGGCCATTCGGAAAGTAGTACCCGTTTGCGCCATGTGGAGTGCTAGTGACGTGAATAGCTGCCGCTTAAGGTCAAACGACTTCAGTTGACTTGTCTGCTCAGTGTGTGCAAAGTTTATTAGCACTGTCATTGTAGTTATTGTTTCTGTGAGTGTTTACAATGTTCAAAAGAATTGAAAAGGACGCCACTTGTGAAGTTAGAGCTGTGATCAGATTTCTCACCGCCAGGAATGTGCAACCATGTGATATTCACAGTCAATTAAAGGAGGTTTATGGAGACAATGTTACGAGTTGTCTGTTCGGCACTGGTGTCGAAACTTTATCTCTGGGAGGGAGAACGTCCATGATGACTAACATTCCGGCCGCCCATCGGTCATTACGGACAAACTGCTGAGTGCAGTTGGATGAATTTATCAAGAACGATCGGTGCGTCGCACTGGATGAAATCAGTGAACAGTTTACTGATGTTTCACGAACAATTCTTCATGAAATTGTCAAAGATCATCTGAAGTATGGGTATATTTGTGCAAGGTGGGTCCCTCGCTTCCTTACGTTTCATAGTGATGAGAAACTGAAAGAAGGGGTGACTACCTTTCTCAATGGACTGGCCGCGGAGGAATATGAAGCTGGGTTACAAAAACTCGTCACACGTTATTATAAATTCTTAAATATACATGGATAATATGTAGAGAAGTAGTTTAAAGTTTGTTGTTAACAATTACAAAGTTTCTTCAAAATATATTTGTTAGTTTTTTTTTTTAAATTCAACAACTGGTACTACTTTCCGGATGGCCCTCGTATATTCCAGTTTTCCATAGGGGAGAGCTTAGCTTTATTTGCCTCATCTTTAACTTTAAAATAGATCCAACATGGAAGACAACACTCTGCAATCCATCATCCATGTGCATTCCTAAATAACTGAATAAACCAATGGTTCAAAGATGTAGACGTAGTTGTACAACACATTCATGGGTTACTTTCACAAGTATTGTATTATACACGTGTTTCAAGAATAATTTTATGTGTGTATGTTTTTTAAAAAATACATTGTTATGTGTGATGATTTTTCTTGCAGGAATTGGCAACACTGAAGAAGACATTGGAGGAAGAAACGCAAGTTCATGAGGTGCATATAGCTGACATGAGGCATAAACACAGCCAGGAGTTGGTAGTAGTTAATGAGCAGTTGGATACTTTGAAGAAGGTAAGCAGTGTGTTTAACTCACAGTAGTCTTTTCCACCTCCAAGCAACTTTAATCCCCCCTAATCAGAGGGTCTGTGCATGCCTATGTTGTCGTGTTCCTCAATCTAAAAATTTTATAATTCACCTGTAAGAAAAGCAGTGTATCAAACTTGCTGATTAGTTTTCCAAAAAATATGTTGTTATGGTAGCATAGGCCTTATGAATGCTGAACACTAAAATTTGCAGGAGAAACAATAAAAGACCACTTGTCTGACATATTATTCCTGTTCAATCATTTAAAAATGTCAGGAAAATTGATGGGATATATACATATTTCAGAAAACATTACAAGTACTATCTCTATCCCTTTAAATATATTTCTTTAATGTGTAGTCACTGCATGAAGAGGAAAAAAAATCATTCTATACTGTGTTCTGTTCATTTTGGTATTTCATGTATTAAATGCATTAGATCTTGTTTTAAATTTAATTGAATTACGTGTGTTAATTTGAGAGTAGAAAATGAAACTGCAAAAGGTTTACTGCCATTTGCTTACCAGACCCACACATTGTAAGAATGAGACTTGAAATATTACCTCTTAGTTTCTTATGCATTATTAACATTTTCTGGCACTTCTTTCAGAGCAAAGCTGCATTGGAGAAGACGAAACAGTCCCTTGAAGCAGAAAATGCAGACTTGGCAACAGAGCTGCGTTCAGTCGGAGCCAATCGGCAGGAGAGCGAGAGACGAAGAAAGCAGGCAGAAACCCAGCTTGCGGAGCTGCAGTCGAAGCTGATGGAAACTGAGCGAGTGAGGGCAGAGCTCGTGGAGAGAGCAGGGAAGCTTCAACAGGAGATGGAGTCCATGTCTGCCCAGTTGGAAGAAGCTGACCTCAAAGCTTCCGCTGCATCCAAGAATGCAAGCACGATGGAAAGCCAGCTGACTGAAGCGCAGGTAGGCAGTTCAGTTAAACAGTTGCTGTGTACCTCTTGAACAATTTGTTTACCTGTAGCTCTTGTCGTTATTAGTACGAAACTTTCTAGATCTACTCTGAAACAATTTGAGGACCATGTAAACTTGAACTTGGTGGTCATTTTTGTAGAAAACAGCTTACGGTCACTTGGATGCAGGAGTTGACTTTTAAGAAATTCTAAAATTAGAATCCTCTGTAATGAAGCACTCCTGGAACCCAGGGAAAGGTTTCCCTCATGGAGTACCATGAATAAAATGACAGAATTCCAAAGAAAATAGTGATACTACTCTGTTATCAAAATTTCGGGGTTTATATACCAGAGGTTTTTACTCTCTAACCCCTCTGATCCCAAAATTATTACATGATATTTAGGTTACATTAACTGAAATTCAAATGTACAATCACCGAATATTACCATTTTTAAAACTAGATTATATACACTTCTTTCTTTTGTCTTATTTTATAAAAGAGATTCAATTTGCAGCCATTAGTGAGTTACATGGAGGTTAGTCGTTACATAAGTCAACATAGTTTCTTTCGTACATGCAATTTCCTAAAGAACACAGTGCTACCAACACTTGGAAAGCAAGTACACAAATGAAAGTCTCAAAGTGAATTGTGCATGTCAAGAATCATCATACTACACTGTTTCCAGTCTGGCTGGGTTGGCATAGAGGTCAAGCTTCTCAGTCTTCTGATCTCCCACCACTCCTCTCTTTCCACAGACAGTTTGGTCTTCTCTTTTCAACATTCCTTGTGCAATGTGTGCTGTCAGTCTTTCAGGTACCAAGATATTCATTGTATAGGGGGATTAATTAATAATGCATATAACTATTTCTTGTATAAGAATGTGTGCCCAAACTATCTTATCTGTACCTGATCTATTCTGTCCTGCAGTTTGTCTTGTCAAATGTCCTTCTTTTCCTCTGGTTTTCCCTACTAAACTCCTTAAAGTTCAGCTGCAGATATTCCAAATTCTAAAAAAAATACATTCACTTCTAGAGCATTCATGTGCATCTTCGTGCATTTTGCTTTCACTGTTGTTTTGATATCTGCAGTAGTTTTGTGACTACATAAGTTTATTAAACTATTCTGAATATCCTGCAGAACACATATTTTAGTGTAACTACTTAGAGTACAAAGTTGATTGATATTATGTATATATACAGGCTCTCCTGGAAGAAGAGACGAGACAGAAGCTGGCACTCAGTTCCAAACTTCGTCAGCTGGAGAGTGAGAAGGAAGGCCTTGCTGAACAGTTAGAAGAGGAAGAGGAAGCAAAGAAGAATCTAGAAAAACAGGTATGGATTTGTTTCATTATTATTATCTTAATGTTTGATGTATCATGTGGATAATGGCAAATAGCTAAGTGACACAAAATAGTTGAAAAATGGGTAAAGCATACTTTTTTATGTGAAATATTTACTTATTCTGGTATGTGGAACTTTGTTAATGAATGTATATAGCAAAGCAACCCGCTTCCTCTTGGCATTTTCCATAGTAAAGGAATAATTGTTTTTTGTTGGTACATCATTAACTTCTAAGTATAGTGTTCAGGTTCTGTGGGTCATAGAAAATGTAGCACATATACTTCATTGCAGTCATCTTGTTACCCCTTATCCCCCTCCCCAAAAGGAAAAGAAACAATTTCCTTTACTATATTTATCCTAGACAAATTGTTTGTCAAAGCGAAGTTGCAATACAGTTCAAAATAAAGTTTTTGGTTCATAAGTACCATACATTTCTTCTTGTTTTGTTTAGATGTATAAATTTTCTTGTAATGAGGTTCGTAAAAATTATGGATGACTTGATATGGAATTTGAATCAATACCAATGAAGTGCTGATATTTACTAATATGGATAACCAATATCTACCAATTTGTTATAAAATTTCAAATTTTCAAAATTTCTCGAGAGGGAGGGCTCGTAAACCTCTGCATTGAATGTGTTACCAGATGCCGCCAAGACTCTTTGTATTTAGTCATTTACTTTACAGGAATTATACCTTTACATATACAGTTGCACTAAGTTACAGGCTATTTATACAAATATCAGATAGCTGAAATTACCAGTAGTTTTATCGATAATCTAATATGGCCGATTCTGTTAATTGATTGATCCCATTCATATTTGGGAAATGAGAGACGTGGTAGTAACTACTAAAATGGTTTCGCGGAAATAGTGAGTACAGTGTGTGTATATTATTTGATCCCATCTTGTATTCAGTGAGAGAATTTTCATCAATGCTGATATAAAGCACTCTGCAAAATTACTAACAAGATACTTCTTCGTTTTTAACAATTTGAGATTTTCCCAATATTTTGCAGACAAAACTCTATAAAATGAAAGAAACTTGAAGTTAACAATTGAATAAGATACTGTATTAATATACACACGAAACGTGCTTAAATATCCACATACATTTACAAGTATACAAGCACGTTTCATGTGCATATTAATATCTTACTGTGTCTAAAAGTCCCATAACATGAATGAATAAGATAATTTAATAAAGTAAGGGATTACTACTTAAGATGGTTGTAGTTATAATTTAAAAAAATCTTCGTGCATTGTGTTCCATTGATACTTTTTGTTAACCATCTTATACTTACATCCTTCCCCAAACAAGCGCAAAGTAGCATCGCTCAGGGGTTAGTTTTGTTTTACATTGTTTACTTCTGTAATTTGTGCGCAAAGGTTCACTAATTCTGATTACAAACATGTACCGACTAGTACAGTCTCGCACATTCTTACTTGTATCTAGCTTTGTTAATTTTGTTATTTAATTTTGACAGGTTGCAGTACTTAATACCCAAGTTGCTGAAGCAAAGAAACGAGCGGAAGAGGAAGCAGAGCAGGCCAACCAGTTGGAAGAACAGAAGAAGAAACTAGCAAAGGTGGGTCCGCAGTGATCTTATTTCGAAAGTAGATCCCAGTTTGAAAGAAAACAAATTGTGAATATACTTATGTTTAAAAAAGTAGTTCAGAATATTTTATCAATTTTAATTAGGGCTGAGCTGATACTCTCAATGATACCCACCGATACCAATACTTGAAAATAATAATAATTAAAAGTTGTTCAAAATATTGATTAATATTATTTGTGTGTAAGTTTTCCACTTCAATTGTATTGATCAATTTACAAAGATTTTTCATTTGAAATATTCAAGAGTTACGAAATATTAAACTGCATGTTATGTTACCACAAGTTTTTCACACGAAACTGATGCAGAATAAAAAGAAACTTCGAATTTTGCATAATTTCCAGGAAATTTGGACTCTTCTAAAGTGTCGTATGGCTTTTTTTACGGAGCTTGTGAAAGACCAAATGTGGCATCGCAGGGTGGCTCCTGGTCATGGATATCTCCTATAACTGCTGGGGGTTTGACGTGCTGACCCCACAACATCCCATTAAAGGTTGAAGATCTCCACACCTCTAGGTAGAATTGTGGGAGGGAGACTGGCAGTTGGGAGATAGCAAAGGCCAGAAAAGTATTGGCCGGTATCGGTAACTGATACTTTCCAATACCAGTACAATTGGTATCTTTATAAGCTCGGTCCTAATTGATTCTTGAGTGGTAATGTGGTTGAAGAATGATTCAGATACACTTTGCCTAAGCAAGATTGTTACGGAAATATAAAAATATATGCACACATTTTTATTTTTCATAGGCTTTATTTATATGGTTCTGAAAATTTGTGTATTAGACTCTGTAGGATTACCTTAAAAAATATTTCCAGCCTTTGTTTCACAGTACGTGAAATTACAAGACTGTATCGCTTCATATCAAAACAATCTTCAATTACATTTGAGGTTCAACATTTACTGTAATGTACTTTGATGCCAGGAACTTGGTAAGACGTGAATACTTTTGTGTTATTTCATTCGCTCATTGATTCTCACTGCCAACTTCTTCATCTGACAGGATCTTGAGGCACTCCAGCGTCAGGTAGAAGAGCTGCAGGCAGCGAATGACAAGCTGGACAAATCCAAAAAGAAGATCCAAGCAGAGCTGGAGGACACCAACATTGACCTGGAGGCACAGAGGGCAAAGGTGCTGGAACTGGAGAAGAAACAGAGGAACTTTGATAAAGTGTTGGCTGAGGAAAAGGTAGGCCATCAAATATCCACAGGTATATGTTTGCTATCATGAAATGATGTCATGAGTTACTTGTAGTCACGCACAGTGATGGGTTGCAACGATTCCATTGAAAGTCAATGTATTCATTACAACCCGACATTGTCCGTGACTGTACTACCAAGAAGGAGTTCATTATAAACAACTGTAATTTATAGGCCACTTTATGTGCAGAAGGTCTAATTGGGACTAGACCTACAGTTCAAACAATTGTAATGAAATATAATGCATTAATTGCAAGAAATGTGGCTCTTACTCTTCTTGGCAGACTTTTATAACCTTATTTTCCTGTAGTTTACGGTTATTACAAACATAAGAAAACAGTTTTTCGTTGTGACGTTTCAGGAGAACACACGCTCCCTTCATCAGACATTTATTTTCATTTTGACTAAAGATACAGTTATAACAATGGTTAGCGATTTTTTAAACGAAAAGAATCCATTATATAATGGATGTTGTCAATGTTACATTGTTGTAATATAGCAACGTAACTGTGAAAAGAAGCAGTCTGTTTTATTTTTATTTCAGATAAAATTTTTTGATCACATTATTTTTTTATTTAAAATTATGAATCCCAAATATCATCAGGTAATTCAAATTCATCATTGTTTTCACAAAGTCTTGATGTTTTCTGTTACCTTAAATTTTAAAGATGGTGGCTTACTCAATTTGTGAAAAAGAAATACTGGATCTATGTTAATTTATTCCAGTGTTCTTCTGCAATGAACGAAGCTTCCCAGACATTCAACTCTGTGTTTCCTGTCAATCTTTTTAAAACCCTTCACTTTTTAATCAAATGTTTCTCTTCGATGATGTGAGCTGACAAACCTGTTCTTGGGTTTAAATTTATAATGTCCAAATCGTGTTCGTGTCATCTTATTGCCATTTTCCTTGCTGTTTGTCCTACATAATCCTTTGAACATATACAACTTGTATTATATATTCCTGTGGTTTCCACATCTGATAGAGAGTTTCTCATTTTGAATTCATTAAATGTACATTCCAAACTTCCATTATGTAATGCATTATTTTTGTTTAAAAAATTGCTAACCATTGTTATAACTGTATCTTTAGTCAAAATGAAAATAAATGTCTGATGAAGGGAGCGTGTGTTCTCCTGAAACGTCACAACGAAAAACTGTTTTCTTATGCTTGTAATAACCGTAAACTACAGGAAAATAATTCTGCAATGCAAGCAATGCGTACATACAAGAAAAACTATTTTGTAACCTTACTCCATCCTTCTTCCTTCTATGCCTCGTGCCACAGTTGACAACTGACACCATTGCTACATCTACCTTTTTACCTCCCCAACCCCTATTTGCCTTAACAGTGCAGCGGAGTGCATATGGCATTACTTTACCTTTATATGCGTAGTTATTCTATTTAGAAAGTATGGTTCCATACTATTCCCATGCAGATTAGGTGTACTACATTTGGTTTCAAACAAAACCAAGATTTCCGAGAGCCTTGGCTTCTTTATTTCTGTTGCACATTCCAAGTCTTTCAGGGTTCCCATTAAATTGGAAAAACTGGAAAGATCAGGAAGTACGTATTCACAGGCATTTCTGGGTTGTAACAACACTGAAAGTTAATGGGGATGTTGGAATTAACCCAAAAGTGTGGTATATTGCACTGATCGGAAAATCCCGTTGATTTGAAATGGTTTTTAGTAAATATTAAAAATACACAAACTTTTTCCATCATTATAATCAATATTTTCAAGTATGTATAGTCATGGACGTCTGCAGGAGTTTTTCCAGAGGTGCAAACAAGGTATGTTTTCCAGGGGGGGAAGGGAGGCATATTATTCCCTATAATAGTGATGCCCCTCGAAAAACACCCTTCAGTCTGAAATTATCATGTTCCATCAACACCCTTATAATAATTAACATAAATTACTGTGACTGAAATGAAATTATGTGTGAAATATATACTTTTTAGGTAGAATGCCCTCCCCCTTCCTTTCCAGACATCCATGTTTATGGTAAATAAGTATGTAAACAATTGTATAGAGTATGCGTAAACACAATTTTGCTGCAGAGTGCATTATATTTTTAAAAAAAAAGTAATTTAAGGAAATGCCTTACCTTGCAGATTAGGCAAATGCTTTCATATTTTTCACTCAGATCTTACACTTTAAATTGAGTTATAATAAGTTAAACATAATACATTGTGATCTGGTAATTAATTAAAAATACCTGGAAAGTCTGTAAATTTGTTTTCACAGAATGAGCAGAAATTGTCAATTTTTTTTTGTCCTACTCTGGACTGCTCCACATGTTTTACCACATTTGAATTGATTATTCACACACAAATATCTCTTTGTAGGCAGTGTCAGAACAGTATGCCCAGGAACGTGATACAGCGGAACGTGAGGCAAGGGAAAAGGAGACCCGTGTGCTGTCCCTTACACGAGAGCTTGACGAAATGAGCGAGAAGGTCGAGGAGCTTGAGAGAGGCAAGAGACAACTGCAAGCAGAACTGGATGAGCTTGTGAATTCTCAAGGAACCGCTGACAAAAATGTAAGTACATCATGCGTGTTTATAGCAGTTACATATTTTGAAAATGAATATTTGTTCAGGGTGGCGACAGACCTGGAAAACCGGGAAAAGTCAGGGAATTTGAGGTGTTAAAAAAAGTCAGGGAAATGTCAGGGAATTTCATCTTCATTGACTTCGAATTTCAATGGAAAAAACAAAAATCTGGAGTTTGCTACATTCTTTTCAAAGAATGGACATTTCTCAAGAGAATTAAACATGTTTCATGTTCTTGGGTGCCATACAAGTTGAATAATGAGCCAAAATGTGAAACTGTTTTTTACGAAAAATCGGTAATTTGCATTTTTGGAGGAAAATTGTTATAACTTGGACACTATGGGAGCAATCTACTTCGGATAAGTTTTGTTTTGCAGCTAAAAAAATCAGAGCATGCAACCGTGTACAATTCAGAACGCCGAACCGAGGAAGGGGGGTTTGGGGGCGCGACCACCGAATTTCAATGAAAAAAAAAACAACATAAAAATCTGGAGTTTACCTCCTCTTCTCCCGCTATTTTGGGGAGAAGGTGCAAACCTTAGTATTCTCTTCAAAGATTGGACGTTTCCAAAGAGATTGAAACATGTTTCATGTTCCTGGGTGCCATACAAGTTGAATAATGAGCCAATTTGTGAAACTCTGTTCGGAAATGTGGCTTGGATATGTTGCGGAGAGGGGGGAGGTTGGTCATCAATATGAATTTCCCAGGCTTGCTCCAGACCTGTGTCTGAGTTTCCACCCAAACATAAGAGATGAAGGTCCAAAAAGCACATTCATTTCGTAATCAGCACCATGATACCATATGGTATCATCGGGCGAGTACGACCTTACTCTGATGATACCATATGGTATCATCGGGGGAGTAAAGGTTTAGCCTCTAAATATTACTTGGAAAATGCATTGAATTATCATTTTTTCTTGTCCGTATGGGAGTAGTAAGGGGACTTGTCAACAGATGGAGGGGATAAGAGCAGGTGGCGCCGTCTGATAGTTGTCTGACATCGTAGTAAGGCATTTTGATGGGCAAACTGAAGGAACATGGAAACAAATAGGTTCCATTAATACATACAACTTTTGTCGAATATCGCCACCCGACAAAGTATCTCACTACAACATGCGACAGAAATTGCATGGACTGCAACATCCAACAAAAATCGCATGCATAAACAAGAAGAGCTTTAGACTGCAAATATGCTGCTGGAATTTTATTACTCTTCTGACTCACTTCACCTTATTTAATGTAGCAGTACTTACGAAGGCTTTCTTTTATCATACTGACGTATTACTGGTTTTGCACAAGTTAACATACGTTTACAATGACATTGCACTATTCTTAGATATCAAGAAGAATCCAACCAAACGGGATATATATTGAATACTATCACGAAAAAGTGAAACATAAATCTCCATTGGTGAACGTTATAAAAATTGGCAAGTGCATGCTCCCAACCTCAAATTTACTGCAACACTAGTATTGCAATGAAATTAACGCCACTCTCTGACCTGTCTGTTTAATCTCGTGAGAGATGGTTTTAAATCTCTCACTGAGTGGGGTTAATGTCCAATATTATGAAATAAAATACCAATAATAAATACGTAAATATCATATTTACTCGAATCATTCATTCATAACAGCAAATCACTTCCTTCAAGAATTGACTTTTCTCTGCCAGCCCTGCTAAATTTTCACTTTCCATCTACTGATTTATACGAGGGGTGGCCAGAAAGTAATTTCCAATAGTAGGGACATTGATTTTTCGCAAACGCAAAAACCGTGAAAAATGGTAATTGCTGCGAAATTATGTTTAGGAATGTGCAGTGATGTCTGGACACATTTTTCGCCCGTTCGAAATATCGAAATAATGCGAATTTGGAAAAAAAAATGCAAATTGTTGGCGTTTTTAGCGATTTTTTTAAAGAAATGTCCTAAAACAACAAAAAATTCCATGAAATCCAACATCCTTGTCTTTTCTAGGCCATATTTGTGTACATAGAACATGCAAGTTTTCCAACATTTTACTCAAGAGTAAACTATAGAGTTATACGTACGTGGAATAATTCCGACAGCCACATTAAATCATTTATTTCCCACGATTTTTTCAACTTCTATCGAAACAATTTGCATCGCAGAGCAAAGTGGCAGAGTTCTAACAGGAGATCAAGTGCGTATCTACCGTCACACGGGAGCCACATCTACGTATTTGTTGCACGAGATATGTTCTGAATTACCAAGCTAAGTGCGCACTATCAGCATTTGTCGAGCGAGTAATAATGGAGCTCAGTCGTTAGGGCATCTGACTACTATGCGAGAGACCCGGGGTCTATCCCCTGCGGGGGAGAACCGGGATGTTTTCCACCTATTCAAACTGCTCCGGTGCCCACCCAGCATCATATGAAGCTGGTACCTTGAGGAAACTTTGAGGGATAAAAGTAGCCAGGAGTGTGATGCTGATCACATCACTCCCACCTTCAGCCATGATCAAGAAAGTGTGGGGCCCTAACTCCACACCAAAATTCCATTATCTAAAATCCTTACCTTAAAATTAATAAAGGGGTATGGAAAATAACTTTCCCAAAATAACTTTCAAGATATCAAGCTCTTGCGAAGAGGCGTAAGCCATCTGACTTACAATTTGAAACAGTAGTTTAAAAACACCATGAAGGTATAATTTCAGATCTTTGTCAGAAAATGCGCTAAAATGAAAATGTGAATTTTGGGGAAAATAACACCGTATAATAAAAAATAAAAAATAAGAAAATACACCAATTTGAAAAAAAAAATAACAAAATATCAAGGTCCCTACCGATTAGGCATAAATAAAACAAGAATATCAGTTGTAATTTATTGCATTAGTAACAGTGAGTCTCAACCTAATTTTCGGCATAATCACCACCGTTGTTCTGGCATGTGTCGTAGCATGGCACTAAATTTTGTATGCCCATGGTATATGTGTCTGACAGCAAAGACTGGAACTATCTCTACCGCAATGTAGCTGTCAAATCCTTGCCCTGCCAGAAACCACCTTACTATCACTTACGACGTCCGGTCTGCACAACTCACAGGATTGCTGGTGGCTCTGTGCTAAATTCTGAGCGTGCAATGTAGGCTACATCGCAGTCGGTGGGAGACTTTATGAGAGCTGCAATCTTTAACCTAGAACTGTCCTAAACCGGCTGCATTGCAACTGTACCAGATTACAGCTACATGCCACTTCTTCCTGCCTGCATGTGTGTGTGTCGCTCTCCGACCACTAGTGCTTCGTATAGGCACCATTGGAGCTTTTTCAGGATGCCCCTCGTATATGAACTTTCAGAAGCTTTTATTATTAGTGTCTCCCTGTTTTAATGTGTTGGTTAGCTAAATCAGGTACCTATACAATGCAATTCTATAAATTCCTTGTGTTAAATTTCTAATACCTACATACCCTTTTCGTCAGCAATAATGGTATACTAATTGCATGTTGTCAGATTCACAGTACTTCACTTGGATATACTGTACTGAAGCAGAAATCCCATCGATAATGTAAGGAAATATGACACTTTCTTTTGTTCGATTCAGTTGTTTCACTTATATGCAAGAGAGTTGTTTGCTTTACAGAGAAGAGAGAAGTAGCTTTATTCATTGAAAAATGAGTCCGCACTCATAGTTTTTGCAAGCAGAGGGTTCCAAACCTCAGTGGAAATATCAACATATAATACCGAGAATATATAAGGAGACTGATAAATTACTAATTGTATTTCTTAATCAATCACTCTTCACTCTTATCTCATTTAGTCGTACCTTTAAAAATTATCAAGTATTTTATTTTAAACTTACTGCATATGACAAAATTCCATAATCATTCCTTAGCTTGTGAATTGTAATAATTTTCCAAATTCACTATTTTGCAGTTTGAATTCAAATCATAGAGAATAGAGAAGTTAAATCAATTTAATAGAAGATAATATTGGTACTTAGCAAGACCATACGTGGATCTGTATGAGTTTATTATTTCCATTTGCAAAAATATCGATTTAGTTTAGTTTGTAATTGTCAGGGTAAAATGTAAATTTTGTCCTGGAAAACCTGGAAAAGTCAGGGAATTTCATTTCTGCTTGTTTGTAGCCACCCTGTTGTTGCTTGTAAAGTGGGGATACTGTCAGCAAGTATATCATCTTGGAATCATAAGTGCCAATATCTTTGAATTATTGGGAGAACAGGACACTAAGATGCCTTTTTTTTTTCAGGGAGATGGGGTGGAGGGATGGAATTGTAAAGATGGGTGTTACTTAGCTGTGTTTTAGGAGGGGGTATACACAATAAAATATGGTGTAATTATCATTTTTAACCTTTGTTTTAAAAGTTGTTCAATGATGAAAATGTTAATTGGGGGTCATTTTAAAGGGGGGTTGTATTTACCACTTTGCTTCCCTCCCCCCTAAGTTCTTTACTGTTTTCATTTTAAAATGTTGATTTCCCAAGGGAGCCGTAGCCCCATCGGCTCCACCCAGGGACAAGCTTATTTGTTTCAGTTTAAGTAGAGTATGTTTATCTTCCTTAGTTTAAAATTTAATCACAAGATTTAGAGAAAAGGAAAAATACACAGTCAGAATATAATATTAATAATCGTTAATATTGTTAACGATGAATTGTACATACAGTGATAAAAATATATTGTATATGAATTTATCAGATATTGTCCTCATCAAGTTAAAGAGTTGTGGGAAAATGCTATTTGAATGGGAACACATGATAAATGCAAAATAAATATGTGGGTATTCACAAAAGACTTGAAATATATTATTGCATAATAAGAAGTCATGAATTACCATAAAGGCACAGTTGTAAAATAGTCTTATGGAAAATTTTGTTTGATATAAAGGTGCCAGAATTTAATTAAATATAACACTAGGCAACCTAAACTTTGTTCTGGTTGCAAAATTAATATCCTAGAAGATACTTGTGTTGATATGTATGTAGTCTTTTAGTCATAGTACAAAAAATTTCTATATATTTTGGCATTAATGAATACTATATTGAATGCTATGTGCCAAACAGTGTTGAGTAAAATAGCATGGGTAAAATCAGGGCTCAGTCCCTTGTTCTGGATGTTCTGACAGTATCAGAACGTCAACATTTAGTGTGTACATTACATTCCTTTTTATTTTGTTGAATGTTATTTTGGGTTCTCAGGCATTAGGAGATAGTACTAAGTTTTCTAATTCTGTTTAAAACAACGTTTGCATAATAGTTTATAGCAATAGTGCAGTAATTGCCAGCTTTTTGCCATAACACTACTTATTTAATGCTTTGCAAATTCTGTAATAATGTTTTTGTTGCCATTACTTCTTATTTTAAACTTTTAAGGGGTTGTTATTGTGAATTTTTCATCACATGAATGATATTAAAATTACTTTTTCTTCCGTGATTTTTTCATAGGAAGAGGTAAGAGACCAAAAGCATCATTTATTGTATGTCTTTTCAGTTTTTATGTTTGGAGATTTATGCCCTTTGAGTTTCAGTGTGGAATTGATCCCAAGGATGCTTTTTTACCTGAATTTTTTTTCTGCATGTAGAGTAGCATGATAATTTATTGGTTAGGTATCCTGTTTGTTTCGTAGTTTATTATTTTTACTTGGAAGTGGAGCAGTGGAAATGTTTATTTTTTCCAGCTGCTTTCAGCCATGTATTAATTACAACTTGCATGTTTGCTTGAAATAACACTTCACATTTGTTTATAGTTTGCAATTTGTCCTGCATAGAATTATTTTTTACAATATTTCAGGATTTGTGTGTGTTAACTGATTTCACTGCTACAGTGCAAATTTAACAATGTTGATTTATATCATCATGTAAATACATATATTTGAACATGCACAAATAAATTGCCACTAAAGTTCAGAAGACAGCTTGTAATGTACAAGGGAGTTTATGCTTTTTTTGCAGGACCACGTATGAGGGGTAAATGCAAAATTCAGGAAATTGTTTTTAGCTTTTACTCTATTGGACCATGAAGAGAGTATATATAATGCAGATAAATCTGTGTTCAGGCTGCAGCAGAAAAAAAGTGATGATAACACCAATACTAGCACAAAAGTTTGCTAAGCAGCTTTGAAATGCCCCTCCCTCCTCCAAATTAATCCTGTCGATACTGGGCCAAAATTTTGGAGCTCCCACTTGTGATTGAAACTGAGAGAGCTAAGCATTTGAATATGGAATTGCTCTAACAATCTTCAGTCATTCTGATAAACGGGCCAACATTTTTTTTTAACTGAATAAAATGATAGTTGACCATCTTGTGTTTTCATTAATATCTGTAGATGGAATTCTAGCTTGCTAATTTTTCATTTTTCGCAAAAACATTTTTTCATTAAATTAGTTATGTCATGTACCAACATTATAACGTAAAATCTCAGGATAAAAAGTCCAGATGGATAAACTTGCACAAGAATAAAATTCAGAATAAAGCTGTGATAAAATGTTTAATATAATAGATGAAATTGCACTTTCATGATGTGAAAAAAAAAAGTTACATTCTTGTACAGTTTAGTGGCATTTGATTTGTGCATATGAAGGTACATAATAAACTAAAACGTAAATTTCAAATCCTTTATTAGTGATCATCATAAATACAAAGGCTTTCGCAGAGAAGGTGAGACTAATTCCTGTATAGGAAAACAGCGACCTCCATTGGCTAGCAAATGTACTAGGGTGAAAATATGGGTCATTACCTGCAGATTGAGACCAAAATGAGCGCAATAGGTCAAAAAGTCATGACTGCTTAGCAGTTAAAAGACAAGCATGTACATGGACTAGAGGTCTGCACGGGCTCGGGCCATGCCCTCGGGCCTAGGCCCGGCCCGGCCCGCGGGCAGGACTCGGGCCATAAATAACCAGAACTTCTCGGGCTCGGGTCGGGCCCGGGCCCGGGCCTCGTGGCTATTTTGTTAGCGAATATTGTCATCGAAAAATAATTTTTAATTATTGAAATTATGGTTTACTTCGAGAATGAGAATAGGAGCACGAACTACAACAGTGCCCATTTTTTTTTCAAATGCTGAATTGGAAAGTAATTTTAATTATGTTTTCGGGCTCGGGCCGGGCTCATGTTTACTTATTATCGGACTCGGGTCGGGTTCGGGTTTCATTTCCTCGGGCCGGGCCGGACTCGGGCCTTACAATTTAGGCCCGTGCAGACCTCTAACATGGACCCCTCCAAGAATCATTAAAATGAAACAAAAAAATTACAAACCACAAATTTTTTTATTCAGAATCAGCCATATCGAGTAGACGTACATCTTTTTCAAAATAGGTACCATTCATTGACAGCTAAGCAAGCGTCCATACACTCCTGCCACTTTGTGAATGTCTTTTAAAATTCGTCGTCTTCAGGTAGTGAACTGAAGAAACTTTCGCTGCGGTGATCACTTCTTTGTTCGTCATAAACACGTAAAAGTGGAAATAGCCAAAAGTCTCAGGGTGCAAGGTCGAGGCTGTATGCTGGAAGCACTCTCACAGACATATGCCTATCACGAATAATTGCTGCAACAGTATTCACTAGCATCTCGTTAATCACTGTCCAGGATGCGGAAGCAAAGCGCCTGATTCATGCCTATCTTTGAACAACTTGTGCCATCGGTACACTGTGGCTCTACTCAGTCTGTCTTGATCGGCATATGCCTGTTGAAACATTGCATATGTTTCCACAGCACTTTTCCCTAAACGAGAACAAAACTTTATGGCATGTTGCTGATCATCTTGAATACTTGAAATCAATGTTATACACAAAAACCTGGAGAGGTAAATGAAACATGTTCCACGTAAATCAACACAGCTGCTTACTAACGTGGTTTCTCAACATGTGACACCTTCCTACGGAAACAGAATGAGTCATCCTACACGACGCGACTAGTGCCGAAACCATAGGCAGTGCTGCCAAGCCAGGAATAAATCTGTCTCACCTTCTCTGCGACAGCCTTTGTACATATTATTTTGCTGATACACCTTAGATTAAGAATAATAGTTAATGGGATTATAAAGTGAAAAATATAAATATGGCATCACTCATTGGTTAGCCTTAAGTGCAGTATCCTACAACTCTGAAATCTTGCACATCATCATTGTCTAGGAAAATAATTGAATTAGCAGATTGCGCAACGGTGCTAGAGGTCCTGGGTTCGAATCTCAGCCCGTCACACTGTTATGGGGTGAGATGTCACACTTGATAGAATTTATTCACAAGTAACTTGTCATGTGTCCCTTCTTACTTCAGTCTGAAATTCTCCTAAGGTTAATCAATATCTAAATGCATGTGATTTTTGTTTAAAACATGAATTTGCACCATAAGGGTAAAGATGTATGTGATTGTATTATTTGAGATCATACTATGCAATACAGCTTTAACTGCTCCGTGTGTGTCAGCCATAAATTATTTGCATATTTTAAAAAATCTCCTTGGCTTTCTTGCTAAATACTAACATACGTTTGCATTGCTTTGTGACATAATGAAACATACTTTATTTAATCTGTAGTTTGGTAATCTTTTGCTGCTTTAAGTGGACTAACTTTCTTTAAATACTGGTCAGTTTCTGTGTAGTACATACTTTGTTAATAACAGGTAATTCACTGTAAGAACTGTTTAAGGGAACGTAATGCAGATCCCATACCTGAAATTTAAAAAAGGAAGGACTTTGAATTGGACTGTGAGCTAGTAATAAAAAATCAATACTGTATGCAGTAGAATATAAGGCTATATGAAATTGTAAATTGTTGTTTAAAAAAACTGTACAAGTTGTATGTACTTTTAACCATAAACAGCAAAACTGCCTGGAACATAACTGGATCATTGTCTTGAGAAACATAACCACCACCCTGTAGTACTTTAGCACTATTGTTGGTCTCTCATGTAAACAGATCCTGTTGATGATGACCATGTAACACTAATGATAGCTACCGTAATTTACGCTGAAAAATGAAAAGTAAACTTATCAGAGAAATTACCTATCTCCGCGTAACCGCCAAACAGATATCTTTAGATACTAATGATATACTGTTTTCTCTCTGGGGCAAAGTTTTTACCTGCCAATCTATTTTTAATGAAAATATTCCTTATAAACTCACAAGGAGAAAAATAATGACAAGAAAATTTATAAAAATAACACTGGGGAACAAAAAAAAGATTTTATTTTGCGGCATAAAGTTTAATAACAGTTTCAGCACACAAAACAGCTGTGATTGCCAATTGTATGATTGGTTCAGTTGAATTGACTCCAGTTATAAAAATAAACACACCATGGAAAATGTAGGAGGTAAAATTACTCTACGCTTTTCTCGGTAATATCAAAATTTGATAATAGGCTGAAATTCCCATAAGAAACTTATTTATTTATTTGTAAATTGTTGCTAGGCAACTTATGAAGCATTGCTAGGCAATATATCGGACACTCAACAAACCTTAAGGAAGAATACCAAAACATAAAAATGGTTTTAGAAAAAAAATTTAATATGCTGAACATAAGTGGCTCGTGTGTGTGGATTTGAAGATGGTGAATTTTTTACTAGGACAGCAAAGTGGGTACACAAAATATCCCTGTTTGCTATGTTTGTGGGATAGTCGTGCTAGAGAAAAGCATTGGACGATAAAAGTTTGGCCCCCAAGGGAAAATATTATTTAAAAAAGCTAATATCATTCATGAACCGCTGATAGATAGGGACAAAATCATTCTTCCGCCACTGCATATTAAACTTGGGTTGATAAAACAGTTTGTCAAGGCCTTAGATACAAGTGGTGATTGTTTCAAATATATATGCCACACTTTTCCAGGACTAAGTATTGAAAAATTGAAGGCAGGAATCTTTGACGGACGACCACAAATTCGTACACTTATAAATGATGCCAATTTTACAACTTACATGTCTTACATCGAATCTGAGGCCTGGCTGAGCTTTGTGTCCGTCGTCAAAAACGTTTTGGGGAATCACAGAGCAGAAAAGTACCCCGATATAGTTGGAAATATGTTGAAAAATTTTGAGAAATTGGGAGCTAATATGAGTGTGAAGATACATTTTCTACATAGCCACATTGACAGATTCCCTGAGAACGTTGGTGATTTTAGTGAAGAACGGGGAGAAAGGTTCCATCAGGATATAAGGATAATGGAAGAAAGGTACCAGGGACGGTGGGATCGCCACGTGATGGCCGACTACTGTTGGAGCTTACAGACGGATTGTGCTAAAAAGCAATACAGCAGGAAATCCTATAGAAAACGTTTCACATAGTTTGTTACTTCATTGTGTACATATTTTCTTAATTATTATGATCATAGGCCTATATAAATTTATTTTTATAATAATGATTGTAATCACAAAAAGAAATATTAAATTGTTGTTGGAAGTTCATTTATATGTATATCTTATGTTTCCGCCATTTTGGTTTAGTTGCATTTATTTCATAAATTAGAGCCAATTCAGGAAATATATTATTATATCATTATTCAGCAGCATGAAATTGCCCTAAATTAGCTCTGAAACACTGTGCCGCAATTTCACTGTTCCCCAGTGTAATCTGTGAAGGGGGAATTCTAGAAGTAGAATTGTTTTCTTGGATGTTTCTGCTCATTTGACATTCTTATTTCTTCAGTTTCACTTTGCCCTTTCGTCTTTCTTTCCACAGAATATGTAAACTGGAGCCATGCTCATTTCTAAATCAGTTTCTTTTTCAAACATTCTCTACTTGCCTTTTCATGAAGTTATTTTAAGAATTGTGAACATTCAGGAATGTGTGACTGTTTAAGTTGTGTTAGTGTTGTGTGGAAAGACTCAAAAGTTTGATGAAGGCATATTCTATTATCTTGTCAATTTTGTATGCATTGGTGTGAACTCCAAATGATATTTGTCCACCTCCCCAATGGTACAGTGATAGCATTGTTGCCTTGTAATCAAGGGGTCCCAGGTTCGATACCTGTTGGAGGCACATAGTGGTTTGGATCCCACTTTAAAGTGTAGGTCCAGTCCCAATTAGCCTTACTGTGCATAAAGTGGACTTAAAACACCAAATCAATCAATCCACTACCAAAAAGTGTATTACTTCACTGCTGAGTGTCAAGAAATAGTAGACAGCTCACAATATTCCATAGAATTAATATTTTGTCAGTATCGCGGTAATGTTGGATCAAAGTGAAGAAGAGAAAAATGAAGCGCAAGTGTGATATTGGTGAATTGTTAATGTAGGAAAATTACTAATATTATAAATATAAAGCTTTTTAAGATTTGTCTGTAATCTGCCTGCTTTTTCCACTAGGGTGCCTATAAAATTCTGGAATGTATTCCAAAATGCTTTAATTTCCGTATGTAGTTTAAATGTTTTGAATTTTAAAATTATTCTGTCGTGTGAAAACTAGAATGGTATCTAATTTGAATGGTTGGTCCTCAGGTCCATGAGCTGGAGAAGGCCAAGCGAGCACTGGAGAGTCAGCTGGCCGAGCAGAAGGCTCAGAACGAGGAGCTGGAGGACGAGCTGCAGTTCACGGAGGATGCAAAACTTCGTCTCGAAGTCAACATGCAAGCCATGCGTGCACAGTTTGAGCGTGATCTTCAGGTAAGCTGAACTGACGAAATAAGTTTCTCTTGGATTTTATGTAAAATTGGTAAAATTTCATTTTCCGTTCCTTAAGGAATGCTGCTTGCATTATAAGTGTCAAGGAAGTCTAAAAATTAAGTTATGAAGCTGTATGGGGAAAGAAATGGGCTCTGCATCCGGTAGAAGTTAGGGTGAATGAGCGTTCAACTGGCGATCTTCAGGACGATGTGTTAGTAAAATTGATATTTCTACTTTTATGCCCCCAATTCCTTCATCAATATATTATCTTAGAATAATAGAATACTTATAGTTTGAAATTTCTAAATATTCAGAAATACTTGAAGTTGATACAGTGTTTTTAAGTACCGTATTTACGCGTGTATAATGCGCACTTTTTTCCAAAATTTTTGCCTTTCAAAACTGTGGTGCGTATTATGCACGGAATAATTCGGACAGGTAAAATTAAATCACGCATTTTTTTTTCACTATGTCACTCCGTATAACATGTATATATCTACAGATTGCCTTTCTTTAGCAATAATAATTTTAAAAAAATAACTTTTTAATGCGAAATGGCCGTTTTCCATGAGTTGTCACTTAGTAATGGAAAGTTTTGCAACATCGAGAAAAGCAGCACCCGTTCTGGCGGCATTCAAGCACGCACCTCCCGTCACACTGGAGACGTATCAAGCGGTATTTTTCGCGGGAGAAATAACTTCCACAAAAATTGTTTTCGCCTTAGACATGGTCATGAACAGAGATCGGGCGAAAAATACGTTTTTTGCACTCATTCCCTTCAGAAGCACTCTACCGCTCGCAAGTGGGTCTGATCTAAAAATAAACACCAGACCACGCTTCAGTTATATCCAATAGCACTTGACCTCTGCCCTCCCCTCCCCCAAGCGTACCAATGTTACCCGCAGCCGACGGCTGCTAGCCAACATGCCAGGCTTGTTTTGCCATTGTGATTTCGTTTGCTCTTGGATACATGAGAAGAGATCGAATATGCTTGGATGCTATTTTAAATCGACTTTGTAGCGTACAACTTCCGGTAATCGCTTTCATTCAAAACATATTCTTTGTTCCCTGTAACACTTCATAAAGAAGTGAAACTGTTATAGATAATCAAAGCCACATAGGCCACCTAAAGATCGTCAACACTCTTAATGCATGTTCATCCAGGTTTCCGCAAAAGTTCACTTCGATCTTACTTGCATCATAACTCCCGTTTACCACTTTCTACATTTTCATGACTGTGCCGATGTCCTAATATTTGCCAAAAGTGTTCCGTTGGCAGAGTGACTTCTCCCTCTTTTCTTCTCAGCAAACGTTAAAGGGGGGGGGGCAATGCCGATTGTCTTCTTGCTCGTGTGTGCACACAGGCTGATTACAGGCAAGGGTGGAAGTGGACCGCTCTTTCTTTCCTTTGACTTCTAAAATGGTCAACCAGTTCTGGATGCATTCTTGAAAACTAACAAAAACCATAGGACAAGTATAAAAAAAAAATATTAAAAAAATGCCCCCCTACCCAGCTTTCTCCGCCACTGGTCTGCACGGCAATGTAATAATTGCAGAATTCAGGTCTTATTTTTTTCTTTTTTTAATGCTATTGTATTGAAATATTGCCCGTATTATTGTCTGTTGCAAGGTAAAATATAAAGAAAGGGTTTATTCTTTCTTCTTCACACAGCTGATAAAAGTTCAGCCTTCGACAGTTGCATTATCTTTGAAATACGGAGGATTTTCCCTGACCACCTGTTGTTCGAACTTCCAGCTGGTCGCCTTGTTTTTACGCTGCAACTGGCGCCGGTGTTTTGTCTAGCGTCTGCGAAGTTGTCGCTTGTGGATAACAGCAATGACTCATCCAGCGCGAAGGCAAGTCATTGTTTTGTATCTCGCAAAGCTGTTTTGATTTGACGATAACGAAATTCGATCTTCAGAAAGAAAAAGAAGAGTTAAAACAACTTCGTGTTCTGCACCTTTATCTTCAGAACCTCAATGTGTAAGCTGCGAACGATTTTTAAAAAAAAATGCTCAATGTATAAGCTGACACCGATTATCGTCCATTAACGTGAGAGTAAATAAAGATCTCCCATTTTGATATCTGAAAATGCGCAGGTTTCATAAAGCTTGTTTTGAGTTAATTTTATGCTTTTGGGCTAATCGGGACTAAATATACAGTTTCACTTTAGTGAAATCTAATTCCAAACCAAAATGATTATCGAGTGCGACACTGTTCAATGTGTCTTAGAATACGCATTGGGTGCAAATAGATCGCAAGTTGCCCGTTTCCTTTTTCACGCTGGCTTACAATGCAAGTCGAGGAAGAGGAAGGACTGCTCCCTGGAATGGGGGAGGGGGTGAATTAGAAGTTGGTCGAAGGAAGGAAAACGTGACATTTTTACGACGTATTTTACACAGCCGAACCAAAACGAAATTTACAGCCCTTTTTTTTTGTGCCTAGAAAGGTGAGATCTTCCGAGATATCGTATCTTACCAGTTCATCTTGTAACAGACAATGCTCTAGTAGATCCGTATTAAATCCAACATTCATTCTGCCCGATTATCTCCAAATAATCGTTTTTGGTGCAAATTCCAATAACAACCCCTTTGAAATAACTACCTTTTTCCTGGGAACTATGAAAGGTCGTTGTATCGAGAGTTGACTGTAACAAATATGAAGGTAAAATAATTACGTCAACACTTACCAAATAGAAATAATTACTGTATATTTACTGCGCTATTGCGGCTTGACTCACGTAAATAAATAAATAACGTTTACACTTAATTTCGTCATTCACTCCCAGTTACTAATACAAGAAGTCTGAAATGTCCTCACTTCCATCCATCTTGTTCGATATTCCCGTTACCTCAAAACTTTTGATCATCATTTCAAGGGAGATGGAGTTCTATGCCTCACGAACCCATTCAAAAACAATCGGCAGTGACGCACGTTTCACCCATAGGTTTCACCCTCCCGCTTAATGCGAGTTCATGCTGCCTTGATGTCATCCATCTATTATAAGCATCACGCACTGCGACCTTGAACGGGTGGTTGATAACTTTGCTCCCTCCTCTCCTATGAAAAGCCCAACATCTGGAAGTTCAAGGTCGCGTGGTGAATGCATCAGCTACGAAAGCAAGGAAAAGATCGTTTTTATGATCTACTGATCAATTTTAAATGAAATACGTAAATGAAGAAAGTCATTTCTGGAACCTGAATTGTACTGCGCATTATATAAGAGATATATTTTTTTGTTGCTTTTCCCCATCAAAAACGAGGGTGCGTATTATACACGCATGCGCATTATACACGCGTAAATACGGTATATTCATTTCCCCTCTCTTTGAGCACACCAAATAGCCTATATTTGCTAACATTGTTCATTACATGTCACCAATATTGTAATAAGCAAGCAGCGTGTATTCTGTTGTAGCAAATACCCTTCTTATTTTATGATTTTTGATTTGTTTTAACACTGTGTATTGTTTCAATATATATAACCAGTGTAGCAGTTCTTGAAAAGATGCACATCTGAATCATCGAATAGCAGGAACATTTTGTTTATATAAAAACAAATCAGGCTTGATAAAGTGAACGCTGTGGTAACAGACAATTACGAAACATTTTAAAGCACCCTTCTTAGGTTGCGAGTTGCTGCTTTATTTCTTGGTGTTGAAACCAACGTCACAATCACAACCAGGACTAATTCATTCATTGCATTTGACATGGCTCAGTCTTTCGCTTCAGATTACGCTACATACCTGACAACTACTGTGCATTTTTTTTGTAGGCAAAGGAGGAGCAGGCAGAGGAGAAACGCAGAGGGTTGCTGAAGCAGCTCAGGGACTTGGAAGCAGAACTCGAGGACGAGAGAAAGCAGCGCACAGCGGCCCTCGCCTTCCGCAAGAAGCTGGAGGCTGACTACAAGGACTTGGAGCAACAGCTGGAGATGAACAACAAGATCAAGGAAGATGCCCTCAAACAGCTCAAGAAGCTCCAGGTTGGTGCCTTCCTACTATAATGGTCCATAAATGTATAAGTAACTAGCACCTGGGTGTTGCTTGCTGCACTCATATTATTTTTTCTGTAATAATATCCATACAGTAGCATATGTAAAAGTTTGCTGGCTTGGAACTTGATCAGTAAATTAGTAATTTTTTACTAATTTGAAAGTTCCACTGCATCAGGTTTAGAAATCCAGTACTTGTTTAACAGATTTTTACAGTTCTGTATTTTTTTATAGTTGCATGCCATGACGAGATAAGTTACCAACTAGGGCTGAGCAATACCGAAACTGATGTATCGATATTTATTTGCCGATACCTACTGATACTTTTCCGGCATTTTTAAGTACTCCAGGAAAGACCAAAATGCCGTGAAAATTTCACAAGTTTTGTGTCAAAAAACTTAATTTTGTCATAACATAACATGCAATTTGATATTCTGATGTAATTCTAAAATATTTTTAAGCAAGAATCTTGTAAAATGGATGTATATAATTATTATCTAGTGGAATACTTAATCACTAACATTAAAATATATTTTGAGCAACTTTTAATTGTTACAGTTTTCAAACATCGGTATCGGTGAGAGTATTGGTTCAAAGTGATATCAGCTCAGTCCTATTATCAACCCAACCTTCATGCTTAGTAGGGATGCACAGATTAGTGGCTGACTCAGTATTGGCTGATATAAGCACATCACTGCATCAGTATATTTGCCAAAAATTTAATCATCCTTTATTTCTTATCTAGTTCAAAATTCTGACATTTGTTATTTTTTATGAATATAAATGCAGAAGTAATTTGTGTATTCTGATTTTGTAATGCAGTTCAATAGGTTTTGCCTTACAATCAGTGTATTTACGTCACTTACTTACGTAAATTAATGGAGGTGGTGAATAAACAATTCAGGATCTTCATGGAACTTTTGCTGTTTTCTATTGGAATCTGTAGAATATCAGTTATCAGTGTGGTGGAACCACGATTTTACATTTCCCTGCACTTTTAAAGTTATGTCCTCGGAAGAACATAAAATCTTAAGTTCTACCGTATCAGAAAATGTATATTGGATCTTTATATTTGTATTAGCAAAAATTTCATCTCATTCCTATTAACGTAGTATGGTGATTTATGTTTCTGAGAAAGAAAGCTTTGGGTGCAAATTAATATACTGAAGATAAGTACACGCTTATCTGTGAAACAAGTTTTTATGAAGTTCTATAAATTTCAGTTCCCAAGAGGATGATAGCAGTGGCCACTGAAATTAATAAAACTTCATAAAATTCAGTTTTGTGGATAAGTAAGTACTTCATTTCAGTATATTAATTGTGAGGTGATATGTGCATTTCTGTCTGGAAATTGCAATCGGAGAAACTTGTTGCAAGTATGCATCTTAACAGTTTTCGTGAGATTTCATACTGTGAAAAACCCCAGGTGGCAAGTGTTGCTTGTTGCCTCTGTGCAAGATCTTCCTTCGTGGCTGAGCTGTATTGATATGCGACTTTTCGTCTTTGTTCAGGCCCAGGTGAAGGACTGCCAGCGCGATGCAGAGGAGGCCAGAGCTTCCAGGGATGAGCTGGCCAATTCCACCAAGGAGACCGAGAGGAAGCTGAAGACGCTGGAGGCTGAGCTTGTGCAGATGGGAGAGGATCTTGCAGGAGCCGAGAGGGCGAGGAGGGCTGCTGAGGCCGAGAGGGACGAGTTGCAGGAAGAAATCAACAACAGTGCTAACAAGGGGTGAGGATAACACTATTTAAAATTATAAATCTCAATGTTTTTTCGTACTGCAGAGTTCAGACCTTTCAGATACAGTCATATCAGTAAACCCAATAGATTGAAAGAAGAAACTGTTAAGGGACCTTTTCAGACACTTGTCGTTTGCAAATGAATCTTCAGAAATAAATGCAACCTCTCGTACTGGAGTGACACACAATGCTTTGACTGGGTCATTTTCTCAATGACTTGCATTGTTTCGCCTTGGTCTCTTGATATCACATGCTTTTTTGTACACGCTGGAGGGTAATGTGCCTATTCCAGTTAGTGCAATTTGTAGTTGCATTGCATATCACTTGTCGTTTCAGTCCTAGAGCTTCCTATTGTAAAGAAATGCATATTGTATACAATCTTCATAGCCCCAAAATACACAAGAGTTTTGGCACACAATACAAAGCAAAGACATCATTCCTGTAAAATTTTCCTGGCTGACTATTGCCCCTCAACAGAAGTGCTTGTGACTACTTTTTCTTTGTAAAAACTTTGAAAATCCTTTGATCCAATAAAAATTATTCTTGCCCCTTATCTGTTTTGAAATATGTATTAAACTTTTTCAAAAACCTGATTGAAATTTCGTATTAAATTTGAATCAAATCATTGTCTCAATTTGTTGTAAATATTTTAAAATTTTATTTCTTAATAGTTTGAATTTAAATCTACAGCTGGAAACCCTTAAGTCTTTTATATTGCAGTGTTTGATCCTCCCAGTTCACTGGTAGGATAAATTACAGTAATTTATCTTAATATATCTGTTGGTTATGAATAATTTACAAACATGTTTACTTTCTCCGACAGAACACTATTGGCTGATGAGAAGCGCAGGCTGGAGGCGAGAATTGCAACCTTGGAGGAGGAGCTGGAGGAAGAACAGTCCAACTCTGAAATCTTAATGGACAGGGCTCGCAAAGCTCAGCTATCGATAGAACAGTTGACAACAGGTGAGGTTTCACTGTTAAGAGTTTGAAGTGTAAATAGTACATGTGGGTCATTGTGAAATTTTAACTGATGCTGATCAGGTAATGATGTGAAATTTGCAGATGACTAATGTACTATTAATCCAGTAGTAAGTGGCAAATGTTCTGTGAAGACCCTAATTAATTAATGTAATCGGGAGACTGTAGTGGATTTTACCTCAGGGAAATAAATGGCATATTCTGGAATTTTAACTTATAGAACCAGATTGCATGAATTACGTGGAACCCAGACTTATTTTCTTCTATTTTACATTTTCCTGTATTACGCAGGTCAATCATCATGGTCTCAATAGAACAAAATCTTATAAAAGTTACAGCAATTTGCTTGTTTCCCCCCCCCCCCCTAATCTTGGTCCCACAAGGTTCCACTGTAATACTTTTATGCGAGCACACATTCAGTTATAGGCTACTTACAGAAATATCGGATTGGTAAAATTGTCAGCAATTTGTTCAAAATATTGATTAATATTAGTGGGTGAATATTCCACTCCAATTATAAAAATTAATTTACCAGAATTTTGTTTTAAAAACATTCAAAAATTACAGAATATAAAATATACCTGTTATGTAATCGCAAAATAATTTTTTCACATTGTATTGGTACAAAATCAATGGAAACTTCAAATTTTCCTTAACTTCCAAGAGAATTAGTCTGTGAAAGCGTTGTGCAGCATTTTCTCATTTTCTCTGCCATCTGTAAATAAAATCTAACTGATACTCGTATGTTGGTATTGGCTCAGCCCTATTCCTATTCCTGCTTCACTCCTCAAGCTACAATTTAAATTTCCTGGCTGCTGGGCCTTCAAAGGCTTTTGAGTGGGCTCCTCTGCATTATTGCAGATGCTGCATTTGCAGACTATTATAATGTAATACATAAAATGCTTGCACATGGTGTCCGTTTGTTTAGTGTGTCAGATGTGAAGTCTTACAGAACTTGTTTTAATTTGGAAAAATTGTATCTTTAACAGATTTGGCAGGCGAGCGCTCGGCAACCCAGAAGCTGGAGAGCCAGCGGATGCTGCTGGAGAGGCAGAACAAGGAGCTGAAGGCCAAGCTGAGCGAGCTGGAGACTGCCCAGAGGACAAAGACGAAAGCCACCATCGCTGCCCTCGAGTCCAAGATCAACAACTTGGAAGAGCAGCTCGAGGTTGAAGCAAAGTAAGTGAACAGTTTGCTCTGTTTTGGAATATAAGAAGGGGGTTGGATTCATGTTCAGCTAAGGCCAATTGCAATACTGGCTGATAAAAAAGATAGAAAAAAAAGGTAAAGTGCTCCCCTGTGCTTAGCACCACGCCATGAAGGCATATAGGGGGTGTGGAGGTAACGCCCCACACTTTCTTGATCCGGTCATGAATGGGGCTGATGTGATCAGCATCACGCCCCTGTCCGCCTTTACCCCCCAGGTACCCATGTTATTCGACGCTGGGTGGGAGCCGGGGCCGCTTCCAACGTTAGAAAAGTTCCCGGATTGAACCGGCCGGGGATCAAACCCAGGACCTTTAGCATGGTAGTGACACGTTACTGACTGAGCCACCGTGGCCAATTGATGTTTTCATAATTGTTAATTAATAAATTAACTAAGCAAATTTCTTCCCCTTCATACTGCTTCCATAATCTGTCGTGGACTTAAAAAAAAGGATTGTCAGTAGGTAATAAATATATTGATCATAAATTTGTGGTTTTCTTACACTCTTATTTATTTACTGAAAATATATACAGTTACATTCCAAGATTTTACATTTTCCCACATTATACATTCAATCTTAACTTAGCAAAATGTTATAAAATTTTCCTCTATTTTTTTTCTCCTCCAGTTTGCGCTCCTTAAAAATGTAAAATCGAGATTCCACTTCATAGTGTTGAATATACGAGGGGCATGTAAAAAAAAAAGGGCTGATTTTATTCTCTGTAATAACCAATGAAGTATTTTGATGGTGCATACCCTGGCTACTTTTCTACAGTCACCATGATGCTCCAAGCATTTTTGGTACTGTGGAACAAGTTTATGTAGACCTCTGTGTAGAAATTGCCGCCTGGGATCTCAGCCAGTAGAGAACTTATGTCTTGAGAACTTCACTATCATCGAAACGTTGCGAAGCAAGCCACTTTTTGAGGTGAAGGAACAGAAAGTAATCACTTGGGCCAAGATCGGGACTGTATGGTGGGTAGGTGATTAAAACGTTCCCATCGGAATTTTTGAATTGTCGCAACAGTACGGTCAGCTGTGTGTGGGCGGGTGTTGTCCTGAATAAGCAGAATTCCAGACCGTAACATTCCTCTTCGCTGGTGTTGAATGGCACGTTGCAGATTAGACAGTTTTTGGCAATACACATCTCCTGTGATAGTTCATCCCGGTTTTAGGAATTCCATGAGGATTACACCTTTTTGGTCCCAAAACACGGTTGCCATGATTTTGCGATGTGATGGTGTTTGCTTGAATCTCTTTGGTTTCGGTGAACCGGAGTGACACCATTGCATGGATTGCTGCTTGGAGTCACCAGTGACTGTATCCAGTCACTATGTGAGAAAACAAGTCATCCCCATCCTTCTCCCAGCGGGCCAAAAAATCTCGTGCTGATTTCATTCTTTCATCTTTGTGTTTGTCAACATTTTTGGCACCCACCTCGCACACAGTTTGCAATAACCCAGATTGTCCGTTACAATTCAGTGCAATGTTTTATCAGACACTTTAGGAAACTCCTTGCCTAGAACAGTAATGGTGAAATGGCGATTGGATCGCACTTTCTCATCAACACATTGCATAAGGTTGTCCGTCTGAACACTAGGCCTGCTGCTCTGCTAGTCTTCATGAAGATCTGAATATCCTTCCCGAAAATCATGCCACCATTGTCTTATCTTTCCTTCACTCATTACTGTTGGTCCGTAAATGGCACACAATTCCCGATGAATGTCAGCTGCACTCAGTACTTTTGCGTTGAGAAATCTAATCACTGACCTAATCTCGCATTTTGTGGGATTTACTATTACAGCAGCCATTTCAACTTCTTGCTACTCGCATGCACCTCCACACTGAGAAATATACCTCTGTTGCAGGCACAGAACACTAAAGCAGGCTTCCGTGCACGCGCAGCGTCGTCAGTGTTGCCAGTCCCAAGTAGAAAATTATCGGTCCTTTTTTTTGTTTGACGTGTGCCTAGTAGTTTCCCTTACTATACGCATTGGAAATTAATTCTCTAAACCTCAGGATATAATATAAACATGTAATGTTACATAATTTATGGTGGTCAAGCACATTAAGTGATCTCTCGCCATTGCTCTTCAGTTCCATGTAATTTTCTTTCATTCCCATCATCACAATTAGCCTAAAGCAAGGAAACAAAATATCTTATGTAGGATAATGATGATCAAGTGTCTGTCATTTCATTATTATTGATAGTGATCATTTCTCCTGAACTATTGCTTGTTTCTAAATATAAGACTAGACAAAATTTCCTGCTCTTAGGAATTTGGAAGTATCTGTGGTAGTTCAGACGTTAGGGCATTTGACTACCATGCGAGAGACCCAGGTTCGATTTTCAGTGGAGGAGAACCGGGAATTTCTCCACCTATTCAAGTGGTTCCGGCACCCACCCAGCGTCATATAAAGTCTGTACCTGGAGGAAACTCGTGGGGGTAAAGGCAGCCATGGGACGTGGTGCTGATCACATCACCCCCACCTTCGGCATGATCAAGAAAGTATGGGGTCCTAACTCCCACCCCCTATACGCCTTCATGGCATGGTGCAAAGCACAGGGGAACACTTTACTTTTTTTTAGGAATTTGGAACAAGAGTGTTTAACTAATAAAAATGCTAATACATAATTCAAATGAGAATGTATTATTAACTATTAGTTGATATGGTGCTCTGTGGCCATCGATGTATTCTGTATGAAGTGTCAATTAACTATTGTTACAAGTATGTGTAATTGAAAACTGTTGATGCACAATATTTTGTATGTTAAATGTTGTCACTAATGTTCTTTCAGGGAAAGATTTGCTCAGCAGAAGACCAGCAGGAAACTGGACAAGAAGTTGAAGGAGTTGCTGATGCAGCTGGAGGATGAGAGAAGGCACGCAGACCAGTACAAAGAACAGGTAGAAAAGGTGAGTCAAGCAAAGAACATCTGGAATCTTAAGTTCCCAGTGACTTAGCCACTATACTCTCAACTCAGTGTTCTGCATAAAAGTCGAAAGTGTGATCAATGTTTGCCACCTGTCTAGCAAGGAATTAATTTGATTGTTTGTAACTTCTTTGTAGAACAATGGGTATCGTATTTCATCTCATAATCATTGCACTCTGTTTTTTCGGTCAAAAATTGGTTTATAACCTTTCATTGTGTAATCATTTCATCAACATGTCAGATAACAAATCCAATGATAATGGTACAGATTCTTCGGACATAGAAGATTAAATTTTCTAATTCCGTACTTCGCAACACCATAGTAAATTTTCTTGTGTGCAATATTTTGACTATAATACAGAAATTAATAGCAACTAATGTGTTAACTTTTTGAAATCCGGAAAAACGTTCGCTTTCCATCCATCCTAATCTTGCACCAAAAATAGTAATAAATAATTTCTAAGTTCTGGTAATACCAACACATAAACAAAACCCATAATGGTCACACTTCACCTTTTTGCAAGAAAAAAATCATAAAATTGTGACAATTATGCAGTGAAATACTGTAAGTTGTGCAGAATAGATTACTTCCACGTATCCACGAAACATTGCAATTAACTTGGAGGGTACAAACATTCCATGCAGTTACCAAATTCACATGTACTTTGCTACATTTGTTGTAATATTTCAGTTCTAAATACATTCATGAAATCCTGCAGATCATAGTTGTTTTTAACATTTGAGTAAGCAGTTTATTCTTTACGTAGGTGAATGCTCGTGTGAAAGCCTTGAAGCGACAACTCGATGAAGCAGAGGAGGAGATAAGCAGGGAGAAGGCACAGAAGAGAAAAGCCCAGAGGGAATTAGAAGATATGCTTGAATCGCACGAATCGATGACACGAGAAATTAGCAACTTGAAAAACAAACTTAGGTAAGCCTGTGTTTTGCAATTCAATATACAGGAAGCGTCGATATAAAGTCAAGTTGTTTCACGCCTTTCTACAAAATCATGTCTGTAGGGTTTAATGATGACTTTTTTAAACGAGATTGCAATTGCATTACCTTGTTATAGCAGAAACTTTGGTAATTACGTAATTGTATTAATATGTCAGTAGTTACAGTCAGTACAATATCTGACTAATACATGGATTAATATTCCTATCTTATACGAGGTGGTATCAAAAGGTTTTGCCTGTTGAGGTATAATTGGTTTAATAATGGAAAGATTGAAACAATGAACATACATATAGTTTGCCTGTAGTGTCCTCTACTCAGAGTTACCCTTACTCATAGTGCCAGCATTTTATCCAGCCCTCAAAACCAGTTTGGAAAAATTCCACAGAAAACTCCCTGCCCCACCGTTTAGAGCTGTTTTAACCTCCTGTAGGTCATCGAATCTCATGCCACGAAGCACAGACTTAGCTCTGTATAGAGAACACCGCAGGCAAACTATATGTATGTTCATTGTTTCAATCTTTCCATTATTAAACCAATTATACCTCAACAGGCAAAACTTTTTTGATACCCCCTCGTATATGTACACAATCTGATTTCAGGAAGAAAATTTTCAGTCTGTTTTTCTTTATAAGCAACTTTGATACTCACCCAACCTGGGAGCAATAACAACACCCTGTATACTTCACTTCAACTATTTGTTAACATCACTGTCATACAAAATATTTTGTAGTGTGTAATGCCCAACACATGAAATGCAGCTATGTAATAACCATCTTTACAATTCCAGCTCCCTCAAAAAAAATCCTGCATACGCTAGTGATTAACATGATTGCTTCAACAATTTACATACCTTAGATTCATTGTAAATGGTATTGTACTTTTCAGCAAAGCAGTACAGGCAAACGATGCTTTTTTTTTAGTGCTTTAAATCAAATTTTGTTTCGCAAGGTACAACACATCCTCGTGGACTACAATTGATCCCAAACACAGACATATTCAACCCACAATGAAGGACTGCTATCTAGAATTATTTAAATATGTGGCTACACATAGAGATAGTTAACTAACAAAGATTCTTTTTCATAGTGAATATGATGGGACAAGTGACACTGCTTCTATGTAAAGAATCAGAGGGAAAAAAAACTTGGTACTTCAAATTCAGGTAATTTGTAATCTTGGCCCGGCCCCTACTTTTGAATACCAGTGGATTCCCTTTTCAACCATTAAAGAGTACCAAAGAGTTTTAACACAGAGGAGCCCCCTTTCCCCCAGTGTTTCTGCATGCTTTCCCCAAGCAGGAATGAATGTAAGTAATTTCTGTTATCAGGAAAGGTAGAAATCCTAATTGAGTATCTACACTTGTGTGAAAGTAAGGGTCACTTTAGAACATTTAACTGGTAACACTAATTTCCCTGCTTTATAAAACGTTTCCGTAAAGTGTGTATTGGTTTTGTAGATTGTGGAGAAAACTTCCCTGTTGAATGGTGTAGCATGCTTGTAGTTATTTGCTCCCCTTTTTGTATTTATTTGCATATTAGTATGTTGCTGCTGTTCTGAGAAAATTTTGTGTATTTTTTTTCTTTTTCAAAAATCATATTACTTTTAGATATAAGCTATTTTGTATTAAATAAGGTTGCCTTTGAGCTTTCCCTTCTTCCATTGTAAGGATTATTTTTCATAGAGATTCAGTGTGCATGCCTCAAAATGGCTTTTCGTCTACAATTCATCAGTTCAAAGGGTTCTGAATTTGATTCCCATTGGAGGCACATTGCACGGTCACTACAATCCCACTTTAAACTATGGAATCGTGCAGTAACCACCAGTCACTCTTTGCTCTTCTCCAGAATGTACCCCGTTTTACCACATTCCTGATGAAGACTTTCCGTTTAGAGGTCGAAACGTTGAATTTTATCTTTGTACAGATTTCTCCAGGTGCATTTTTATTACTGTTTTATTAATATGTGTGCAGTAACACAGGTTATTGCCATTTTTGTTAATTAAGATTTCAGGAATCATGGAAGTTGTATCGAGGTGATTTTTCCACCAGTCACTTGAATTTTTGAACACCCTGTGTCCTGTATTAATGTATGAACACAATCTGTTGCAGGAGAGGAGGTACTCCTGGTATAGGACTATCACGATTAGGCCCATCTAAGCGAGGCTCCATACAGACCGGCGCAGGTGGTGACGACACAGTTTCCACAATCCAAGATGATTCTGTGGACGGAGAGGAAGAGACCAACTAATTCCTGCCGTACGGAGTGCGGCCACACAGATTGAGTAACTTATCAATGACCATGTGATTGTAAGTCGGCTGAAAGCAGAAGGGAATTTTTGTAGCCAGCATTAAACTTATTGGACGTTCTCCTCATGTATTCAGTACATGGCCTTTTTTTTTTTAAACAAACAAATAAGGTATAATTGATAATATTATTATTATTATTATAATTTAACACTGTGATTTAGTAAATATATTTTCTAACAAACATGTTCTTTAGCAGTGGTAATTGCTGAGGAACCCAGACATTCCCCATGTAAAAGGGTCATTCCAGATGTTGTAGGTTTAAACGCCTCATTCTGTGCTTGTAGCATTTAACACTTCTTGCATTAACATTTCTGTGAAATATTATCAAGTGTTGTTTCCTGAATGAAAAAGAAATGAAGTTAGGACTTATTATAGCTGTTTTGCTGAACAGCCACGTGGAAATAGAATGTGAATTCAGTGTAAGATAGTGTTTGTAAAGAAATAAGAGATAGGTTAATTCATTTTCTCTTTTTTTAAAAAAAAAAACAAGAATATAGTCTCTTCGGAGACAATATCAAGTGATGATTTTTTTCTGCCTTTGGTTCCCCACCACAGAATGCCTTAATAAAGGAGAGGTAAGGAGCTGCTAAAGTGTAGAATGATTTTTTAAAAACGTGTGGATGCCGGAGACATTGGTTATGGTCAGTCGTGTCAAATTAACAAGTGGTGCAAAAGGTCTTTGTACCAGGAGACTCAAGTACCTGTACAAATTTTGAAGTGAAAAGGGTTTAATTGTGTAGGAAATTGTACAATTACTTGATAAAACAATATAATAATCTGTGGATAATAACCCCAAGATTGCCTTCTTTTCTACTGTCCATAGGAGCAAGAAAAAGAATCAGGAATCAATATACTTAGTATTTTTTTTGTAATTGTAAAAAATTGTCAAAAAACAAAAAAATCTTACTAATGCATTTTTCATTTATTATGGTATGAATGATGTCATTTTTGTATAGAAAGTAAATTTTTGTACATATTCTCTTTAACCCTTAAATTGGTACATTGTAAGATGGCCTAATATGGTTCAAAGTTGAACCCAGCTTAGCCAACTTGCGGAATGTGAGAAGACGGCATTTCTTGTTATGCTGGGCCTTGCTGAAACAATAAAAGTGAGTTCCAGATTACTTATTTGTTTTATTTCCTGCATCATAATTTCCTTCTTTCCTGATCAATACTTTAAATTGGAAACTGGCAAAAACTTGAATCTCGTGTGTAAAGTGTAGAACGATTTAGGTTCAGGAAATAATTTCTTGGATGTTGGTCATAAGACAGAATATCTAAAAGTATGCATAGTTAGTTTTTGACAAACACTAAATATGAAATAACACACTATAATGTTTTTCATGTTTCTGAAAGGTTTGAGATGTATTTACCGACCATGTTTTGTCACAAAATAATGCGAAATTATCTCTTAAACACGATTTAGTGTATTTACCGCTGCGACATATTTTGAAGTCTAAATTATCCTATGTGAAGCAAAAATGGACTGTTTTACACAGGAATAAACTTAATACAAGGCCTGTTCAAAAAGAAAGCGAACTCTTTTTGTAAATTTTGTATGTAAATTCATTGAAGATAATTTACGGCTGAATCCACTATCCCAGAAGCTAATGGCATTCTGTAGAAATCACAAACTCATTTTCAAAGCTTTACAAAAATACTACAGGAAGACAATGGTAACCGAACTTTTCCTTAGGACAATGGAGCCAAAATTTCTAAACATTTTGAATTCCTGAACTTGTGCAATTTGTAAGAAATTGGTTTTGTTCCAGGAATCTCAATCCACCTGCAATCCTTCCAGTTTCATTTGTGTTCCTGGTTCCAGTACTAAAAGTGAAGGGATGCTATTGCCCCAATTAAGAATATGTTTATAACTTTATTAATTTCATATTTTCCAAATATCCAAATTCTTCTATATTCCTCCAATGATTTGGCCATGAATTTGTCAGTGGCCCCACCTAGGATAATTTGCGTAAGCACCTCCCCACCCCCTTCATTGTCTCCATTTCTACATGCATCCAACCCCATCCAGAAATTTCCATTTTGAACACTGCCTTGTTCAGATTGAAAATTCACTTACGATTGTCCCAAAATTCCCTTTCCAACTTTTAAATCCCCTGTGTTATGCTTTAATCCCCTCTTTAAAAGAGTTCGAACCTGGGATCTCTTGCTTCGTAGCAGGTTATGCTCATCCCCTCTCCTCAGTGCTGTGCACAATCTATACCTGGGTAGATTTAACCTGTATTTGGTCCTCTAAAAATACATTCTTGTATACAGGGTTCCTACGCATCCTGGAAAACCTGGAATTTTAAAATATTCCTTCCAGGCATGGAAATGTTATGAAATTTCACATTTTTCCAAGCTTTACCTGGAATTTTGGAGATTGTCCTGGAAATTCCTTTGCCCCATTTTATTTGTATGAATTACAATAAGTTTTCATTTAAAACAGGTCAGTGTCATGACAGTGGTTTATTTACTTATGTCACGTTGCTGTGTACTGTAGTCATAGTTTTGTAATTGAAGTATAATGCCCCACGCTTTTGTATTTTGTATCGCTTTGAGGTAGAAAATATGATGATAATAATAATGGTTAAAAAAAAGGGTTTGCTATCCTAAATATTCCAAGTTTTCCAAGGATATTATTCTTGTTTATTTGTAATACAAGATGGTAATTTTTTATAAACTTATATATACTTGTGTTTATTTTTTCTACCTTTGTATTTTTTCTGTATTATTGTAAAAATTAAATAACCTTCATTATACTAAGAAATAAAAGATGTGGAAAGGAGCAGGTGTAGGGGAGTTGGGAGCCTGCATTAAAAAAATTTAGAACTATTTTTTTTTAATAAAAGAAAATATGTAATGATGTGTACGAGGGTCACTATTTATATTTTGAGCCCAACAATGAAAAAACAGGAATTTGGCATTGAAAACTGCTTTATTGTTTTTCGAAGTATTCTCCTTTATGGTCAATACACTTTTGCATTCGTTCGAACCATTTGTCAAAGCAGTTTTTCCAATCTTCTTGAGACACCTCCATAATATGGTTTTTGAACGCATCAACGGTGTCTTCTGCCGACGAAAATCGTTGTCCACGCAATTTATTCTTGACATTCGGGAACAAGAAGAAGTCATTGGGTGCCAAATCAGGACTGTATGGCAAATGACCCATCAATTCGATTTTTTGACTATTCATAAAGTCGGTTGTTAGACGAGATGTGTGACTGCTGGCATTGTCTTGATGAAGAATGATCCGACGGCGTTTGTTTGTTTTCCGTATTTGACCGAAGACCTCTGGCAAACAAATCGTTGTGTACCATTCAGAGTTGACCGTTCTACGTTCCTCTAAAGGCACAGTTGCCACATGACCAGTTTTCCCGAAAAAACAGGGGACCATTTGTTTCGATGTGCTTCGAGCGCGAACAATTTTTGTTGGATTGGGTTCATCTTGAAACACCCATACAGTCGACTGCTGTTTAAGTTCCGGTTCATATGCATATATCCATGATTCGTCACCTCTTACAATCTTATATATTTCTTTTGAAGCACCACGATTGTATTTATTGAGCATTTGTTTGCACCAATCGACGCGAGCATCTTTTTGAGTTTTTGTCAAATTGTGTGGGATCCAACGAGAACATACCTTTCTCGCAGCTAAATGATCATGTAATATTTTATATATGCTGGTGGAACTAATGCCTATGGTTGCCTCAATCTCACAGTATGTCACATGACGATCTTGCAGTATTAGGTTTTGCACAGCATCAATGTTTTCTTGGACAACTGATTTTGGACGACCTTAGCGAATCTCGTCGGTGAGCGAATGGCGGCCACGATTAAATTCGTTCTACCAGCGTTTCACAGTGGCAAAGGATGGGGCTTCATCGCCAAATGTGGAAGTAAGTTGATCGATGCACTCTTCTCTTGATAATCCACGTCGAAAATCGTAAAAAATCATCCCACGAAAATGTTCACAAGTTAATTCCATTTTATTGTTGTCGCGCAATCTCCAAGGCAACATAAACAACACAAATGAAGCTATTGACAAAACATTTGAAGTACGTTATGGTCAATAATGCCAGACGATTCCGTGCAAACGTCAAATCGTGCCTAACTTCAATCAGTGTTGCCAAGGCTCAAAATATAAATAGTGGCCCTCGTATTTTGCCATGCTTACTTTCTACACTTGTCCTGGAGCAATTGTAGAAAATCCTTGAAAAGTCCTGGAAAATGTCCTGGAAAAAATTGCATGATTTTGTGTAGGAACCCTGTGTATAGTACATAGTTACTGTATGTAATTCTGTTAAGTATATGATCAATGGGTGAACCCACGTGAGGGTCTGCAATTTTAGATAGGGAAATAAGAATTGAAGGAAATCTGGTTAGTAACAGGGAATATATAGGTCTATACTTCGTTCAGTAATGATAGCACCATCACACAATCATTTTTCAACTTATTTGAATGCTGACTTTATGTTTAGATACAGGATAATAGTTCATGTTTTCTGTTGGAATAGAGATTATAAAAGCTTCCACATGTGCATGGCAGTGTGGAAGAAAGATTCCCCACATTCTCGATTCAAAGCCATGGTTTCCCCTCCAGTTAGCCATCAATTAGATGCTGGCCGAGCCCTAGAAACATCATTTTTTACAGGGATGTGGCGGGAAAATTTTGTTCTGAGATTCGCCCACCAACTGGGATTCCCCGTGTGGCAGGCATTACAGATACTAGAGTTTGGACACCAATTAAAATGTAACAAGAAGACCTACATAAAAACGAGTTACATCAAAATTTAGCTTATTCAATTCTGCGTTAATCTATGCTAGCCAATTTTGTTCAAGTGTGCCTTATATTTTTTATCGTCGCGAGAACAAAAAAGTGACTTTTTTTTAATTTTGCATATGATCGCTGTCTTTGAAATTCTGTAAATCAATAACAGGTTGTCATGATTGTTATGAAATTTTAGTAGGGTGCAGGCAGAAAGGTTTTAAACACAATTATTAATTTTCAGGTTTTCAAAATTTCTCAAAAAAGTTATTTTCAATTTTGCGAAACTACTTTTTCTTGCTATTGGCTAGTCTTACAAATACAATATTAGTCTTGTTTTGAAGCTCTCTGCATCCGTTTTTAAAATCCATTATGATTTTCAATTCACATTTCGAAACTGATTCTCTACAGATTTTTATTCAGCGGAGCAAAGCTGTTCACAGAACTTGGCAACGCTGCACACAGCAATGTTCCTTGAACCGTGGAAACTACTGGCGGGCGCTACAAGTCTATGCTTGCTGTGTTGCCACGTTACACAAAGAGCTTTACTCTTGTTTCTTTGCCCAGTTTGCATGATGGTATGGATATAATTGCATTAGTCAGCCGAAAAAAACGTAACGAGACATTGTTACATCTCAATCGCATTGTAAAATTTGTACAAGTTATTGAAAGTCAGGAGAGGGATGTAAATGGCGAGAACACGGCCTCTTTACATGATGTTGAAGGCCAATTATAGTCGATAAATTGATCAAAGAACTTGATATAGTGAAAGGAATGTTGTGTTTAAATCTTAAAACATTGTGTATATATCGATACTTTATTATATCAAAAAATTTGAGCTTTAAACACTTTGTAAGGCCTCTGGTTGGGCTCTCATCTAGAGTCCAAATATAGCTCGGAGTGAAGCATTCACTGCGCATAGGTGAACATCAAACTGAAGCGACATGATGCACAGTATTGAGAAAATGGCACATTCTGAGAGACATGTAAGAAACATGCGACATATGCATTTTGCTGTCTCTTCGGTTCGAGAGGTTGCATTGATTACTCAGTGTTCGCTTTCAAGCGACACATGTCTCTTCGGTGTGAATTCTCCCTAAGAGCCATGCAATAATAACCAATATATTTGTGGCCAAAAAATAACATCGGAGAGAACACACAGGAAAGTAAGTATTTCTCGGAAGTAACGTGGTTTTGTTGACATTAATTTTGTTCATTACAATGTAGAATAGGACAATATTGGAAGAATTATGGTCAGTGTCTTGCATAGGCGTAACTTGTAGGGGGTAAGGGGGCACTTGAATCCCACAATTTTCAGGTTATTAAAATTACAAGTTAAAGGTACTTTTGTTAATCTCATTAGATCAGAGGAGCAAAGTAATGGAGCTTTTTTATATCACAAATTTAGCTGTTAGCAAAACAGTCCTAGGAGCAGGTGGGACAGAACTCCATTCCTGCAAATCAGTTTGGTGCCGGAACTCTGTGCTTGCTGGGACATTCAACATTCATTTTATTTATTTAATATACTATGCAAAAGTCCGTCCTTTGTTACATTAATTCTTGTAAACAATAGATGAAGAGGAAAAGAGAAAGTTTTTGTCTCCTGTCAGTGGGTGGTCCGGAAATTTGGAAAAAAATAATATATTTTAATTTTGGCGAGTATTATTCGTTTAGGATATAAACACTATAGATCTTGTGTTTATATATTTACTTTGAATACAATAATAATAGTAAATACTATTGTCTTAATATATTATTATTAATAGTAGTAGTAGCTCTCTTGTGTATTCATTTGTGGTTGACATTCCAGCTATTGACTGCAACCTCTTTTAAGTGCTGCCTGGGTGCTATTTTTATAGGATGGAAAATTTTTCAACCTTTGTAGAACATGACCAGAATTTGCCTAATTTAAAATCTCTTGAACTGAATTGGGGGAAATAATAATATTCCCATTTTGCTTGAAATGTAGGAAGTCAAGTTTTTAAAACAATAACGTTTTCTTATAATTTAGTGTTTTAGTTTGTGTAAAATAATGTACGTACTCTAAAAAAATCAACACACGAATGTAATAAGTGAGTACACCAGCCATATGCAAAGTTTCAAGATTTTGCTATGAAGGGGCACAATACATCTTTTTACATTTTGATAGGAATTTTGCAGTGTTTGGGACTGACTAGTCACTATGTTACAAGTAAAACTGTTACTTTTTTCAGAAATTCTATCTGTAAGTAGCTACTTTTAGAGTTCTTTGCAATAGAAGTAAGTAGTGACATTATAAACAGTTACTTTAAAACAATTACATTTGTGATTGAAAATATGTTATGTGGGGGAAGATCTAAATTTGACATCTGTGTTTCCAACTGTTTTCTCCGGATGCTAAGGTGAAAGCATTTTATTTTTGTGGTATCGTGTAATGCAAGGAAGCTTTGTTTCGATATATAGTTGATTTTGTGTTCCAGAGATGGCATTCCAAGGGTCCCAGGTTTGAATCCTGGTCGGGCTTGGTTGTTTGTGAATGTCCATTCATCGATTTCATCATTTCATCACTCATCCCCATCTTCGCAAATTAGCCAAGAGGCACAAAACGCAAAGTAAAATAAACTAAATCAATCAATCAGAGATGGCGTTCATGCAGATACGACTCCATCTGGAGTATCATGATATGTTAATACTAAATTCAGAATTTGAGCTCTTTGATAACTATTTACAATAAGTTTGTATACTAAATAAAGTTTTGAAAAACAGTTGATATCAAATGACAGATAACTATAATATATACTTGCTTGTAATTACAAATGTACCGAGAAATTTTAGTAGGTTACTACACGCTTTATTTTTGAGAGGACCTGGCTCCCTGCCGTGGATCATAAAAGGCGTATAAATATCACCACCAAATGAAAATAATATACAGAATGTAACATTTGTATTCCTACACATGGATTTTCAAAGAAAATGCTTTAATATCTGAAAGGAAATACACTTTTTTTAAATTGTTTCTTTACAATTCAATAACTAATATCATTAGGAACATAAAATCTTGCCCAAATTCTGTTTAACCAACGACAGTAATAAATTAAATGAAACTGAAAGAGAAACATGCCATTTTTTGTACAACTTTTCTATTCCTACACTTAATAATATAAAAGGAAAAAGTATATTCAGAGTAAATTGACTGACAGTTCTAATATTTTGATGCATATCCTTTGGCTTTAATTACTGCTTGACACCTGTTCTTCATAGAATTAACCAGTTTCCGACATGTTTCAGAGCTTATTTTATTCCACTCAGCTTGCACAACAGTTTTCAACTCCTGCTTTATGGACTCGCCTCTTCAATATTGACCATAAATGCTCAATGGGATTTAAGTCTGGACTTTGAACTGGTGTTTGTAGTAGTTTGGGCACATTCCATATTAGCCAATTCATGTTAACTTGCGCCTTACGCTTACTGTCATTGTCTTGTTGGAATCTGTAGATAGGCGGCATGTCCATTTTTTGGACACGCTGCTTTACATTGTTCTTCAATATGTCCAAATAGACATATGCGTCCATGATACCATCAATAAACTGGATGGTACCAACACATTTGGAGGACATACAGCCCCAAATCATTAATGACCCACCACCGTGTTTAACTGTTGGAACTGTGTTAATGTAATCATTGTATTTATTTGATTTTCTCCAGACCCTATTTATCCAATCTGACCCGTATATATTAATCTTGGACTCATCTGACCATATGACATTATCCCAAAATTCCTGGTCCTTGTGGAGGTGCTCTTTCGCGAATGAAAGTCTATTCCTGCGATTCACCTTATTTACATACGGCCTCTTTCATGGTATTCTGCCATGATATATGATATCTATGCTTCCACAAGGCACGTCGGACAGTTTGATCGGACGTCATCTTGCCAGCAACATTTTCTACTAACGGTCGGTCGTAACTGAGGAACACTTAGTTGGGGGTTTTCTCGCACTCTTTTTAAAATAAAGCGTTCATCACGTTTATTCAACTGTCTGTCTCTCTTTTAGTTTTCTCGGCACATTCTGTGTTGAACCTTCCTCTCTAAATTTATTTATGATGTATTGAACTGTGGAGTGTGATTTATTGACTGTTTGTCCAATTTTTCTTAACGAATAACCTCTAAGGGCCAAATTTATAATAACATCCTTCAGATCGGAACTAAGTTCCTTCACCTTGCCCATTTCGAACATGCTGATAGATACAGTATGTAACATTGTTATTCGGACACATAGAATTTCCGAGAAAAAAATGCCATATCTACTAGTAAATATAATCATTTTCATATGTACTTGGAAATTAATATTAATGAAGGTTTCACCAACAAATGTCAATAAAAATATATGTTCAAAGTGTATAAACAGAGAGCATATCATTTGTGTGAAAAGAGAAAAACACGCTTTTTCATGCAACATTGTTATTCGTACAGGCAAGCGTTTCAACCTTCCTCACATACAGCGCCACCGCTATTCGGGCGATTTCGTGCAGTTTGTAACTTCGTAACAAGTTTGAACATGCAAGCGCAAGCGGAATGCTGGCATAGGTATTGTTGTAGGCCTATCGTCTATATATCAGCGTGTTCCAAATGGGCAAGGTGAAGGAACTTAGTTCCGATCTGAAGGATGTTATTATAAATTTGGCTCTTAGAGGTTATTCGTTAAGAAAAAATGGACAAACAGTCTATAAATCACACTCCACAGTTCAATACATAGTAAACAAATTTAGAGAGGAAGGTTCAACACAGAATGTGCCGAGAAAATCAAAAGAGAGACGGTTGAATTAACGTGATGGACTCTTTATTTTAAAAATAGTGCGAGAAAGCCCCCGACTAAGTGTTCCTCAGTTACGACTGTTAGTAGAAAATGTTGCTGGCAAAATGATGTCCGATCAAACTGTCCGACGTGCCTTGTGGAAGCATGAATATCATGGCAAAATACCACGAAAGAGGCCGTATGTAAATAAGGTGAATCGCAGGAATAGACTTTCATTCGCGAAAGAGCACATCCACAAGAACCAGGAATTTTGGGATAGTGTCATGGTCAGACGAGTCCAAGATTAATATATACGGGTCAGATGGGATAAATAGGGTCTGGAGAATATCAAATAAAGACAATGATCACATTAACACATTTCCAACAGTTAAACACGGTGGTGGGTCATTAATGATTTGGGGCTGTATGTCGTCCAAAGGTGTTGGTACCATCCAATTTATTGATGGTATCATGTATGCATATGTCTATTTGGACATATTGAAGAACAATGTAAAGCAGAGTGCCCAAAAAATTGACAAGCCGCCTATCTACAGATTCCATCAAGACAATGACAGTAAGCATAAGCCGCGAGTTAACATGAATTGGCTAATATGGAATGTGCCCAAACTACTACAAACACCAGCTCAAAGTCCAGACTTAAATCCCATTGAGCATTTATGGGCAATTTTGAAGAGGCGAGTCCATAAAGCAGACGTCAAGTCCAAACAAGAGTTGAAAACTGTTGTGCAAGCCGAGTGGAATAAAATAAGCTCTGAAACATGTCTGAAACTGGTTAATTCTATGAAGAACAGGTGTCAAGCAGTAATTAAAGCCAAAGGATACGCATCAAAGTATTAGAACTGTCAGTCAATTTGCTCTGAATATTCTTCTTTGTTTTATATTATTAAGTGTACGAATAGAAAAGTTGTACAAAAAATGGCATGTTTCTCTTTCAGTTTCATTTAATTTATTATTGTTATTGGTTATACAGAATTTGGGTAAGATTTTATGTTCCTAATGATATTAGTTATTGAATTGTAAAGAAACAATTTCAAAAGAGTGTATTTCCTTTCAGACAGGCACGTATCCAGGAATTCCTTTCGGGGGGGGGGCTCAACACCATTTTTTTAAGGGGTATAGTAAGAACCTCACAATTGTGTGTTTAAGACCAGTGGTGGCAATTGGGTTCCAAAACGAGGGGGGGGGGGAGTGTGCGGAGGGCGTTGCAATGAAAGTTTACTTTCTCTTGGTAGCCAAGGCTTAACATTAAGAGGTCATAATGTTGAGGCAAAAAATAAAAAATGGGGAGCAACTATCCCTTAAATCGTTGCCACTGTAAGGCTATCATTTTAATCAGAACGTGAAATCGGAACATTTTTTACCACTCGACTCCTCTGTTTCCATGCATTAATATTGTGTGCCGGAACCATCTCAGTATGTGGGTTTGTCCATTTCTTCTCATCAGGCATAAAAACATCTATGGTGTCTTTGAGTGTTTTTACGAAGCTGTTACATACGCACGGGATGGACAATCCACTCGACAACGCGAGATTCAAATTGTGGGCTGCGAACTGGACGCAGACAGCTCTCGAATATTTCTCTCTGATTCGAGCCTGAACACCACTAACGTGTCTTGTCCTCCAATTTTTTCAGCTCTTATAAAAGCCGAAACCCACCAAATTGTTCAGATTCAGGCCTTAGCACTCACAAGTGTTCAAAAATGCCTGTCACAGCTTCCGCTGTCTTGTCATATATCGGCACGAAACAAAGGAAGTCTTCTCGCATACAGGTGGATCACGAAACAATTAATGCACAGTGAAAACCCTTCCGTTCCCAACACATCTAATGTTTCGTCTCTCAGTATGATGAAATGCTTACTCATTTATCTACAGTGACGTGCCCAAGGGAGGTTTGGTGAGGTAATAACCCCATTTGACCCAGTATTCCTTTTTTTTTTAAAAAAAAAAAAAAAAAAAAAGAGGAACGTCAAAAACAGGGAAAAAATGGCAAAATCAGGACTGACCACCAACAATAGTATGCGTAACCCCTCTCCCTTCCGAAAATCCTGGGCACGCCTCTCTTTATCTCGGACACATTTTTTAAAATCAACTCACCAGAAGTTTTTATCATCGTATTGGAGATTGAAGTAAGATGCGTTCTTCCTGCAGGTTTGGATATGATCCTTTAGGGTGCTGTCGTCTGCCTGCCTTCACACCTAACCTTAACAAGGCCCTAATTTTCCATCCTTGGGACTTGGATTTTTAAGACTTAGGAAGGTTTCAGACCGAAGGGACACGCGATACATGTCGATTGGAATGGGCCAATCAACAGCAACGTTTCACACCGTAGCGACACAAAAGGCCGCACAAACCTAATCTTCAGGCGACACGGTGTGAAATCTCCCTTATTAGGCCACTGTCATTGTCACCTCGAAGTAGCAGCTCTTGTTGACCACAGAAAAAAAATATCCTCAACCGGTGGGAATGCTCCTCAGTTTTCTTCTCTCTCCTATATTTTCTGTGCATGTTCACTATACAGGCAACACCTTACGATTTGATATACACAGGACATGTACTATGTAGACATTTTAACGAAAAATCGGTTGAAGTCAAGGATGGCTAGGTGGCTCAGTTGTTAGAGCCCTGATTTGGGTCCTGGTAGAGCCTGCAATTTCCGCCTAAAATGTCTACATATGCAACATCTTCTTGCTTTCTCTTCTCGACATTCATAAAATTTTCGGCTGTCTCTTTATGGTAGTTAAGTGTTTGAATGTGGTTCGAACCCAGTAGGCTTAAACAAAAGTATTTTTTTATGCCATGAAATTCTCGGACTGCATATACGAAATTTAGTTCTGGCAAAACTAAATCATCACTCAAAACTTTGCTTTTCAGTTGATCTATGCAGTTTATTTCTGTTTTAATAAACCACTCCAATATCCGGTACTGCTGAAATATTTACTTTAGAGAGAGACCTTTGATCTCTTCGGCCCTTGAACCGAACTAGCACTACACTGAGGCCCCGGAAGTTCTGCTGTCGTCAATGTCTTCATTTTCGAATCACTATATCTTATAAAGCAATCAGAGGATGCTGACTGATCTGATCACCAATCGACTGTATGAATTGTCACACTTACCTCTGAAATCTCATTAACCGATTCTTTGTACAGATCAACCGAAAAATTGAATCCGCGTATTCATATCCTCATTATATTCTAGAACGTTCCGCAGATAAAACGATTCATTAATGTTTCCAGTAGTTGACTCCTTCTCTCATTCAAGAACGTACCCTCTCCCGCCTTCCAGAGATTAGAAATTACAACGAATCGCCCTACGTGTGGCGCTACCTTTGTTGTGCAGCTTCCAAATGCTGACAAGTTTCTACATAGTGCTCAAGTGCGCTGCGACAACACCGAAAGCGCAAGAAAAGTGTACTTGCAATATTATCAACAACAGGGTTATACATAGAACATTCTCCGTCTTGCCTCGATAATTGTCTTATCTCCTTAAATCATCGTCACATTATTCAAAAAGCCAAAAACCTGATTTTATCTAGTGTAAAATAAAAAAAATCCCTGGGGGGGTTCGAGCCACCTCAACCCCAGCTTGGATACGTGCTATTAACAATAACAGGGTTATAGAACATTCTCCATCTTGTCTCGATAATTATTTCTCCCAAATTATCATCACATTATTCAAGAAGCCAAAATCCTAATTTTATCTAGTGTAAACAGAAAAAAATCCTGAAGGGGGGCTCGAGCCTCCTGATTCCCACCTTGGATACGTGCTATTGACAATAATAGGGTTATAGAACACTCTCCGTTTTGTCTCGATAATTATTTCTCTCAGATTTATAAATTTATTATCTTCACATTATTCAAGATGCCAAAAATCTAATTTTATCTAGTGTAAATTGAAAAATTTCCTGAGGGAGGGGGGGCTCGAGCCATTAACAATAACAGGGGTATAAAACATGCTCTGTCTTGCCTCGATAATTATTTCTCTCCTTACATTATTTTCACATTATTTAAGAAGCCAAAAACCTAATTTTATCTAACGTAAACTGAAATATTTTCTGGGGAGAGGGTCGAGCCCCCTGTGCCCCAGCTTGGATACGTGCTATTATCAATAACAGGGTTAGGGAACATTCTCAATCTTGCCTCGATAATTATTTCTCTCCTTAAATTATTGTCACATTATTTTATTTCACACCACAAGAAATCAAAAACCTCATTTTATCTAGTGTAACCGAAAACTTTCGGGGGGGGCTCGAGCCCCCTAAGCCCCCCCTCTGGATACGTGCCTGCTGTCAGATATTAAAGCATTTACTTCGAAAATCCGTGTGAACTGCACAAATTCGCCCGAATAGCGGTGGCGCTGTATGCGAGGAAGATTGAAACTCTTGTCTGTACGAATAACAATGTTGCATGAAACAGCGTGTTTTTCTCTTTTCACACAAATTATATGCTCTGTTTATACACTTTGAACATACATTTTTATTGACATTTCTTGGTGAAACCTTCATTAACATTAATTTCCAGGTACATATGAAAATGATTATATTTACTAGTAGATATGACATTTTTTCCTCGGAAATTCTGTGTGTACGAATAACAATGTTACATACTGTAAATCGGAAGTTTCTTGCATGGATTGTTTTGTAGTGATCTAAAAGAATGTGGGTGATTGTCTTTTCAGTAAGAATTTACAATACCGGACCCTTCCGTTTCTATCCTAGTTCATATCCTCACGAAATATGTATTCCCGATGAATTATCTGAGGTTAACATGGGGGTGGGGTGACGTGTTTAAATTGTTCATTAACGTGTAGAAGTTGTAAAATAAGCTTTTTAATTACCGCGATCGTTCTCCGTATACAAGCATGGAAACCATGTTTGTTCAACGAAGCGTTCACTTGTTCAGTAATCTGCGTGGTGTGAGGAAAATGGCGACTTTGAAGGTAGGAAATCAAGTTCTTTCTTTCGTAAGTTTTTTTTTAGTAACTTTTAGTTGGGTACATAATAATACGGGGCATTCGTTCATATTTCACATAGTCAATAATTTAGGACACTTGATCACCATTGTGTAGTTAAAATTTGTCGCTCAAGTGCTACGAAACAGACATTTTTTTACGGTGCCCCACAAACCATTCACGGTAAGGTTCGGTTAGGCAAACAAAGTTAAAATTTCGTTCTAAAACGTAAAATATTGACATCTGTTCCGATCGCGGACCACTCAATTTCGCTATTACAAAAATCGGGGAGTTGTCCGATATTGAAAATTCGCTCCTTACACGTGCAAAGGGAGGGGGTAAAAATAGAGAAAAAAGGCTTCCGTGAGAATTGAAATAATGTGTTTCGGGGAAGCAGACATAACAAGCTTATTTTGCAATGTTAAAGTCGTGCACAACGTTAGTTGGATTGCATATAATGTCCAGTGTTCTCAATCCAGGAAGGAGGATCTGGTAAATATTTTATCAACGTGACAAAAATAATTAATCAAGTGGTGGTAGTACTCTTCTCGGCAATGAGGTAAGGCAAAAATTATTAGTCACTTTGATTTTCGTTATTCAGCGTCGCTTTTTTGTCCCTCTTTTGACTATTCGCGACGATAACAATGAGTGATATGATGAAACTGGTGATGGGAACACTCATGCCCAACTCGGGATTTGAACCTTGTAGCTCTCCGTGCTAACCACTCCGCAACGGAGGTCGGCGATTAGTCATTTTGTACCAGAGAGGAAGTGACGGGAGATTACATCTTACCTACTGTCGTTGATGCCATAGTGTTAAATATATATCAGTGGCGTACTGTTAAAAGAAGGTATTTGGTAAATTTCAATCCTTCGTGTACTTAAAAAATCCAACCGAATCTTATTGAGAAGCAAAAGTGGATGGTTAAAGCGAAAGGTATGATTAAGATGATGACCTAATCCATTTGTAAATACTGGATGTTTCCTGTGCCTCCACCCGATGGCGCAGTAGTAGCGTCGTCGCCTTGTAATCAAGGGACCCCGGGTTCGACCCGGTGGGGGCACGTAGTGGTTCGGATCCCACTATAAAATATAGGCCCAGTCCCGATTAGCCTTAGTACATAAAATGGGCTTCAAACAAAAAGTCAAAACTCTTTTATGTTTCTGACTCGAATAGTACATGTACAGCAATCTTGAGACTTACAAAGCTGCATCCTAATAATTAAAGACTGAACTATCTATTTTTCACGATCATAAAAGTGGAATAAAAATTAAAGATCTCGAATAAACCATTTTTATGTTCAATACTATAAGACTTAATTTTGATAGTGACATTATACACAATTCAGGATATTATTAGCCTTTTTGCAATAATAGGGGAAAAAATATATTGAACAGATTGTTTATTGTTGAATTGCGGAATTATGCACTATTTCGGTTACTATTAGCCTTGTTGTAACATTACAGGACATGTAAATTTCTCAATTGAATAGATTGTTTATTGTTCATAATTTGACTGCTTAATTATAGAATTAAAATATTTCAGAAAGTAGAGTAATGTACAGTAAGTAATGGAATTTTAAAGTTTTTGTTAAAAGTGCAAATTTCAAAACCATATGTTCTAAGATGTAATCACTGGAGCGTTAATATCTCCATAGTTGTTTTTGGAGAGTTTAAGATATATCTTTCTCGCCCCTGGCTACCATTAAATATAGGCCCCGAGTAAATGACGTTCCCAGGAATCTGTCTGGCAATGTGGATTATGCAATAAGATCGTGCTTTCATGATGGCGGTGAGCGATCAGCACCAGACAAGTATCAGAAACGAACCACCCCAGGATTGTTTGGAAGCATCGTGACAAAGACCAGGTCTCGAACTTAAAATCGACCGAAATTCCACGAAAATTGAGACGACAAAGAGCACACAACAAACAAACAAACACCCTGGAACAAACGTAATCGCTGGAAGAACTGAAGGGGTAATGGATGTGTCCCAGAACACAAAATCTCCCTTGGTTAAGGGGAGGCGGAAATTAAAGAACGTGGAGGTACGCACCACAGAATCCCAGGAAACTCTAATAACATGATCTGAGCGTCTGTGTAGTTTTGTTTACGTTGCAGAGAAAGGGAGATACGAGGTTAAGAGCCAATGACCGGCTGAGATTTTCTTTTCTCGGCGGGAAAATTCGAGGAATTGTTCCGAGCGACTGCAGCCACCACGCAGATGAATGTTGCCATACGTGTAGACAAATCCCTAAAATTAGGGATTTTTTACCGTGTTTTGTCCAAATCCAGAAGTCCCAGGTTCAAACCCTGGTTAAGGTATGGATGTATCATCGAGTCTGTTCCATTTCCATACCATGCAGTTTCTGAACAGCCGTGTATACAAGGGTTTCAGAGTTCCACAGGGCCCCTTCTCGAAAAGTATGAGTGTGTGCACAAAAGGAGAACAAAAACTTGCAGGACGCGTTCTCCATTAATCCACTCACTCTTCCTACATGCGAGTCCTTAGTCGATGTTCCACCCCCTTCCCCTTCTTCGTCGGGTATGGTTGATTGATTGATTAATTTGGTTTATTTTACTTCGCTTTTCTGCCACTTTTGGCTAATCGCGAATATGGGAATGAATTATGATATGATGAAATTGTTTCTTTGTCTCTCTATCTCTCTTTTCTTTCTCTATCTCTCTCTCTATATGACCCCACACTTTAACTCTCTCTCTCTCTCTTTCCTTTCTCCTTCAAAAGAAGAGAGAGGGAAGAATAGAGTGAGGAGGAGTTTTTCTCCTTCTCTCTCACTTGGTGTCATACCCCCTTTGGCCAGAAAGGGAAAGAGGGTGTAGCGACAGCCACCTAAAGCCGCTGACTTTTGCTGCCACCTAACGGGGGGAGAAGGAACCGCCTTACCAGACGCAAGGGATTTGACCCCTGGAACCAGGGGTGAAAGACTGGGGAAGAAAAGAGCCAGAGAGAGAGATTTCAGCCATCTCCAGGACAACGACGGGAGCGGTCTCTTGCAGTGTTACTTAGTGTTTGTAGTGTTCATCTAGCTGTAGTGTTCTTTTAGAATAAACAACCAGGTAAGCCAACACCCTTTAATTTGGTGATTATTCCCCAAACTGGTGACCCCGACGTGATCGTTTTTTTGGGGGGCCGTGAATCGTGATTACCCCCCTTTGTGTACCATACCAGCCGGATCGAACAAGTTCACGCTAGACGACGCGCCCAACCCCCTTTGTTCTGGACGCACCAACTACACCGCGATGACAGAGGAACTTCAAGCGCAGCTCGACCAACTCAGGCGGGAAAACGAGCAACTCAGACAGCAAGTACTTCAACCGAGGACTCCAGCACCGCACGCAGTACAATCGCAACAGGACTCCGTACATCGAGTGAGTGTGAAGCTCCCCCCATTCTGGCCCGAGGACATGGAATTGTGGTTCTCCCAAGTGGAGGCCCAGTTCACCATCGCCCACATCACCCGGGAGGAGACGAAGTTCGCATACGTCGTGGGACAGTTAGAAGGTCGGTACGCGTTCGAAGTGAGAGACATTATACGTACACCACCGGCAACCGACCCTTACACCCGGCTGCGGACGGAACTCACGCGAAGATTTTCCCTGTCTGAAAATCAGCGATTGCGGCAGATCCTGATGGAAGAAGAAATGGGCAGTCGCAAACCGTCCCAGTTCCTACGTCACCTCCAGTCACTCGCAGGCACCACTCCCATGCGTGACGACTTGCTGCGCACGTTGTGGCTCCAACGCCTGCCCGCTCAAGTTCAAGCGATTCTGCAGGTGCAGTCTTCGGAACTTCCGCTGGACCAACTTGCCACGCTCGCGGACCGCATCGTGGAGGTGAGCCCCCCCATGCTCACCCCCGCGACAAGCAACATCGCCGCACAGTTCGTCTCGCCCAACCCGCCGGCTATCTGCGCGACCGCGACGCCACTCGCGCCCGCCTCCGACACGGTTCGGCTTCTCCAACGCGTCGAGGAGCTAACTCGTCAAGTCGCGTCCCTGCAAAGCGACTTTCGCGCCTTCCGCGGTCGCTCGCAATCGCGTGACCGTACCAGCCCGCGCCGCTACGGCCGCAGATCGCCGTCAAGAGGAAGAGATGAGGGAATATGCTGGTATCACCACCGCTTCGGCGACCAGGCTCAGAGGTGCAACGACCCATGCACGTACGCGCCCGCGACAACAAACACCAACGGCAGCCGCTAGTCGCGGCAAACGGCTGCCGTCCTGGTGGAAGCCGCCTGTACGTGACCGACCGCTATAGCCGCCACCGCTTCCTCGTCGACACAGGGTCGGATATTTGTTGTTTCCCGAGACGTTTGCTCCCGGACCGACGCCATCCGACCGACTACGTGCTCAGTGCCGCAAACGACTCGACGATCAAGACGTACGGAATTCTGCCCCTCTGCCTCAAACTCGGCCTGCGTCGCGAGTTTTCATGGCGTTTCGTCGTCGCGGACGTTTCCGTGCCCATCATCGGATCGGACTTCCTGGACCACTTTGAGCTGCTGCCGGATTGTCGCAACAAGCGCCTGCTCGACGGACGAACGGGACTCTCGGCTCCCTGCCAGCCAACGAATACTATGCAACCCAGCATCAAGGCCTTGTCGAACGATTCTTCATACAGCGACGTCCTAGCCGATTTCCCGACGCTCACGCGTCCCGCCGGCACGCCGCGAGAAGTTCGTCACTCCACGGTCCACTACATCCGGACGACCCCGGGCCCCCCCCGTGTCCAGCCGACCTCGCCGCCTAGCTCCAGATCGCCTACAAATAGCCAAGGCCGAATTCGACTCCATGTTGCGCGAAGGCACCGCACGTCGCTCCGACAGCCCCTGGTCTTCGCCGCTGCACATGGTACCCAAGAAAACGGAGGGCTGGAGACCGTGCGGGGACTACCGTGGCCTCAATGCCCGGACGATTCCGGACAGCTATCCAGTGAGGCACATCCACGATTTCAGCAACCACCTCCACGGATGCACCGTCTTCTCGGTCATCGACTTGGTCAAGGCGTACACACAAATTCCTGTCAACCCAGACGACATCCCGAAGACAGCGATCACCACGCCATTCGGGTTGTTCGAGTTCCCATACATGACCTTCGGACTACGCAACGCCGGGCAGACGTTCCAGCGTTTCATCGACGAAGTGCTCTCAGGACTGGATTTCTGCTTTCCATTCATCGACGATATACTCGTCTCATCACGCAACCACGAGGAACACCGCGAACACCTACGCGCCCTCTTCGGACGTCTCTCGGACCACGGCATCCTGATTAACACCCAGAAGTGTGTGATTGGGACCCCCTCCGTCACGTTCCTTGGGTACGAAGTCTCCGCTGCCGGTACACGACCGCTTCCCGACCGCATCGCAGACCTACAGGACTTCAAACGACCAGCCACGGCTCGCGGCGTGCGTCGCTTCCTCGGCATGATCAACTTCTACCGTCGTTTCCTGCCATCTTCTGCCGAACACCAAGCTCCTCTGCATGCTGCCGTCACCCCCCTCCGAGGATCCCAGCCATTCCCATGGACGCCGGACCTGGAACAAGCTTTCGAGGCCTGCAAGACCAGCCTTTCCAACGCCACGCTCCTGGCCCATCCGCATCCCGAAGCCCCGCTGGGACTTTTCACCGATGCCTCCGCCACCTCCGTCGGTGCATGCCTGCAACAGTTCGCCAACGGCTTGTGGCAACCCCTCGCCTTTTTCTCCCGGAAACTCACCACCAAGCAGACCGAGTGGCCACCGTACTACCGCGAACTTCTCGCAGTCTACGCAGCCGTTCAGCACTTTCGTCACATCCTGGAAGCGCAACACTGCACCATATACGTGGATCACAAGCCCATCACCTACGCCTTCCAGCAGCGGCGTGACAAACTACCTCCAGTGCAACTCAACCAACTTTCCTTCATCGCTCAGTTCACCACGGACATCCGCTACATTGAAGGCACCTCTAACGTGGTGGCGGACGCGCTATCGCGAGTGGACGCAGTTCGCGGGAACACTCCCTCCCCCGTTCTGCGCTCCCTCGCCTCCGCCCAAGAAGAGGACGATGAGCTCCGTGAGCTCCTGAACGGCGATTGCGATCTCCACCTCCAGCTCATGGACATACCTGGCACCGAAGTCAAGCTCTTCTGCGACACCTCCACCGCGAAACCCCGGCCGTATGTACCCGCCGCGCACCGCCGCCGCATTTTTGATGCCTTGCACGGCCTCAGTCATCCCGGTACCCGAGCGTCCGCGCGCCTAATCGCGTCGCGTTTCGTCTGGCCCAGAGTCCAGCAAGACTGTCGCGCTTGGGCCAGATCGTGCCAAGACTGCCAGCGCACCAAAGTTTCCCGACACGTGCACGCACCATTGGGCAATTTCGTTCCTCCGTCTGCAAGGTTTCAGCACGTGCACATCGATCTGATCGGGCCTCTCCCATCAGCGGGACCCTATAAGTACTGCCTGACAGCCGTGGACCGTTTCACCCGTTGGCCCGAAGCCTACCCCTTGGAACGCATCACCGCGGCGGACGTCGCGACGGCCTTCACATCGTGTTGGATCTCGCGATTCGGTTCCCCCGCCCGCATCACAACAGATCAAGGGCGGCAATTTGAATCAGAACTCTTCCGCGAACTAGGACGGACCATCGGCTCCGAGCGCCATCGCACCACCAGCTACCACCCATGCGCCAACGGCATGGTCGAGCGCTTTCACCGCCACCTCAAGGCAGCACTCATGTGCCACCCTGGCTCCACCTGGATAGAAGCCCTGCCCCTCGTGCTCCTTGGGATTCGCGCAGCCATCAAAGATGACCTCGCAGCATCGCCTGCCGAACTGGTGTACGGCGAACCTCTCCGACTCCCAGGAGAGCTCATCGTGCCACCAACAGCCACCCGGATGGAAGACCCTTCCGACCTGGTTTCCAGACTTCGGCAACACATGGCTCGCCTGCGACCACAATCCGGTTCCCGTCACAATCAACCCAGCACCTTCATCTTCAAGGACCTGTCAACCTGCACCCACGTCTTTCTCCGTGACGACTCCGTACGAGGCAGCCTCCAACCACCGTATTCCGGACCACACCAAGTCCTAAGCAAAGACGGCAAGACCTTCACCCTGCGTCTCAACGGTCGTGAGACCCGCGTCAGCATTGACCGGGTCAAACCAGCCTACACCTGGACGGAAGACGTCCCACCAACCAAGGGTTCCTCAGAGACACCAACGCAGCCCCCCACCAACCAACCACCATCGGCGCAACGGCAAGAGAGTCCAGCACCAAAAGGTGACTACGTCACCCGTTCTGGTCGACGCGTAAGATTTCGCCTCCCACACAAGGTGTAACCCTTTTTCTCCGTGGGGGGCTGGTGTAGCGACAGCCACCTAAAGCCGCTGACTTTTGCTGCCACCTAACGGGGGGAGAAGGAACCGCCTTACCAGACGCAAGGGATTTGACCCCTGGAACCAGGGGTGAAAGACTGGGGAAGAAAAGAGCCAGAGAGAGAGATTTCAGCCATCTCCAGGACAACGACGGGAGCGGTCTCTTGCAGTGTTACTTAGTGTTTGTAGTGTTCATCTAGCTGTAGTGTTCTTTTAGAATAAACAACCAGGTAAGCCAACACCCTTTAATTTGGTGATTATTCCCCAAAAGGGCGAATCTCCATCTCTCTCTCTCTCTCTCTCTCTCTCTCTCTCTCTCCACCCCTCCTTCCTCCCGTGAGTTTACCCCCCATGAAAGGGCGAAGATTGAGAGAGAGAGAAAGTGAGTGAGAGAGAGAAAAAGTGGAGAGAAAGGCTCCCTCCCAAAACAGAGAAAGAAAGAAAGGTGGCCCACCCCTGCCTCTCTCTCTCTCTCTCTCTCTCTCTCTCTCTCTCTCTCTCTCTCTCTCTCTCTCTTGCCCAGCCCGCCGACAAGAGAGAGAGAGAGAGAAAGGCAGTATCTTCTTCCTTCTTCTCTCCTCTTTCTCTCTAATAAAGAAGAAACGACGAGAAGCAACCCCCCTCCCCCGCTTCTCTCTCTCTCTTCCTTTCCAGTTTTTTCTCTCTCTCTTTCCTCCTATTTTTCTTTCTTTCTTTCTTCTTCTTCCTTCTCTCTCTCACTCTCTTTTTCTCTCTCCCTCTAATTCTTTTCTTTCCTTCCTTCTTTTTTCTTCTTTCTTAGAGAGAGAAAAAGAGAAAGAAAGATACCTCTCCCCCTTCATCCTCGCGCGCTCTCTCTCTCTCTCTCTCTCTATCTATCTCTCTATCTCTGGAGGGATAAAACGAGAGAGAGAGATGAAGGGGCACTCGCAAAGAACACCCGTACCCAGACCGGTATTCGAACTCGATCCTCTGTTGTCGTAGCGCGATCTGCTAACCGGGAAATACAGTTACGTGCAAATACGTTTGCACTGACGGTTTCAGGATTCGTGAACAAGGGGTACGATAAGCAAAACAGCGCCCCCCCCCCTATACTATTTTTTCTAGCACTTTTATATGTAGTATCTGTTGACGATTTTTTTGTTTAATAATACAGTATAATTAACGTAAGAACTTTTTGGAATATACAGCACTAGTAAAAAGGATCCCATATTATACAGGCATATTTCTATATGCTTCTAACGAAACTATTAACATTTAATAATATAATTAATGCCTCTATATTGTTAATGTATTTTGTATTTGTTATAATAGTACATGATACGAGGTATTACATACAATATTTTTTCAATATGTGCTCGGAAAGACGAAAGTTAACTTATGATCGATTATTGATTTCTGTCCTTTTCAAAATATTACCATCCACCTTACACTCTTAAGCAGACGAGATCTACCTTTCTCTTCTGGCGCCGGTGCCGTAAGGTTTATTAAATTTTGCTCTATTTGTACTGAAACGTTTGTGCATGTTAAAAATACCAAGGTTAACAGTTGAGTTTACGAAAGATTCCTACGAGGGCCGTACGATCTGAATCTATCAATGCAATGCAAAATATTATCATTTCTGCACAAGTTTTGTTCAACAAACATCTTCAATAATTCCTCGAGTCGTGGTGGTTCTTAGAGTTGACGAGCTATATCTTTGCGGGTGCCTTAGCTACTCCGCGCAGAGTGTGAGAGAGATACGTTTATGTAGTTACCACCTACTCGCCCTTTGGGTGGTCGACAGCAAGGATAGAACGCAAGGATAATGACGCGCAGCCGCTAGCTCCTCCCCCTTGCTACTGCGCAGCCGTGCTTGGGCAGGGTTCACCCGCAAAGATACAGCTCGCCAACTCTAATTTGATTTCACCAGTCAACTTCGAGAAACTTCTCTCTACGCGGGCTGTCGAAATTGGTATGCACAAACATGATCTAATGATTGACTTTACTGTTGAGTAAAGAACGGCTGTCGCTGCAGATCTGAAACATTTGGTCCTAGCTTCAGAAAACTGCGCAGAAATCAGACATTTAAATGCTAAATTCGAAGTCGAGGTCTCGCGTCTCGATTTTTCTCACATAACACGTATTATCACAGATCATTTGTGTCTGGTTAAACAAAATACAAAATGCGTACACAATATCATTTATTAAACCTCAAGTTACTGAGAGACAAGCAAAACATGTAACCTGTTGCCCCTCAGAAGAAAATTTAAAGATATGCATAATATTTTTTGCAAACATCTTACCCTATTAGTAGGGGCATGCATATTTCGTTTTTGACGAAAAAACGAAATTTGAAAAAACACATTGTAGTGTTAATTTTTCATGTTTTTGAAAGGTGTGAGGTGCATTTTGTGACCATATTTTGTCACGAAATAATGCGAAATGAACTGCAAAAAGCGAAATTAACTCTTAAACACGAAATTCAGGGTTTATTCACCGACGCGACACCTTCAGAGATCTGAATTATCCTGAGAGTTATGCAATTCCCGGAAAATTGATTAATTCTGCTGTTAATATTGGAGAAGCAAAAATGGACTCCTTTACACAGAAATAAACTTAATACTCTGATAACTACATAAATGTGCTATTAGAAGTGAAATGTTAATTCTGTGGAATAAGTGTAGTTTTTAAATCAAATTTAGGATTATTTTCACAATTTTAAAATGTTTTTTTATATACCACTTTTCATCCAATTTTTCACCGCTATGACACCGATATTTTATTTACCGCTTTTAAACCTGAAATGAACTCAGTTTTTGTACCGAAATTTTGCTTTTTTATTTACCAAAAATATGTGCCTCTACCTATTAGCTACCGTGTTAACCCTGAAATTTACAATTTTTGGTCCTAAGTATACATGCCAACATAAAAAAAAAAAAACTAGAAGCCACAAAGCAGAAATCGGGAATTTCAGAGATCCGAACAGTATAATTACATGTGTAATCCTAATATTTGATTTTCTTTGGGGGACGATAAACGAGAATTTGTTTCTTGCTTTTAGAATCATTTAGACGACCGGAAGTATGAGAAATGGGTGAAACTATAGAACTAGGTACGACTTCTTCACTCAAATACTCGCCCAAAACGTATGATTTGGTTAACTTTTTTTCTCAGGGGCGAAATGTTACGTGTTCTCATTGTCTTCACGGACGAAAGGTTGGTTAAATAACTATACGTAGTTTTACCAAGAAATGTCTAATTCTTGCAGCAATATTTTATTGCGATTTCAAAAGAAAAAGCCAGGAGAGAAGCAAAGACAATAACAACACTAAACCTGACATAACTAATGTTATCCAAAATTCAAGTGTCAATATCTCTAGTTTCGAAACTCGAATCACAATTTTTTTTTTTTTTCCACTATGATACTGTTCGGGAAAAGTGTACAAAAATGAAGTAGGCCGTTTTTCAATGATTTCAATAACATCTGATTCCGAACGTTTCAGAAAATTATTCACGAAAGTAGACTGACGCAAGGTAGCCTTTTCCCGTTCTCTCTGCATTTTCCTATTTTCTGCCCCTTCATGTCGCCCCGACGTCCGTGAAGCAACAGGGGGTACGGCCGTACCATTGTACCCCCCCCCCCCCGGAGCCGCCGGTGTACGTTGGCGTGTGATAGACAAGAGGTTTGGCGCAGGTTGTTCAGAATTAGTGAGCTCTTCCATATTACCCTTCGCGAAAATTGCACTTATTACTGAGTAGGTACTCTTATACAGGGGACTATTTATATTAAAAAAGTAAAGTGCTCCCCTGTGCATAGCACCACGCCATGAAGGCGTATAGGGGGTGTGGGGGTAACGCCCCACACTTTCTTGATCCGGTCGTGAGTGGGGGTGATGTGATCAGCATCACGCCCCTTGACCGCCTTTACCCCCCAGGGTTTTCCCCAGGTACCCATATTATTCGACGCTGGGTGGGCGCCGGGGCCGCTTCCAACGTTAGAAAAGTTCCCGAATTTGAACTTCAGTTGGTTATTTAGCCTACACTTGCTTTCAAGTTTCGCTACCACCGGCTACGATGACAGTTCTTTTTTATTATTATTTGCTCTATCTCATTGAAATTTGCTTTTATTACTTGTTTATTTTTATGTACAAATATGCTAATCGGAACCATATCTACAGTTTGAAGTGAGATCATATATATTTTCCCTCTTGAATTCCACACAACCACGTGACTAACCAGTGCCGGATCAACAAATCTTGGCCCCCCCGCAAAATATAACCAAAGGCCCCCCTCAACCTACCTACCTCCACACACACAAATTATATATATATATATATATATATGATGCATGTGTGTGTGTGTGTAATTCTTGATCTCATGTTGACAAAGTCACATACAAGGGCCTACAGGGTGATTCAAAAGTCCCTTAACACCCCTATAAAAAGTAAATTAGTTAGGTTGGGTAGAATTAGTGATGAACGTCCGCCATATTGAATTAAACTCAAAATTTTTAAATGGGATGGGGGTGATGTGCATGGACGTCCGGAGGATTTTTTCCAGGGAGGGGCAAGCAAGGAAATTTCTTTCCAGGTGGGTCAAGGAGACATACTTTCCCCCATAATTGTTATGCCCCCTGTAAAAAAAACACTGCTTAAGTCTGAAATTATCATCCTCCTTCAACGTACTTACAGTAATTTATGTTAATTATTGTGACTGAAATGAAATTGTGTGAAATATGTAATTTTTAGGTGGACATTCATTTTCCGGAGAGCGGGGGCGTGGCCCCTCCTTGCCCCCCTTCAGGACGTGCATGGTGATGTACATTTCTTTAGATATGGGGGGACAAGTCTAAGTAAAGCATAAATACTGATTTCATTCTGTTTGCGGGGGGAGGGGGCAAAGTTGCTTTATTTATTTATTTTTGTTGGGACCTAATACACTTGAGTTAACCTCTGAGGAATTGTAATTACAATAACCAGCTTTTGCAACAAAACATATATATCAGGGTACATCGAACTTTATTAGCTGGAGAAAATAATCACTGTACTCCTGTGATTATGTAATTATACAACTTAATACTTTACATGTAACTTTTTACTGAGAATTTGGTTATCATATTCGGGTTATAATACTTATTATTGCATCCTTCATAGGAGTTTAATATCGTCACACATATATTTACAAAAAAAAAAGGAAGGCCCAAGATAAAATTTTCATCCAGACGAGGTCGATTTTTGTCATCGCAACTGTCCACCCAGTCATAACACACCATTCATAATATACCAAGCGTTTTCCTTAATTCATTGTCGGTTTGAAAAAGGAAATACTGAAATAGCAAACGCACAAGCACAAGAAAAACACTCAGACTGAATGATAGTTCAACATTATTGATTCTGTCCATTTCCCACTTGTTGTGTGAGACGTATCTGTGTTCAAAAGTTATGTAATATGTTGAAAGTTATATCTTAGGCCCGTGGATGTCGGTCACAGTAATTTATGTTTATAGATATTATAAAGCCTAAAGGCTTACTTTATTATTTTTTAATTTCTTAATGTTCGTAAATCGCATAGCGTTCCTGTGGAAGCTCTTGACGGACTTCTACATGTTTTTTGTTTTTTTTTTCAGATAGGAATTCCTTTTCCCGTCGAATCAGTTTCTGAGGCCACTTTGTAGGTCAGTAGCAAGGGGTAGGCTAGAGGAGCAGAAGCGTAGGCGCGGTGGCGCCATTGAAAGCTTTCTACATATAATAAATAAAAAACCGTTGAGAATATGCGACGGAGAAATTTACACTGGACAGAAGTAAGGGGAGAAGGCAAGCATGCAAGGTGTTGTTACTCGACCATTGTTCCCATTGAGATTTTCAAGTGATGAAGTTACCCGCTAGATCAGTAGTTCCCAATGTGGGGGCCGCGAAATGTTCCAAAATTTTCACTGATTGTTCCAAATATGTGCTTATTTAGTACTTTTTACACATAAAATATTTCTGATTTTGAAATACTGTATGTTTTTGTTTTTTAACTTAAGGCGATCAAATTAACCACACTAACTGAGCGTTGCACGTGTTAAATAAATAGATTACGAAGTTACAGACTTACCCTGTATACACAAAGTCTCTTCACAACTTTGCACTTAAGGAACGTAACGAGAGTGCTCTATTTTACGTGTGACTGTGAGCATGCAACTTCTGTGGCCGAGTACGTTGTATACTGATGATATCTCTTCCAACGATTTGGGTTTGAATCCTGACCCCGGATATATGGTCGACCCTTTGTGTGTTCGTGTGTGTTTCTTCGTCAAATTCATCCTATCGTCGTTATTAATCTAAACAGGTAGGAAAGAGACACAAAATAAGCAAAAATAAAATGCAAAAGTAAAAAGTACAACATATGGACGAACTATTTTTTATATACCTGTTTGTAGCATTCGTAGTCACATCTCTAAAGAAAAGTTGGCTACACTGAAGCAGATCGTTTTGAATGTTTCTGGAAATCCTCAATGATCGGGTTTTAGCAGGAAGCCTTTTGATAGGCCTCGAAGTACGATTAATTTTTTGAGGTCGTGCAACTCTGACTTCCTTGAATCGACGATTACGGAGCAGATGCACAGTTTATCTACCGCCTCATGGAAAACCAAAACAGAAGAAAAGAAAGAAAAACCAAGCTTAGGCAGAAACTAAACATTAGCTTAGATATATCGATTCATGCAAACAAGACAGTGTTTTATCTCTTGCCTCGATACGAGTCAAAGGATTTTATCTGTCCTTACTTTTCAGCGAGTTCCGTGGATAAATTGACTTAACGGGAACGAAACAAAAGTGACATCTTCGCTTGCAAACATTAAAGCCAAACTTCACTGGCAAAGTAAAACATTTCTGCACGTGTTTATTGTACACAAAATTGAAGGATTGTGTTTGAATAGTAAATGGAATTTGAGTTATCTTTTGTCGTTCTAAGAACGGTGTTCTCAATTGGAAAGGCAGGGTTCTAAGAATTCGTTCATTTTCCAAGCGAGTGCACTGAAAGACGATATTTAAATTCGTTCCAGAAGAACGCCGAGTTCACCAGACGACTGTGAACTTGCTTGCTGGCTGGTTTTACAGGAGCAATTTAGTAAAGTTGATTTTTTTAGAGTATTCTAAAGTTGTATGCTCAGGAAGCTGTTGGGTCTTCCCCTGAGGATTATCTGGAAAATTTCCAGTAAATAGGGATTGGGTGGCCAGGGGTCCCGGGTTCGAATCCCGCTCTGGGCATGGCTGTTTTTTTTTGGAACTGTCCCTTCATCACTTTCATCATATCATCACTCATCCTCATCTTCGCGAATATCCAAAAGTGGCAGAAAATGGACGCTAAATAAAAAATCAAATCAAATATAAGTTCGTAGAGTAAGGAATTAATTTATTGATAACTCCCCTAGTCATGCTTCGTTGCGTGTGTGTGCGATGCTGCACTATATATGGCTCTCTTTTTTTTACTTACTTGAACGCACACTTCTAATTTAATTACATTTCGGTTTCCACATGGGCGCTCGACGCAAGTGGCCTCTTTCGGGAAAAGTCATAAACACGTGAGGCTCCCCCATTTGAATTGTAATCATTTCCCATGTCTTCTCTTCCAGGAAGCAGTCTCCCCGTGGCTTCCTAAAAAGAAAAGAAGAAACTAAAAACCTTTGTCTGAACAGGCATTGTTGGGGAGGAGGAGGAATCAACTCAAAGGCGGAGCCTAAGAACCATTAAATATGGCGGCACTTCTATTAGCCGCCATTTTGTTTTTCCATAACGGACGTTGTGAACTTTCAAGTCGTGAACGTGTTCGATCTCCTTCCCATGGTTCTCCTAGGGTCTTTTACGGGATGCTGTTAACGCAGTGTCTGGCTGGAATGGCTCAAACAATAGTCAAAAACCTGGCTAGAAACTTTTATCTACCCATAGCTATTTCATATTTACTGCTTTGATATCAACCTTTTTGATAACTAATATTTTTAATACCTTTGTTCATTATACAGCCTGTCGAATTGTATACATACTTAACAAGCAGGAGCGGAATAACCGCGATATGCTCCATGGGTATAGTCAAAGAATTTAGTGTAATTTATACGGCACAATTTTAATGTACTCATATTAACGTTTTGTAAAATCATTAGAAAAATTCTAACTTTCCTTAGGAAGAATTAAAGACTAATTAGACGATGTGATAGAAATTCTATTTAAATACAACCGAATAACGTCGGTCTAGTTGTATGTTGGACAAGAATGCTGTATAAAGAAGCTAAATGCAGCACTACTGAGGCGAGTGTACCTACAGAGCGTGCGCTACGTCCTTTGCGTAGAATTTTCAGAAGTTCTACAAAGGAATAGGCTAGAGTGTTTTCAAAATCAGAAGCCACGAGTCCGCTTCACTTGAAGAGCGTTCGTGCTTTCCTTTTCGATTGCGCTGGTTCTCCTGCAGGAAATACGCCATTGTCTTATCGTTTGCCTTTTGTTTATGCTTGCAGCCTACTCCTCGAGGACTTATTATTCTTTTTCCACGTTAGGTCGACTTAGAACTGTGACCCAGCCGAAACGCGATGAAGAAATGGCTTTTGTATTCCCGCCTGTGGATGCCTTTAAAGCTAGGCGCCCACTCAGACGCAGAGACACGCCGAACCTTTAAGATAACCTGCAGACTTCTGGCACGTAAAATTCTGCGCTTCGGTTCCGCACGTTTCCGTGCAGTGGGCGTTACACCATTAGATTTCAATAGAAGTAGACAACAGAAGTTCTGTTGCCGCGTTTCCCCGCGTTTTACAATCATCATCATCATTATTATTATTATTATTATTATTTCCTATTTGCATGAAATGGAATCATAATCAGTCACTTGCCTGACCCCAAATTTCACCGCACACCCTGGGTACTAACCAGTATATTAGCAAATCTCCCCCACCCCTGTTTAATTGTTACAGTTTTCGGTAACAGTTCGTTATATGGAAGACACATTACAATCGGATATTTTGTGTTTCTCATGGTTCGTACTTACGAATTGTGTATTGCGGAACATAGTTGAAGTTGCCATTATGCTTTTTACACGAAAATAACATCGATTTTTCACATTACGAGTAATTCTTTGGTTCCTTTCTTCCGTTGCGGAACTTACAATATGCGCGCACAGCTGTGGATCATCGCGCGTCGTGCCTGTGTTTTGTCGATTTGGAGTGGGTATGCAGTGTTTCAACCTTCTTAACCGAAAAATACCTACTTTTGTGTTCATTATGTCATCACAAACCATTGATGGATAGCCCCAAAAAAAAACATTCACGATAGCCCCACAAACGATTGACGGATAGCCCCAATAATTATTCACGATAGCCCTACGAACCATTGACGGATAGCCCCAAAAACCATTCACGATAGCCCCACGGACAATTTCCGGCAAGGTTAGGTTAGGTAAGCATAGTTAAAAAAAAAACAAGAAAGAAAATTCTCGTAAAAAAAGGCACGTTTGGAAACACTGGCGAGACCGCGTGACATTCGACGCTTGCGCCATCTGCAGGTACATAATGGAAACAACGGCATAATGTTGTCGCTTTACATGAAATGCAAGTTCCTTACATAAAAAGTGATTATTTCTTGTTCTGCAGCATTCTATGGTGAAGTTCTCAGTTACCGCGAAAGAAAATACCTCGAAGAACTTCGACAATGCTACAGAAACTGATTTCAGTAAGTAGTTTCTCCTGTAAATTTGAAGAAAAGTGTCTCCGTTATAACGAACTGTTACCCAGTTTTCTAGCAAATTGCTAATAAGGATGGCGTACAGCCGTACATAGTAATTAATGAACATTTCAATCCTAACTCATTCACAACATTTCACCTTTGCAGCATGTACAGTTTCCAAAATAGCAAAATCGGTATAACTAACGTTTTATTAAAGAAAAATATCTTATTTCATTTGATCTTTCAGACCTATTTTATCCAGAACTGCGATGTGAAACTTCCACTGACAACCAGGCTCCTGCAAAATCAAAAGGTTTTGGTACGGATGGAACGAATGAGACCTTTACGAGAAGAAGTACGATCCTCGTAGGCGGGAGCAATCGCTACTCAACGGGCAGATTTTGTCTCTCAATCCTCGGTTGTTTGAACCATGGAGCTAAGAAGGGGGATTTAGACCCTTAATGGCGGGCTAAACTGATAGATGTGAGGAGTAAAGAGTAGCGTTTGGTGTAAGCCAACTCCTTGTTTAAACTACCCACTTTAAATCAGAAAAGTTTTTGAATATATGAATTATTGCGAGAACGCGTGCTAAAGATACACCCCTCCCTAGTTCTGCTAGGAGGGTGCTGTTCTATGACAGATCTTAAGTTCTCAAGTCTAAAATGTTGTAATAAAAAAAATAATCACGCTGTACAAATTACAACTTTGCCAGCAATGTGTAAAAAGCCACAATGGCAATCACGCCGTATGAATTATAACTTTGACAGCGATGTAAAGAAAATCCATATTGGCAATCGCATTGTATAAAATAGAGGAATATCAGTGTGGAGATATTCTGTGGCTTAGCTTAATGGAAGCCGTGGTTGTAAGTTTTTGCGATGCATGTCAATCGGATTGTTTTTCAATAAATTTCAAGCATGTTTGCATGTGAAAATTAATAACAACCTGAAATTACTAACCCCAGACTTGTTTTTGACATTTTGCATGAGTAAGCGTATGTGGTTTTAAGCCTGAAAGGTAAAAATCCCAGTAAGGAAGTTGGTCCCCTGCGATTCTCCAGTTGCCAGAAATGCTACGTGGATTGGTAGGCGGTCACAGTTCATTCCGGAATATCTTAAGTAATTAAGTTCAGGGTAGGCAGTGCAGTGCCAATGGTGGAAGCCATAGCTGCGAATTCTATCGATTAGAGATTTGGTTGATTTACCGTACATTAATAACCTCCAGATATTTTTTTTTTTTTTTGTATTAACGACAAACTCCCTAAACAAGGTACTGCCAATTACGAGCTCTCTGTTCATATTCTGAATTTTTGTATTGTCGTATGAACGTAGTGACTGGGGAAAAAAAATGTATATACACCACTGGTTCTCAACCTTTTTTAGTCCCGGACCCACCATGAAGGATATTACTAGGGAGAGGAAGTTGATGAAACGTCATCTTTTTTCTGACATCTTGGACACGATGCCCATTAAATATACACAATATTACACTTCGTCTAGAACCCAAGAAAGGTAATTTTAAAGTGCATTTGTTTTTCATTTTTTTGCCAATTTTCAGGTTTTAGGTCATTTTCCCCAATTTTCGGCATTTTCCCGTCATTTTTCGCAATATTCGGTATATTGTTTCGTCATATTTTGTCACTTCTTTCATTTTTGGTAATATTCTTGAGTCTTTTCACCAAGGTGAAATATATATCTCGCAGGATTGCAATTTACGAGCAAAAGAAATGCTGAACTGGTAACAGTCTTTGTTGTGTCGGGTGAAACCACCAAGTATCCGTCTGGGGCAAACTCAAATTTAAGATCAGATAAGGAGATTGCATTTTGTTTAATTTCCTTTTTATTTAAATTTTTAACCCGAAACAAACAAATTTAATGGTCATTTTTTGCATTTTTTGCCATTTTTTAGGACATTCTATAGGTCATATACCTATATTTTTTAGGTCATCAACTTCCGCTCCCTAGATATTACACTTCATGGAACCCACAAGCATGGGCGCCGGCAGAATTACTTGTAGGGGTGTGCACCCAGTTTATAATCATATTTTTTGCTAACATGGAGTACTTTAAGAAGCCCTCTTTTAGCCTGCTTAAACAAATTGCACATACTTCATTCTAGAGAAGTAAATATGTAATTTAAAATACTAATTTACTCTAGTCTAACATCTAACTAAACACACATGCTGAAATTGAGAGATGCCGATAAAATGCAATGGTAGAGTGCGAATAACAGAAATGTAGAGTTTAGATAGAGTAGGTACAACACGGGTTGAATTTAAGTGGTTAAAAACAATATATCGCAGTAATTTAAATGGAATAGGTTTTTAAGACACAGTAAATCAATTTTGGAGCCCGACTTCGCGACCCACCAAACGCTCCTTCGGGACTCAGCAGTGGCAACGTTCTGCCACGCCAAACTCCTCGCTCACCCAGCGCAGAAGCCTAGCCAATGGCAGACCCTACCTTAATCACATGTATATTGCGTCTTCAATACGTCACCGATGAGCTATCGTACACTATGGGCTTATAGTCGCGCCCCATAGGTTGGGAAACGATGATATACACGTATGGCCCTGTGTAAAGTTCCGGCGTTATTAATTTGCTCTCAAGGCACCGTGGAAGAGGTGTGGAAGGAAAAAGATTAAAGATAAAAAGGCAGATTGAGAATGGAATGGGCCATAACATAATGTCTACTTTCATTCGTTACGGAAAGTATCATCATGCCTATTGTCAATTTTTTACTTCCATTCATAGACAGATGGAAGCGTTAATTAATATCCCACTGTACCAGCACCTGGCAATATTTCAGTTCAACGTATCTGCAGACATTTCCTAACAATAAACAGATATCGAAAGATTCGATTGTTAGCATGAACGGACAAATAGATTTTTTTTCTAGAAATGGGTTGATAAAACTTAGATATATCGATTCTTGTCTTTCGATTGTGTAACTGCCGTAGACAGACAGACTATCCGATCCAGATGCTTTATATGTCACATTGTGTTAGTATTATATAGCGCTTTCTGTCCCGCTATTTAAATATCCCGCACGTAATCCTACAGGGTGATATTTCACCCACTAAAATGTTTATCAGCGTGGTTAAAGTATTGTGTGCGGAGTTTGCGATAATGTCAACCAGCGGCACGTACAGTGGTACTGGCTGCAACTTGCCGTGTAACCAACTGGAAGAGTAATTAGACCTTTCAGTATTCTGTTCGGTATTTCTGCGATGACTTCATTCGCGGGAACGTTATCAAAAGCAACCGATAATAACTAATTGAAAACTTATTGGTTGTAAAATCGTGTAGAAATTTCACAGAGAAACTGAACACTTGTGAAATGTGTATGTAGTTAAGGACCCGGGGAATCAAAAAAACTGTCCTTATGTGACTCGAAGCCAGCAGATTGTGAAAGGAGTAAGGTAAACTGGCATAATATCGGATACCCGTCCAATATCGGATACCATCATTTCTCGGCTCGTGGGTGCTGCCATCTGCAACAATCCACTGAACTACGTTCGTCGATTGCCGCCAATACTTCATTGTGAGTGGGAACGCTGTTGAGCACACTGCGCGTGCACGATCAACGAAAACAGAAATTTTCAGTTTCTGAGTTTTTGGAAGCATTTCATCATCATAGGTTTTCACATTGAAGGTAAGGAGAAACTAAAGCTTACTTATATTTCATAGAAAGATAGAATAATAGAGTATGTTGATATGCTAGTCCTGTTCCGGTAAATGTCTTTGTTTGATATTAACATTATGTTTCCCACGAGGCAGCGTTCGGCCTAATATCGGATAGTGAGGCCTGCCAAACATCAGATATCCGATATTATGCAGGTTTCACAACGGGTTCTTCATTGTTCTGTTACAGATGTCGAAGAGAAAGCAATGGAGCAAAAATCGATGCTGAAGGCAGTGGAAGCTGTTAAAAATCATGAAATGGGTTTCCTGAAGGCTTCAAAAACATTCAATGTACCGCGTTCGACACTTGAAAATTATGTTAATCATTCAACAAAAAAGTCTGTGGACCTTGTAGCAGTTCCTTCAGGATGGAAACCTACTCTCGGCACAGACCTAGAAAATGAGTTAGTGAAGTATTGTGAAGAACTGGATAGACAGTTTTATGGACTACGCCTGCGAGATATTCTGACACTAGTTTGAAACTAGTTTCTACTGATGATGATGACAGTGCCGATGATTGTGACTGCATCTACTGTGGCGAGGCCTACAAGCACGACAGCAGGGGTGAGGATTGGATTCGTTGCCTTCAGTGGGCACATGAATTATGTGCTGATAGTGACAACTGGAAGACATATGTATGTGATTTCTGTAAAGCATAGCAAGTTATATTTGAGCATTTGCATACTTCCAGTAAAATAAACAATAAGTTGCTTCTATCATGAGATGTATTTTATTTAAGATATAATGTTAATATGTATATTATATAATGTTAACTTCCTATCCTATATTAGGCATACCCACTATCCGATATTCGGATGGCTTTTTTCCATTCCTCAAATTTGCATTGTTTTTTTTTTTTATTTTGTACTGTACAACAAATAATTTAACAATAAGGGAGATAAACACATCATAAGGCAAAAGGTAACGTACCAATAGTTCATATTACTAAAAATTATGCATTTCTGTTAAATTTTAGTGGGTCAATTATGGTGATTTCAAAAAGTATCCGATATTATGTCGGTTTACCCTATATGCTATGGCTTTGCAGTCTGTTACTCTATTTTCAGGTAAATATGGATAATGATGAAATATTCGCCATTTTTAAAATGGTTCCGATTGTTGAAGGTGATAAGCAGGTACTGGCCAATGATGAGGCTCATTACTGGGATTGCTTACAGTTTCGAGCATGTCATACCATCCACCGCGCGCGCGCACACACATATTGATAGATACATAAATAGAAATTTGTCAAAGCTGCCCTCCCAAAATTATGCGAACTGGGCATAAGATTCACTTAATGGCAAAGATGAGGTTGCAAGATTTTGCAAACGAGATGGACATTTCGCGCGTGACAGACAGGGTGCATGCATCCAGAGCATGCCATCTGCCAACCGAACCCGATTTCCAGGTAGCGCCACCGTACTGAGAACTCCAGAAGTTACAATCAATGGACATCAAGCAAGGCTGTTATTTAGCCACACGTATCTGTTGTTAATATCAAAAGGAACTACCGCTCGTTTCTTTTTTTGCGGGGCCAGACAATGGGCATCTGTTCCAAGAAGGCGGGACGCCTAATATTCAGCATCGAGTCGTCTTTTGTTTCTTTGACAGCCATTTTGAAGAAGGGCTCAACGGAGACTGAATGTGTCTTTTGTATCGCCACTTAAAAGACGCTATTGTAGCGTCTTAGTGCGAAGGGACAGCGATTCCTCAGACCTGGGTGATACGAAGAAATCCGTTTCGTGAAAACGCAATAAAAGGCTAGCTGTAAAAATAACATATGCCTCGGGTAAGGAGGGAGTTCGGGGGTAGATGAATCCATTAGGCTCTAATGAAGACGCTCGAACATATGAATTGCTCCAAAGTAGCTTTTTCTCGAATTAGGGGTCGTTCTTGCTTCCCGATAACAATGGTTCAGCAGAAAGTGTAACAATGGTGATGGTCTAGGTGTGTCCTTTCTGTTGAAGTTTGAAGCATTGTTGATGTGCGAAATGGCACAGTAAAGTCGACAGAAAAAAAAAATTTGGTGACGTGAGAATATTCTGATGCTGTAGTTCAGAAGAAAATGGTGTGTGGAGAAGAAGAGTGCGGGAGTATTTAGTCACATTTAGTCCACCTAAAAAATGCATATTTGGGCTAAAACAGCGTTCATTTGGTTAGTTTTTCTTGTATTCTGGATAAGCGAAGTGGTCGACCGATGGCATTAGTTCCCCTGCCACCTTCATACGCCGTCACAGGCTGGCTGGGGTGCTTCTGCCCCCTGATCCTCCTCTTGCGTTTGACGTTTCCGAAATACTGAGACGGATGGACAAACAGGCAGGCAGATTGACGGACATGACCTTTGAAAAATAGGAATGTTTTTCAGCAGTCTAAGATTTTCGTTTCTCATTGGTTCGTAACCACGAATTTCCTCATAGACTAACCTGTTACATAACTCCCTTGGTATGCGATATTTTAATCCTTTCACCGAGTAAACTCTGAAGTATAATTTCCACAGTCTTCGATATGGATATTGAACGAACACAATTAAATGACGTCTCATGAAAGGCCTTCATTTTCTGAACAGGAACTGGTGCCTTCGCGTAGCAGCCAAATGGTGGTTAGCGCTTTCGCCTTTAGTGCTAGCGGTCCCGGGTTCGATTCTTGAAAATAAGAGGTAGCGGGCTCCGGTCTTGAAAGCCAGAAAACAGCGGAAGTTGAGCTCCATCAATCCCGGGTCTCCTCATTCAGACCGCTTACGGATTGGGCCAGCGCGTTCTCCGATATACGCTTCTATAGTGGAACCACAAGCAAAAAAACCTGCGCAGACCCGCGATTCCTGTGCACCGTACTCCCGCGAGGAGGGGAGGGGGAGAGTGGACCATGCTTCCTTATGGCCCGAGGTGGAGGGAAGAAGGAAAAGCTGCGCGGTGACTTTTCGTCCAAGGTTTTTTTCCTTGTGGTCGCTCTATAGTAAAGCATTTTATACAGATTGCAATTACATAATTTAATAGGCCTACTCTGACTCACCTGTGGCGCCATCTTTCGTCGACTGGTAAAAATATTCGAATAATTTCTTCCCAATTATGATTGATTGATTTGTTTTATTTTACTTCGCCTTTTGTGCCACTTTTGGCTAATTTGCGAAGATGGGAATTAGTGATGATAAGATGAAATTGATGAATGGACACTCACAAACATCCATGCCCAGGCCAGGATTCGAAACCGGGACCCCTGGCGCCGTAGCGCGATATGCTAACCACTCCGCCACGGGTGCCGGCTTTCCCAATTATGTATCGTGTAATTCAGTCAATAGTAGAAGATTCTCAGGAATGTTATCTGCTTTTCGCTACTTTCTTTGGAAGTCAAGGGAGCAGCATCACATGCTCTTTTGGCACGTTTCGAACTGATGTTTCTTTTTTTTCGTTTCCTCAAATCTCATGTGCAATAGTCCGGGTCCAGATGAGGTCGTTGAGATTACTAAGAAGCTTCATTCATCAAGACTTTTACAATTCGCGCTAAAAATAGGCCACTTGACGTCAATAAAATTTTCTTCTTTCAAAAATCCCACCTATTTCTACATCGAGCTCTTTTGCCAAGAACTCACGCTTCAAGAATTGTACTCCAACGGGGTGGGATGAACAAATCTTACATTACAAAGCAAATTGTCCATCACCTTGTTTATTCTCTTTGGTTTGCACAGTTAGAGCTTCAAGATGTGAAACAAATATCGATACAAGCTTCTGACAACCTCTGTACCAACATACGTAAAAATCCAGACCTTAAAAACACGTATAGGATGCAAGAGAAACATTGCGTGTTCCGCGCTGTGGTCTTGATTGCTCGTGTACTTGGCGCTTAGACGTCACTAAGTGACGTCACTTCCATCAAGACTATACTTCAAGTCTGCTCTTTGTACCTTCTGGACAGAGACTCTACCATTTAACTCAAAGAATAAATAGTTTCATAGTTTTCAAGATTCTAAAAATTATAGTTTTATATGAAAGATCACACGACATACAGTAACTAAAATTTTCCCCTAACCTTTATGTGTAAAATGTAATCACAAAATAGAATAACTATGCATTTCAGTACACTATTCGTATGAAATGTAAGAAAGAATAATAAAAATCATAACACCATTAAGCCTTCTTTCCATGATTATGAAAAACTAAATATGCTGACCAAGGCAGTAATTTATTTTATTAAAAACATAAACTAAACGTAACGTTTCAACCTTCTAGCAAGGTCTTCTTCAGACTCGCACCAAGTACAAATGTAACAAGATACAAAAACAGGACGGTATATATACACAAACATTACTCCCCTCCAGACTATTAGAAAGTTGTTCTAGAACTTTCTAGCAGGTGGCTTTCCCTTGTCAACTGTACTTTCACCTAAAAGGCTAAACATATTTACTTCCATATAGAATGTGGAAAGGTGGAAGGTGTTAGAAAGAGTGGAAAGGACAAGAGAGAAAGAGGAGAGAAGAATGAAGGAAAAAGAGCGTGAGATAAAGAGTCCAACCACATTCTAGATGGAAGAAAATATGTTTAGCCTTTTAAAGTACAGTTGACAAGGGAAAGCCACCTGCTAGAAAGTTCCAGAACAACTTTCTAATAGTCTGGAGGGAGTAATGTTTTGTGTATATATAATGCCCTGTTTTTGTATCTTGTTACTTTTGTACTTGATACAGAGTCTGACCTTGCTAGAAGGTTGAAACGTTACGTTTAGTTTATGTTTTTAATAATTATATTTAGTTTTTCAATAAAAATCAGTTGTGTTAGATATTCACTCATCTTGTGGATTGAGTACAAGTCTGTCCACAAGATCCAAGATGGCGGAAGGTGTTGCTCACGCTTAGTTAGAGCGCCGTGATTTCTCCCGACTTTGGCTGGCCTTTTGAGATCCAGAACGTTCCATGATTTAATAATAAATTTGGAATAAAATTGGTTTATTTCTATAAGTTTAAAATGGTTATTGTTGTATAATGACGATCAAAACCAGGATAGTAATTATAATTATTATTGTTATTATTTAAAGTTTTGTCAATGGCCTAGCCCCCTATTTCTAGCGACGCCCATGGCCTGAAGCTATGGTGTGGACCAGTGTTGTCACAATATGAGTTCACAATTTCCCTTTTCAAGGGGCAAAATTTCCCTTTTTGGACCAATTTTTCCCTTCACCTAAGCAAATCATACAATAATAATAATAAGTATTAGTAGTGGTAGTAGCAGTAGCTCTAATTATTATTATTATTAGTGGTGGTGGAAGCAGTACTAGTAGTATTTCCGTTGGTACATGTCCGTGTGAATAAAGAATGTGAAATTTTTCACATACATGTCACTTTCATCGCTTCCTGATCAGATGTTCCAGGTTTGGATCCTGGTAAGGAATCCATTTAATCGTTAATCCTCATCGTTACTATTATCCGAAGGTGCAGAAAAGCGATGTACTTAACATAAATATAAATAGATACAGGCTATATTCAAGGGAACAGAAAAAAGGAAAATGTGAATATGAAACTGGAACTATACTGTAATAATGTAGTCAGATGTCTTAAAATTTCCCTCAAATTGTGGTATTTTTCATAGAAATTCCTTTTTGGCTTAGTTTTCGGTTAAATTTCCCTGCAAAAGGGAAATTTCCCTTCATGTGGCAACACTGCTCCAACCCCTCTCCCACGACATAAGAGAACAGAACCACGCTAATTACAACCCTCCCCACCCTCCAAGGAGAAAAGGACACGCTGGGGGTTGCAGCAAGTGCAACAGACGACCATTTTCCAACGCAGCGAACCGAAAGACCTTCTGCCTTTGTCCACCCTTGCGAGTACCGAGAAACCCCCCACACAGAGACCAAGAAATCCGCCTTTTTCTTCCTTTTCTAGCAAGGACAAAGGAGAAGAAAGGGTATTTCTGATTCGTCTGGGTTCAAAAGTCACGCCGTGGGCCTCGATTATCCTCGCTTCACACACGATGTGGTCGATGCATTCCTCTTCGTCCCGCTCTCTTCATCTTCCCAATGGCATCATTATGTCTGCTTCTCTGTGGAACAACCGTCGCACTGTTCCCTACTAATCACTACCCTTATCATTAATTCTTGTCACCGTAAGGGGTCGTTGCAATGCCTAGCTGGGCGTTAAGAATTAAGTGTACCACACCCGCAGATATTAAATATTCTTCTTTGTGAATCTTCAGTCACAAACATGTTTTCATGTTTACTTGAAGTTCGACCCTAAAGGGAAAACAGAGAACCACTCAGGAAGCAAATTATGTGAAGAATGTTTAACGAAGCACCTCTCTATGTTCTCACCTCAGTAGGGATGGACAATGTAGGAAATTTGATATCGCAATATCGTCAAGAAAATATAGTCGCAGACGATACGCTCGTATATCGTCTCCACGATATATATCGCTAAAATATAATGACGATATATCACGGTCACGATATATAACGCTAAAATATCGTGACGATATATCGTCTATTTCAATATCGCGATATATCGTCTGCATGATATAACGCCCAACACTAGTTTTCTCAAATACCTCTCCACTTGTTTCACTATTGATTCCTAGTCTGTCTTTAGGAACTAGTACTTTAGGAATTAGAGTTTTTCAACAAACTATAAAAATTTCTGTGCTTCCTTAAAATTAAAAGAACCCATTCTTTACATAATCTCTATTATTTTTATATATGAGTATATAAAATTTAATGTGTGGGTGTGGGTGTGTATGTTTGTTTGTTCCGGCATAACTCTCGAACGCCTGGAGCAATTTCAACCAAACATGGTACATGTATCACTTGCAATCTGGAAAGAACACTTTGGGGGTAAGAAACCTCTGGCACCCATAGGGGTGGGGTGGGAAAGGGTGACATGTAAAAATAATCTAAAACGACCTATATTAAATTGCGCACAAACAGACATCCGTGACTATGCAATCCCGCACGACGATAGTGTTTCTCGGGTTGTCTAACATTCAGGCTGATATGATTTTGTGTTCACCTATCGGCATGGGGGGCGAGAGGGGGTGAAAAATAAAATGCCACAAATGACCTAGATTAGCGTCGAATCCATAGTTTTCGGAGTCGCTAAGCTAATTGGTGACATTCACGATCACATTTAAAATTAGTTACATTTTACACTAGAGTTAGAATTCATTATTTTCCTGTCTAATACAAGATTGAGATAAATACCGGGCAACACCGGCTAATCAGCTAGTTTGTTATAATAGCCTCCACAACAACCGCCTGAGGGATTAAGCGAAAAAGTCAAAATTTCGCTGTTATTCCTTCGTTATTGTTCCGTTCGCACTTATTCCTACGTCCAATTTTGATTTCGTAATTAATCCGTTTCTCGTTTAATCCTTTCACGTTTGTTCCTTGTGTTTATTCCGTTCGCGCGTGTTCCGTTTCGCTCGTTCCCTCGCGTTTAATACTGTGTTACGTTTAGAGCTAAATCCCTTTCGCAGTTATTCTACTCCCCTGAGAGATCGTCGAGGCAAAGCAATAACACACAACTACAAGGAAAAGTAATTCGTACCATAAGTAAAGTACCTCAAATGCCGTTCTCGGTGATTCAGAGTTTGTACAAGTCAATAGCAACAGGAACCATGAACTATGGGGTTGAATTGTGGGGGGCTAGAGGGGGGAAGCATAGTCACAAGCATCCAAACAGAATTCTAAAAAAAGTGATGTGTGTAAGTAGAAGCACTGCCAATTGGGGAGTACTTAAAGAACTAGGTCTAAACAGAGAGACAGTACAAGCTCGGATGAGAGCTTTAAAGTATTGGCTTCAGCTGGCAAGGGAGGGTAACACGACACTGAAGGGTCATTGTCCGATAATGCAAGTAAGAGAAGAAAATACACGAAACTGGGCGAGGGATATAAAAAACATGTTGTACTCTATTGGTATGGGGTGGGTGATACATCAGTAGAAAACCAAATCAGAGAGAGACTGCTGGACATAGACAGACAAGAAATACTAGCCGACTGCCAGACGAAGACTTCACTAAGGAACCAACTGAAATCAAAGGAATGGGGCAAAGCAAGATACATAAATTTAGTAGGCAAAAAAGAAAGGGGAGGGTTAGCATGGTACAGACCTGGGGGTTGGAAACAAGTAAAAATGAAGAATGAAGCAGGGGAAACGATATGCTCTTTGTGCGGGGAGGGAGAGACGGGCGAGCATCTGCTATCTGCCTGCCCCTCTACGCGTGATTCGCGAGACAAGTGGGTTAAGAACGTAACAGGGAGGGAAATAATGGAAGCGGTAGAAGATAGAAGAGGAATCATAAGTGAGGTAGTGCAACGAGTGGGGAGATATTTGTGGGAAGTGAGAGAACGACGAGGAAAGGCGATAGCGGATACCGATTCGCAATAGCTTAATAGGCTTACTTAGCCAGGAAACTATTGATATAGTATATAGCTAACAGCAAACCCAAACCACACGAAGATTCACGCGTGAATGCTCTCTAGAAGGAATTCTAAGCAAGTGTAACTTTTCATAATTTGAAATATCACAGCAGTTTTTGGAAAGGAAAGGAAACTTCGAAAATGACTTCGCTGGCGTCGGCAAAACATCCAGCCGAGCCTCAAATCTGACTCTTCTAAATATCGACAAAGTCATACTTCTGATGAACTGGTTATTAATTTTTATTTCATTTTACTAAAACAGAATTTGCATTGTAAGATGACGGGAGACTGTGAATTCTTGAAAACACTTTGTAAAAGATCGTTAATTGAGTAGATAATGGCGATTACACTGCTCAGATAAGAATTCTTAGAACCTTTCTTCCACAAGATGACTCGTGCTTTTGTAAAGAAGGTTTTTATATACTCACATCAAGGTCTTTGACACTGGGCTGATATGAAAGCAAATATTGGCGTTTCTCTCGCACTCACTGAATTTAAATTTAATTTATGGCCCTCCTAGAGAAAGACTGGTCTAACTACTTGTCATACGTTGTGATCGGTTTGATCATCTATTCACTGTATCTGCTGGGTGTTTTTTTGTGAAGAGGGGGAAGAATTGAGGGAGTCATAAAAATGCTGAAGTGTTTCACGAGGACGATATTCGGAGAAACATCAACGTCCAGCTGAGAGGGCGACATTCCTTTAACCCTTTCACATCATCCCCCCTTCCCTCTAGTACCCCCTTCACTTGTTGGTGCGAAATTTCCCTCGTCAAGGTTAACAATTCCCACATCAATTGAAAATTATCTAGAAATTTTCCCTTTTGAGGGATAAAAATTCCTCGATGGGAAATCTAGGCCAAATTCAGTGTGTAACAAAAATATAAACATTATGGTATAATGTATGTACAGGGGATGGACAAAACTATGGAAACACCTGTGAAGAAAAGCCGGAATGCTGTAGCTAATAAGGTACAGAACCGCCTTTAACTTCCAAAACGGTCTGTAGTCTCCGAGGAATGGACAAATACAAGTACTGGATGGTGGATAATGGGATCTTGCACCATTCGTCATGCAAAACATGGTCACAGTCCTTCTGTGTCCGTCTGTCTCTGTCACTCAGTGTACATTTTCGTCCACGCAGGTGTTTATCTGATGATGTATTTCCGGACACACAATTATGTCATCATGATCTTTGATAGAGTCCCTCTCGATACGCCAAATAACATGGCTACTTTGGTAACAGAAGCCCCTTGCAGGCGGGCACCAACAATTTGCCCTCTTTGAAACACTTTCAGCTCGGACATGATTGAGTATCAACTGCACTGCACGCCATCTACAGTGCAACTGTCGACTCCTACCAGCCCGACAGAATCCTATCTCAAGGCGCAAAACAAAAGAATGTCGCACCGCGTCCGATTTCAGGTGGGAAAATTGCGTCGATATCACCCGTTCTCATGTCATGGTGTTTCCATATTTTTGTCCATCCCCTGTACGAGGGAAACCCTTAATAGTCTCACAAGAGTTGTTGGACAGACTGTATACAGCTCAAATTTGTATGAGACATCAACATATATTCACCAAGGCTCCAACACTGATCAAGTGAGCTTCACAACACCATTTTTGTCATTTTAAAAGATGGTGCTTCTTCCACACACTTGCAGCAATGAAGAGAAGTGGTTGCTTGCCCTCTAAAAACCTAAAACTTATAGAAATTCTTAGACAAGTGAAAATTGAATATTTTTATGTATGCTTATCACACAGGAAAGCTTACGAATGAAGGGAGAAGTACGACAATGGCTTCAGTTCGCAGGCAGATGGGTGGAAAGACCATCACAGTTCTTTATACACTCTAAAAAAAATATGCAACTGAGTTACCACCAAAAGTGGTGCACAAGGACACTCCTTTCGGTGTTATTTAACTTCACCTTTAGTGTCTTGTTACACCATTTGCTGTCAAACCACACCAAGTATGGAAGCCCTTGATACTCGATTAGGTGCTGTTAAGCCAATTAAGGTTTTACGCCACTTTTGGTAATAATAACTCAGTTGCATATTTTTTAAGAGTAAAGTGTACAGTGGGATGCACAAAATTTTCCGTGACTATTTTCATTAATTGTTCTCTTCCAATTACTCCGGTCCGGAGATTGTCAGCAGCTTGTTTCTATTCTTGATATTCTCATTGGGTAAAACAAATAGAATGAACATGGTGATGGACAATTTGCTTGGTAATACCTATGCATCCCACTGTACACAAATGCACGTGCATCCCAAAGATTAGTCTTCTTGACAAACACTAACTGAGACTTCAAAGTTTACGAAATCACAATGGGTTTATGTTAAAATGTAGCAAACTTGTGGAACCTTACCTGCACTTTAATCTAATAACAATAACCCGTCGCTCTACAGCCCTGGAAGGGTCTTGGCATATCATGAACAAATCTACTAAATGAAAATGACAAATTCATGTTTTTATTTGACTATCCCTTGTATACATACACAATCCTCTAATATTTATATTTTCGTCACAAACACACACACATACACATACATACGAGTATATTCTCATATTAACACTTTCAAGGGTGAGTATGGTGGCTACCTTCTGTCAGGCACCCACAATTCAACAAGTACACGCCGGTAACTGCTTCTTGCAGCCATAGGCGCCGAATCCATGGGGCTTGGGGGGGAGGGCTCGAGCTCCCCCCCCCCCCCCCAATGTTAACGATGTAGGGGCAGAGCACCCCAAATAATTTTGCTTAAGATTTAGCTTCTCTTGTAAAGTTTACTCTGAATTGTGCCACATGAACATAACTTTAAGTACACATTTGAAATGTTCTAGACCATCAACTTTGGGGGCTGAGACCACCTTTGGGGAGGGGGGGGGATATGACCGGAGATAGCAAAACACATGACTTATTACTATATACTAAGTATATAATTATGAGTATTGTTAACATTTTTACTAAAAAGAGTTTCAAAAGAAGATATGCATGAACTATGAGAGTGGCAGTGGCGTCGCTAGGCCATCTGCTTTGGGGGGGCTGCAACCAGATACATGACTTACTACTATTGTAAATATTTTTAATGTTTGAAAATAGCAAAGTGATTAATAAGACAATAATATATAACAATCATAAGGAATTAAAACTAACATAGACTTACTGCATTAATTTTTATGAAAACAGATGGTATTCTTGTCCTGTTTTTCTAATGCTGGTGAACTACTCGTATGTCTTTATGTATCAGTTGTACTCTGCGGTTCGAATTTCTTGCAAAATTATCAATAACACAATCCACACACAATTCATGACACACTTCCTTTTCTATGGCCAGTATTGCAAGTGGGGAAAGTCTGTCTTGGCCCATACTATAAGGCAAAAATGTCTTGATTCTCTTCAAACAGCTAAAACTCCTCTCACACGATGCTGATGTCACAGGAATTGTCACTGCAATTTGCAACATTCTGCATAAGTTCGGAAACATGTCTTTGGGAATGGCGTTCATTAAATGTACTATGGATGTGATGGCGTATGTCAAGTTCTTTAGGTAATTTTTTGCAACCATGATTTCAGCGATCGGCACTTGTAATTGAAAATAGTCACAAAAACCACTCAAGAATTGAGGGTTCAAAAACAAGTCAAAATTTGTTGTAAGTAAAGAAGGTGACAGACATATGCTGAATTCCAACCAGAACGCTGGAAGTTGCTTTATCTTTGAAACTACTTTCCAGCTCATTTATCATTAGATCAACGATAGTGTAAAAAAGTCCGCAGAATGCAGGTTTATCGGTATCAGTTTTGTGCCCCAGGGTTTCATTTACAACGTGGTCTTTCAGTGATGATGGTAATGTGTGAACACGTTTGTGAACTTTTGAATAATATTCAACACTTGTTTCATTGAGAGTTACCTTCTGTTCCGCAAATGACTCTGCCTCTTTGTATGCAGAGTTAAAATATTCTTCATTTCGCATACCGCGTTAAGTGTCAAGCACTGCATTAACACCTGCAATTTCCTCCGCAATATCAAGGCTTGGTGACTGCAACTTGTTATTGAGAATTTCTGTTATGGACAGAAGCTCAATGAAAATAAACAGAGACGTCATGGTTGAAAATTTTCTCAAAAATTCATAAAGGGCTGTACATTTATCTGCTGAATCTCATGGTTTCCTCAGATATTTCAAAAGAGCATCATAAGTTTTTCTCACCGCAAGTAGAGACCTTATTTGGCAAGCCCATCTAGTTCTACTTAGATTTTTTAGTTCTGCACGAACATTTACTTCGAATAATAAATTTGTCCATTGTCGTACGAACAACAGTAAATGTCACAAAAGCTTTGATAACAAACGCACAATATCACAAACTCCGTAACACAAAACGCACCACTACCGTTTCCTCGCGTAGCAACCGTTGTGAAAAAAGAACAAATGACGATCGTTTGCACTGTTACCAGCTAAAGACATGACGTGTCAGATGTAAGATCGTGGTTTTAAAAAACTGTCACAACGAAACGATTCTCTCCCAGAATATGTATCTAGAGGTATGTTCCTGCATTAACAATTGTTCAAATATGTTTTCTCGAAATACTGTATGTAATAATAGCTAAAAATTGGGGAGCTTATCGAGGGATTGGGGGGGCTGAAGCCCCCCTAAAAGGGCCTAGCGACGCCACTGGAGACTGGATTAGAGTTCGGGCTACAAAATGGCTGTCACATGACATTCAGAACGAGATCATTGATATTAGGGAGATCTGTTTTGCGCTCCGTGGTAGCAGATATTAAAAGTCGGGAATATTTTGCTATTATGGTTGACGACACTTGTGACATATCCATCCGTGGACAATTAATATTCTGCATTCGAACTCTAATGAAAATTTTAATATTTTTGAGGAATTCATGGGTTTTTACCAGATTCCGAGCACGGAGGCCAAGACTTAAAAAAGGGAGGGAGTGAGTCATTCATTAATTTATTTCAGTGGTCAGAGCCCCCCAATAATTTTGATAAGTCGACGCCCCTGCTTGCAGCCCAACGAGGCTGTGTCGTCTGGGCCTACGGCAAGTATAATCCTCTTGTGGGGTTCTGTGCTGTTCCGTGTTTTGTCCATATATTTATTTATTTACCAGAGAATTCCAAATACAGCTTTGGCCATTTTACATTGGAATGTAATAACAATGTAAATAACAAAAAAATAACAATGGAAGTAACAATAAAGAATAATAACATAAACTAAAATACATACATATGAGATAAAGTGGATTACATGTAGTTACATAGCAGCTTACAACGTGACTGGTTTTCAAAAATATCAACTTGGTTTGGTAGAGTGTTGTATTGGCCGGGTAGTCTGTGGAAGAGAGAACGCTGTATTAGGCTTAATCTGGGTTTCTGATATGTGAAAAGCCGAGTGCTCCTTGTGGTGCGGGACGGTACTCGAAAGTGAATTTCTTGAAGGCCATCACTTCTTATGTTCCCATTGGTTATTTTATGGAGGAAAATATGGTCTGCAAGTATGTGTCTGTCATGAGGGGTATGGATATTTAGCATTTTCAGAAGGGTGGACTTTTGTAAATGTTTTGTGGATGGAATTCGGTGGCGAACAATGGCCAGGAAGAAATTTACAACAGAATTTAGCCTATCTAATTTTGAGGGGCATGCCATAGACCAGATCGAAGAACAGTATTCAAGTTTTGGTGAAACGAAAAATTTGTAAAAAAAAAAGTGCCGAGAGCAGACAGGTTGTTTATTTCAGTAAAACGATAGAGGAGACCCAGCATACGCATGGAACCCTTAGTGACTGCAGAGATGTGGTCAGAAAAGGAGAGTGTCTCATCAGATGTGACGCCTAAGCAACCCTTTGAACACAATTATTCTCTATGAAGTATTGCGTATTAAATGTACGTATGTTTCTTTAAGGAGAATGTCTTGGTGGTACATTTCTGAGGATTAAGATTCAGATTCCATATTTCACACCACTTTACTAGGGAATCTAAATTATTTTGCAACAGTGCCATGTCATTTAAATTTGATATTTTACTGTATATTTTGCAATCATCGGCGAACAAAAGAAGGTTTTTACATGAGTCAGAAAGATATTCTGGAAGATCATCAAGGTAGAGGATGAAGAGAAGAGGTCCAAGAACACTGCCTTGGGGTACACCAGAAGAAACACTTCGATATGAAGAAGAGGTTCCGGAAAGTACAACCTTTTGTTGTCTGTCTCGGAGATAGTGTTTGAGCAGAGAGAGAAATTTCCCATGAATATTAAAACGATGAGATAATTTGTGTAGGAGGTAGTTGTGGTTTATAGAGTCGAAGGCTTTGGAGAAATCAAGATATATATATTACATCCAGTTGGGAGTTTTCAGATACACAGTTGATAGCGTCAGATAATACGATGCTCAAGTTAGTTAAGCAGGAGCTGCCTGGTAAGAAGCCGTGCTGTGCTGTATTTACGTATGGAGAGGTGAATTTGTAAAGTCGGTCCTTTATTATTTTTTCACAGGCGATAGAAAGTGGTTATAACAGGGAAATAGGTCTATAAGGAGCAACAGCATCCTTGTCGCCAGATGTATGTAACGTTACCACATTAGCCTTTTCCCATGAATCCGGGAATGTTACCTCATTGAAGCATCTGTTTAATAAAATAGAGAAGGGAATAGCGAGAGAAGAAGCAGTGTTTTTGAGGAAAATAGAAGGGATTTCGTCAGGACCATTTGAGCAATTTTCAGGCAACGAAGATAGGATGCTTTGAACTTCTCCCAGAGACGTGGAGAGAGATGTCAGAGAGTGACAGAAAACTGGAGTGAGATTAGGAAGAGAAGAAGCCGGTGCATTTGACACTATATTTTTAGAGAAAAAGGAGTTAAAGAGATCAGCTCTGAGTGTGCCTCTACAGTCTCAGCTTTTAAATATGTAAGATGATTTTAGGTCTCAGAGACCGGTAGGTGATTTTAGTTACGTACCTCGGCATAATGTGACGGGTGCAAATAATTAAAGTGTTGACGCACCCAAAAAAATTTAATTCAAATTCAAATTAACACTTTCAATTTCATTTTCCTTGCAACAACCAACATTCCACCACTGCTGTTTTCACTGACGTCCCTTGTGTTGACTTTACAAAACAAACAACAAGCCTTTACATCTCTTACGACTTCAAACAAGGGTGTAATTTATATCCCCGTGGCTCTCCGAGGAGGAAGAACTTACCCCCCGCCCTCCTCTCCCATTTAATTAAATTTTTTCATCGCTTCGCTTGGAATTCCGTGAAAAACGAGGCCTTCTTAAATTGGAATTACGTTGGTTGCAATTTGTTTTCCGACGTTTCCATGGTAACTTAATCTGTTGGGGTTCGTAGCTGATTGTGGTTCAGATCTAACTTGCAAAGTGAGTTGTCGTTAAGACAATGTGAAAGCGTAGGAATATTTTTTCCTGTTTGCAAGAAAGAGTACAAGTTGAGATTGGATTTGGAGGACGGAGAAGGAACTCAAAATTAACCTTCTAGTAATGGTAATACTCTACAGGGTGTCTCAAAAGTCCGTCACGATTTTGACAATGCACAAATCAACGCAACACACATTTACGTAATTGAGATTTGGTAACTAGCAACATAGGATACCGTGAAACCAGCAGAGCTATTTTTATAATGAAAGTCTACAGATTTGTCCAAAAGTGTGAATAAGACATACCTGTATAACACACGATAAATTTCTGCAATTTGTATCTTACAAAATCTGGGAATATTTGAAAGATTTGAAGTTCCTATTTCACATCCGTTTCACATCTATTACAGAGTTACTATTACAAGTTAAAATATACTCTACTGAGAGGCCTACGATATAATTGTATATTCTCTCGTTGCAAACCTCATAAATAGTCAATTCGAGAATCTGATTCTGAGGCATGGGGTCGCGGGTTGGAATCTCGGCTTGGTCATGGGTATTGTTTGACAGTGCCCCTTCATTAATTTCATCATATCATCACACACCCTCATATTCGCGATGAGCCAAAAGTGGCAGAAAAGCAAAGTAATATAAACCAAATCAATAAACAATAAAATCTGTTTCTGATTGGTTACGCAGTAAACGTTGCTTCAACTTGTTTTTTAATTTGTCTGTTGATGTATTTTCAATGACAAAATAGTTGCAAAACATAAATTATTGAAGATTGGTCTACAAGAAATGATGCTGAAAGTAGCAACACACATAATGTCTCCTTGCACATTTCTCATTAATCAGACTATTTACGCAAACCACTCAAGCCTAGTCGTGGTCTACATGCACACATTTGAGTGGGACTTGTGCGTGCACAGACACATGCATGCAGAACGGAAAACGAGAGGCCACTTATTAATCGCAAAAACAAACACGGTGTGAATCACGCACTTAAAATTCTGCTCACATGGGCTGACTCACATTGACCCAGTCATGCTTTACTATACTCACAACAATAAAGAATCGGTTCTTGTAAGGCATTTCCGAATAAACATGGCCATAGGCGCCAATTCCATGGGGCTTGGGGGTGGAGGCTCGAGCCCCCCAATGTTATCGATGTGGGGGCAGAGTCCCCCAAATAATTTTGCTTAAGAGAATTTAATGTATTATTTTGCTTCTCTTGTAAAGTTTACTCTGAATTCTGCCACATGAACTTAACTTTAAATACACATTTGAAATGTTCTAGACCATCGACTTTGGGGGGGCTGAGACCGCTAAAGCATCAACTTTGGGGGAGGGGTGCTATGACCAGAGACAGTATATAGTAATAAGTCATATGTTTTCCTAAGTATATAATTATGAGTATTGTTAACATTTTTACTAAAAAGAGTTTCAAAAGAACTAGGAGAGTGAATGGGACTTTCGGGCTACAAATGGCTCTCACATGACATTCAGAACGAGATCCTTGATATATTAGGGAGATCTGTTTTGCGCTCCGTGGTAGCAGATATTAAAAGTCGGGAACATTTTGCTATTATGGTTGACGAAACTTGTGACATATCCATCCGTGAACAATTGACATTTCGCATTCGAACTGTAAATGAAAATATTAATATTTTTGAGGAATTCATGGGCTCTTACGAGATTCCGAACACTGAGGCCAAAACTTAAAAAAGGGAGGGAGTGAGTCATTCATTAATTTATTTCAGTGATCAGAGCCCCCCCCCCCCCCCACGTTGACGGCGGGAACATTTATGTTGTGACAGAATTACAAACTCATTGAATGCCAAACATGAGAAGTTTGCGAAGATTTCTCTTGGGTTCTCGTGCCACTTTTGGCTAATCACGATTAGAACCTGGGAACTTCGGTGGAGAGATAAAAGTTGACCACTTGAGTCGGCATTTTGTGTTTCGGGAAATGACTGATAAAGGAAAGGAATTATTTTTATAGGTTAATGTATTATCATCATCGTCACTGTTATTATCACCGCCATCATCATCATTTTAACTAGGGATGTGCCGATGCCGATTACAGATGTATGAAAATCGGCCGAAATTGACACATCGGCATCGGTATCGGAATCGGCAAAAATCCGATATTTAAACCGGTACAGATTATACTAGAGTTTTCCCTTCTAATAAGTTTTATATTCTAGTTTTGTAAGATTTATTGAAAATTTGGTTACGATTCGTCATTATTGTAGAATTTTTGTAATAAACTTATTGCAAACTCATTCAGAGGATTAGCCTAACTATAAATCGGAAATAAAACAGTACATTGCTGAACCAGGATCTGCTGTTGTATTGGAAATTCAAAAATGAATATTCAAACCTGAAGCAAGTGCTGAGAAAATACTTGGGCATACCTGCTGCATCAGTATTCAGTGATTGAGTGTTCAGTGTTGCTGAACAGATTTGCGATAAGAGAAGAAGTAGGTTACTTCCTGAAGTGCTTCCAAATCTCGTGTTTCTGAAGTTGAATCTGGCAGAACAGGAATTCATTTTGCATTTCAAAGAACTGCTTGTGTACTAATGTTTAATCTCTTGAGAATCAATGTTCTTCTTAAAGGTTCACATAACATTTTGTAGATGCAAATGTACATTCGCATCTCTTGAGAATATATATGTATATACATATGATATGCAATAGAAATGTACACAGCAAATTTAATTTTGTCATGCTGAAAATAACATCCCATTTCTGTTTAATAATCTTATGTATCGGAATCGGTATCGGTTCCAAAAATTATCGGCGAGTACATCGGCATCGGTAAATTTTCAGCTTCGTCACATCCCTAATTTTAACCATACATTTTACGGCTATGTGAAAACGCACTGTGCACACTAAATCTATGTAATTGTAAGAATATGTATTTCAAACTGAAAAAAAAAGGAAGTTCACAGCAAGTAAAATACACAGTGATCTCATTGATGCAATGCTCTGCTCAGTAACAGCAACGTCCAAACTTTCCAATCGGGGATTGTGTTTCACGTCAGCTTAGGACACTAATTTAATGTCATCCATCAGCTTATCTTCTTCTTTCCCTGACTATTTTTCCTCAAATAACCATTCTAACAAGCTCATCTTTTAGCAGGCAATTCCATCTTAGTCAGTGTAACAGTCCTTTGTTTTCTTTTCTTGAACACTTCCAGAATTGCTTTCCAACACAAATTTCTTACTTTCTATGTCCATTTCGCACTCTCTATTCTTCGTCTCACTTCGTAACCTTCTCCTCCGATCTGGCTCAACATTCCTAAGAAAAAAGAGCGTCAAATGCAGGAAAATATGGCAAAATATATGAATGACTACTACTACTACTGCTACTACTAAAGAAAAACTGATCTTCAACCCCCCGCCTCTACAGAATTCCTGAACACGTCACTGCCGACAAATATGGGGTTCTATAATCACCGACATAGTTATGGCATCATTTAAATTTATTCTGGAATTAATTTAATAAAATTCTTCATTAAATATTCCGAAATGAAAGCAGGAGAAATGATTCTTTTAAGATTTGGCAAGTTTCCCATGGTGAAAAGAATTAGTGGAAAAATGCCCAAACCATAATATATTTATTTCTTTATTGTGGGGTTATTCTTTAAAATGTTTTTCCTTTTTGTCTCTAATAACTAGACCTGGGATTTTACGTTTTTAACCTATTTTTTTTCCTTTGCAGGTAAATAAGAAATAAGTTATATCAGCGTTTCATTAAAAAACAAAACAACTGACAAAGTTTTATAGTGCCTAAAATAACCTATTTTGCTTGTTAGAACCTATTTTAGGTTTGTGTGCCTAAATTGAACCTTTTTTTAGGTTTTTATATATTTTTTAGGTTTTACAGGATTTTTATATCTCAAAGAGGTATTTGCTAGGTTTGGTGTTGAAATAATTCAATGACTGGCGTGTTTGAAACATGTCGATTTCCCTCCCTCCAAGTATATTTTTTATCAAAGCATTAAACAAAACAAAAAATGTCTGACGTCACTGTTATCTGCAGGTTACAGTGCCGTCAGAAAGAGGACAGTTCCCCATACTTTTTACCCTTGCACTACAGACTCTTAATTCTAAGCCTTGCCTACTAAGATAAAGTAAACTGTCCTTGCCCCCCCCCCCTCCTCCCCATTCTCAGTTTTGGCACCCAATCGTTTCTACCGCCTGCACAGTCCCAAGTGCAAACTTCTGATCTGTGCGGCCTTGCTCACTCTCGCGTCACTTTGGTCCTTCTTGGCATTCGCGCCTTGGGAAGTAATGTTTCAGCATACAAATTAGCACTACTGACTATGTTCCTGTTGAAAGATAATTTTCAGCACATGAAATGATCCTCACAGACAAAAGGCGGAGTTTGAGTGTGGATAACGAAAAAAGATTCATGGTGGTCACTTGTATAATTCCTGGTTTTCAAGGCGAACTTTCCAAAACTTCAAGGATACAAGCAGATGTTCTCTCTATTCCAACCTTACATATTACCGACTCTCACCCTCCCTTCCATACACAAAAATATTAACAATGTAAAGGGTTTGTATGATTCCAAAGTAACAAAAAATTTACCTAATCAACTTCAAGATATATTATGTTGTAATAATCTTCCGTCTGTCAGATAGATTGTTCTGTAAAAGACACTAACAAAGTAAACGTATTGAGAAAATTGTGTTTTATTTTCCATGTAGCTTTCTTTTTCTTCCTAAAACAAAGCTAAGCTGAGAGAAACTTGCCTCAGGGCATTTATAAACATGTATAAATTTAATGGGATTTGGATTAATGAAACTTACAATTTTTCACGTCTACGGAGAAAAAATTGGGATAGAGAAAACATCCACTTGTACCTTATTTCATGTTTTGCCAAAATTCACGCATAATTTCCGGAGCCAATAATTCACGTGTAATTCCCGGAATTCGAGGAATTCCAAGTGAGTAGCCACCCCGATATTGTGTAGCAACTTATACATACGTATTTCATTTTTAATATCAACACGTAACCTTTTCTAACAGCACAACTGCAGTATTTTAATAATTTGTAGATAATTTTGAAAATGATATAAAGAATTTAAAATTTGTTTAGAAAATTAATATTTGGTTATTACGGTTCTTGTGAAATTTTGTTTTTAACGATTGTATCTAATCAGTATTTTCCAGAAATTTTGTACCAAATTAAGTTTCTTTGCAACCTATTTCAGGATTTTTGGAACCTAATTTAAGGTTTTTAGAACCTATTTTAGGATTTTTAGAACATATTTTAGAGCCTATTTTAGGATTTTTAGAGCCTATTTTAGGATTTTTAGAACCTATTTTAGGATTTTTAGAGCCTATTTTAGGATTTTTAGAGCCTATTTTAGGTACCTAAAAGCACACTTTTTAGAACCTAAAAATCCGAGGTTTACTAATAACTGATCGTTAACTGGGACCATCTTGATGACATGACGTCATCAATTTCATCTTCCAACACTTCTTTTTGCAACACTGCTCTTTTCTTACGTGTCAAATAAAGTTATATACAAAAGCAGTTTTCCAATTAAAAGTAAATAAAATGTGATTTAGCTTTTGGGCTTCCATAAAAAATGAACAGAAGACAGTCTAACTGAACAATTTATTGTTGATGTCGACAAACATATTGTGAACCCTGATAACACTGCTTCAGAATAATTGACTACCAAATAATGGAATCAAATCATGCACAACGGAAACTTTCTACGAAACGTTCAATCTATAATGAGCGAAATTATGCATCAAATATAAAAGTAAAGTACAGACACGCTGACCTTGAACAATCTGCCATCAAATAATAAAGATTGGGGAAGTTCCAGCTAAACGTTGGGAAAAAGACAACTTGCTTACGGACGCCTATTACTACATTTGTCATTAGGCTGTCAAATTGGCCAGTGTTAAAATGTAGTATAAGGTTGTAGTAATCTATCGTTATGGGGAACAGTTGAACATAAGAGTGAATAGGCTATTTAAGAATGTTTTTTAATCATGAAATGGATGACAAGACAAAACACAAAGTCAAGATTAAAACGCTGATTGTTATCAAACGTCTTGGCTGTCGACAATGTAATTACAAGCTACAATAGAAACGCAAGCGCTCAGGTAACCCACAGAAATGACACATGCATACAAATCATGGGAAGGGGTCACATGACAATCAACGTGTCACCAGGTTAGACGCTGAAACATGATGAAGTAGTTCTAAGAACTGCCGGCGGGGTCGCATGAGTAAACTGCGTGACTGGACCTTCTGGGTCACCATATTTCGTTCCCGGTATTCGTCCAATGTCACACGATTTTTCTCTGTATTATCGATTAAGTATTCACGAGACAATTACAATGCCTTCATTCCACAGCACATGGTGAATATTCGCTGAAGTAAGCAGCTGTTTAGGGAATTGGGGTTCCATTGTATACCCATACTATGAATATTAATCGACAGAGTATTAGGGACCAATGTAACGCTATTAAGATTCCTTTTTCTTTATTCTATTCTATCTATCTTCACGTTTTTCTCTTTCCTTTTTTCTGTTTGCTCTTTCTTTCCATGTTTCTATCTGCTTCTTCCTTTTTCTCTCTATCTCTACCCTGTTTATTGTACTTCTCTATCATTTTCTTTATTTCTGTCTCTCATTTCTCTCCCCTTGTTTACTTTCGTATGAGGAGTCACGTACAGATTTCATGCAATCATTTGTAGGCCAGTTTCAGGTTCTATTGGCTTTCTTCATAAAGCTTTTTCTCTGTCTTCTTTTTTCAAAGTTCTCTGATAATTGTTATCAAAGAAATCTGACTTAATTAAAATGACACAACTCTAATGTTAGCTCGGTACTTAATGATAACACCGTGAATTGCTTGTCAGGTAGCATGATGTTCCTGGTATTATTATCTGTAGATTGATGTTGTTTTGCCATCCGTGGGGTTGTCACGCTTTTCCGGATTCAATTAAGATCTTTCTTTCTTCATTGCTCTTTCCACTTTTCTATACGTCTTATTCTTTATCTTTTTTCTGTCTCTCTCTCCTTTATTCTTGTTTCTATCTCCCTCTCTCTCTCTTTTGTGCATCACTTTCTATATTTCCATCTTTCTTTCTCATTTCTGTCCATTTTCTTTCTATCCCTCTACCTCTTTCCGTTTCCCTTTGCTTCTTTGTCTTCTACTACTTCCCTATCATTTTTTTGTCTCTCATTTCCTCTTGTTCTTTAATAGAATTCCTCTTTTCTCTATTCCCGTCTTTCTCTTTTTACCTTTCTTTCTTCTCTCTTTCTCTGTTTCTGTCTCCTTTTCACCTTTCTTTCTTTCTGTTTCTGTCTCATGTACTTTCTTCTCTGTCTCTTTCTCTCTACCTCTTTACTTTCTTCCATTCTTTCCATCTATTGTTCTCTCTCTCTTTCTGTCTCCTCGTTTCCCTTTGTTTCCTTTTCTTCCTCTACTTCTCATGATTTACTCTCGATTCAGGTACTATGGGAATTCCAATGAAAACAGTGCCATTTCAGGAACTGGTTAATACCAGTTGGATATTTCAGTAAAATGTCTTCCCAACTCATCCTACTAATTGCCTCGTGGGAGGATGAAGCGTTTGAAATAGTTGACATTAGGCACACGTAATCACGAAACTATGGAGAATAGCGAAAGCAAACATTCACGTCAATCTTTTAGAAGGAATTCTAAACAGATTTAATTTTTTCGGATTTTGGGATATCATAGCGATGTTTCGAAAGAGGAAAATTCGAAAATAGCCGCCCAGCATCGGCCAAGAGTCCAGCTGAGCCTTAACGCGCATAATAATATATGTGAGAAATGAAAACACAATGGAACGTTGCATACATGTACTTTTTATGTCCTGAATTATGTAACAATATATATATATATATATATATATATATATATATATATATATATATATATATATATATATATATTATTACTGTGCATTACGGCATTATCAAAATCTCCCACTTCCGCGCGCCACCCTGTACAAAAACTGTGGGTGATGGAAAAATTCTGAGTACATATTTGAATTCAGCGTAACATTTTACATTAGAAACTGTGTTCCCCAGTGTTATTAGAAGCAGACTTTAGTGAATATAGCATAATGTTATCGGCTTAACCATCTGTAATGTTTTCTGTCCCTAAAAGCATTAATAACTACTCTTCCCTTTCCATCATTCCACGCGGCTGCATAATGGAGTTGATTTGTGCGGGAAGCAACAATGCATAATGGATGTATAGGCGACAATAAAACATAACGAGAAAGAAAAGAAAGCAAGTTCTGCAGAGGGTGGACAGTAGGATGCTGCAGCGGTGGTTTTTTGCTCGAGCTCCCGATAGTTCGCACGGGCGACGCTAGATAGCGTACGGAATTGAGAGCTTCTTCTTTCAAGCGAATAACGACCGAACAGGGAAAATGATCGGTTTACGCTCGAAGCCCAGTAGTACACGTATAACCGTCATTGGTAAATTTCTCGTATCGGACAAACGGCTGAAATTTGCTAGTTCATTTCATTTGAATATTCGTACTTACGTATTCTGCATTGAGAAACATTGCTGAAGGTAGCATTTCGCTTATTTCACGGAAATAAGCTCTATTTGCGACATATCGAGTAAGTTTTCTTCGTTTCTTTTTGCCTTCGGTAACACGCAAAATGGCGGTCACAGTTTCACTACCGTACTCGGCATGCAGTGTTTCCACCCCACTGCACCCAAAAATACCTACGTAGCCCCACAAACCATTGACGCATAGCCCCACGAACCATTCATACATAGCCCCACGAACCATTTTCGGTAAGGTTAGGTTAGGTAGGGAGGGTCACGTATAGGTTACAATAGTTAAAAATTGGTTTCGAAAAAAATATGCGTAGCCCCACACACCATTCTCGTAGAGCCCCACGAACCATTGACACATAGCCCCACAAACCATTGACACATAGCCCCACGAACCATTGACACATAGCCCACAAACCATTTTCGGCAACGTACCTTCCTCAGTTACAAAAGCACGTGTTTGGAAACACTGACCGGGATTACGTCATCACACACAGGCTACATCCACCTGGAAGAAAATGGATGCAAGAGCTTTCGTGCATCGGTCACACATTTATATCGAAAAATAGATGATTTACCGGCAAAATTTAATGAACAATGCGAGAAAACACTTCCCCGAACTTCCACAAGTATAAAGAAACTGCATTAGGTAAGTAATTTCTCCTGTAAATTTGATGAAATCCGTTTGTCCGATACGAGAAATTTACCTCCATCTTACCAATACACTGTGATACATGAAAATGAAATAGATGATTGTGGGCTGAAACTTCCAAGGTGGATATTTTACACATGTGTGCCTACGATTGTGGTCACATTAAAATTATATATATTATAATATATATATTATATAGGCTCGAGCGTACCACCCACACAGACCTCAAGACCTAAGGTCTGTGGTAGCACCCGTACTCGATTTCAACACGGTAGAATATGGGGGATAGCCTAGATCCTAGCACTCATCATACGGCACTGAACTGCACCTATATATTCAAAAAAGCATTGATGAAACATTAATACTTTGAAGTTTAGTCAATGATAAAACATGTGTGTGACACTCATGCAATAATTGGTTCTTGTTTATTTATATATAAATAGTGGCATTTTCTTGCTATTATTATTAATTATTATGTAACTGCACCTATATAAACAACACAGGAAAGAGCGATTCAATAACAAATTACATTCCTGATTTTTTAGTGATATAAAAAAAGTGGGGGGGACTCTTCCCCCTCAGGTAAATAAGTGAATTGTACACCCAACGGCAAAGTCAATAATCAGGGGACAGCACCTGCTTCGAATCAATAGAATTCCATTTCTTAAAATCACACAGGATAAAAAAATGAGTACAAGGCGACGACGCTACCACTGCGCCATCGGGGAGGCCAGGAGAATGGGAAAAGCTAGGGTTAATTCATTTTTTTATGTTTCATCATGGGCGTTTTTACGTCCGCACCCCTGCTAGAAAATTAATTTGGCATGGTTCACTAATATTTTGTTGTTTGTTAACATTTTCAGCTCGTGGAGATGTGTTTTAGTGAAGTAATGAATGGTTTTATGTGGTATATTTATTACGTCATTACGAACTCCATGTGATATGAGCTACCGTATATCCGTGAACTTTGTGCGTTGTTATTCAAATTCTTGTTCAAAAAATGTTACTCGATTTGTCCGTCGTGGCTTACAGAAGAACAGGAAATGGACTGGAAAGCAAGTTGCATGGTGTTAACAGTTATATTTAAGTTTATATAATAAAAGGATTATCGTGAGTATACAATGCTAACAGTTTACAGAACTGATCTGGCACCAGTGATTGGGTTTAAGTTTAATCCTGTTAGAATTTCAATTTGTTATAGTTTTGTGTGTTTGTGCATTCAACGATATTTCGTTTAAAGTAACTGTGAAAGCGCTCTTTTATACGACTGTGGCTGTTGTTTGCGGTGCGTAAGTAGAACAAGTGGCCCGGTTCTAAGTCCTCTTTTGGGGCTCGAATCATCATGTGGGGCTCAGTGTTGCCAACTCACCCCACGAAAATTTCACCAACTGATATTTTGAAGCCTTTCACGGTGTATGTTAACCTCACAAGCAGTGTTGCCAACTCGGGCGAGGCGTAGCCTTTTATGGTGTATGTTAACCTCACCAGCAGTGTTTCCAACTCGGCGTAGCCTTTCACGGTGTATAATTTTTTAGCTTTTTTTTGTGTGTGTGAGTGTACATGTGTTCGGGCGAGGCGTAGCCTTTTATGGTGTATGTTAACCCCACTAGCCTCAGCGTACATGAGAGTTCTGAATCTTTTTTTGAGGCTCGAATCATTATTTGAGGCTCGTCGTAGCTTTTTATGATGTATATTTTGAGGGCACAGAGTTGGCAACACTGTGGGCTATTACTGTAGCTTTTTATGAGGGGCCTATGTGCGCCCAGTGTTGCAAACTCTGTGGGCCCTTGTCGTAGTTTTTTATGATGTATATTTTGAGGACAGAGTTGGCAACACTGTGGGCTCTTACTGTAGCCTTTTATGAGGGGGGTCCATTGCCTTTTGTTTACATCTGGTAATACTGCCGTAGATTTTCTGACAGTGTTGTTAACCTACTGGGTTTTTCACTGTAAATTTTCATCAAAGAGCCTGAGGGGCCCCATATACTTTTTATGTTTGGCAACACTGTTAGGGGGGCCTAGTGTTGGCGACCTGTGGGCCTTTACTGTAGCTTTTTATGAGGGGGGTTTATTGTTTTTTATATTTTGCAACTCTATTGGATGTTTTTTTTTTTTTGAGGCTTGGGTTTTGCCAACCTATTCGAAGAAAATTCCACTATATGATCTTTCACTGGCTAAGCTAACCTACAAATAGGAATTGGCAGCACTGACGAGGCTCGAATTATCATTTGAGGCTCGAATCATTATTTGACGCTCGAATCATTATTTGAGGCTCGTTGGTGTTGCCAACCCACTCTACAAAAATTCTACTATATGATCTTTCACAGGCTAAGCTAACCTACAAATAGGAGTTGGCAACACCGACTTATAAACCCACTGGGTTTTTTTTGGCATGTTTTTTCATGATGTGTTACTAGACTATTGGGCATCTTGGCGTATACAATGTATATATTTTGAGGGGGGGGGGGTTATAGCTTTTTATGCTGTACGAATACTGGAAGCTTGACAGTGACAACCAACAGAGTAGGTAAACCTACATCCAGGAACTGGCAACACTAGTTTCTGACAGTGAATTTGAAATAAAATATTAAACAAAATACATGAGTAAGCACTGTGAGTACAAATAGTACCAGTGTTATGCCCCCAACTCCAACTGGACAACTGGGGGGAAATAATTGTACAACAATTTGTACCTAATTATACAATACTTGTACCTAATTGTACAACATACATATACACAGACATAAAAGAAAGAGCCTTCCCGTAACTTACTTCATGTACAATTTATATGATTTTACAACTGTGAAAAGAAAGCATATGTGTTCTGTATGCACATATTTATTCTTATTTTTCGAAGTTGAATGAAAGCACATGTTTTTACGTTCTCGTAATACTAACCTTGCTCCACTGATTTTAAATTGCTTCCATCCGCTTTTTTTTTCTGTGTTATTTCCGTATGCACGCAACATTCGCTTTCAATAGTATAATGAAACACAGAAGCAGTGTTAGTATAGCAGGCTCCGAGTTTACAATTTATTAAATTAAACAATAATTTATGTAAGAATATACTTGTACTTACCGAACACAAAATAATAAAAAGCACATGTGAATGTTTGCGTGTGTTCATGTTATATGACGACTGAGTAAAAAAATAATGTTGACTCCCCGAAAGTTCCTAGTTCGACATCAGATGCATGCAAATTTTATGTTTTGCTCTCCAAAATCTTGATTTTATGTTTGTGCTATTTGTCATACAGCAGAGGAGGAGGAGAAAAAGGGGGGAGAGGAGAAGAGGGGGGAGAGAGAGAGGAGGTACTATCAGCGCCATCTATTAACAAACAATAAAAATAAAAAGTAGGTCAAACTTTTTCAACACCCAAACATTTTAAACGTCCTCGCGTAGTAATACGATCTAGCTGAAGACGTTTAAAAGAGTACTCTTAGTCGACGAAGCTAATTGCTAGGGCCCTTATATTACTAAAATATTCTTTAATTTACATATTTCTTATACCGCCATATGTTGTTCTAGTTGACTTCTTCCAAAAAAATGCTAATTAGCGAGAGTTAATTAAGCAAGGCAAGTAAAAGAAGTCAACTAGAACAACATATGTGCCGGCGTGAGAATATGTAAAAATTCGATTCAGAGGTGGATCGAATTAAAATTGGGGGATATTTTGCATTTTTTCCCTATAATGTACAAAACATTTACCGTACATAATTTTTTCTATTTACAACAGTATAAAATAAAAGGAATGTGTGACAATATCCATATTAACCCATCCGCATACCATTTAAATGACAATTTTTTTGCCATGAAATACCATTTTAAATTTGGCTATCTCCCGTGAAGGTTGCACAGCAAGACAAGATGTCAAATATTGTGAAAAACTATTCAAGCAATTTTATATATTGAAGTGGAAGTACAGTAATAAGTTTGCACATATGCAGTTTACTTGAAAGATAATTAGAAACTCACCTAATAAATTTGATCACACACACACCTTTGCATTCCATTTCCATTCCTCAACCTTTTATATTTTTCCTGCCACAGCGACCTCTTCCTCACTTTCACTACATTCTTCAGTTTCACTAACACAAAATGAACCCCCGTGTTCACCTCCACTTTCAAAATCCACATTTTCCTCTTCATTGCTATCGAAAAGCAACTTTTCAATCGCAGAATCTTCTACAACATTCTTATGCAACATGTTTGCAAGACGTAACAAATGAAGGTTTGTTTACATGAGAAATTACTGAACAAAACACACTTGAAATGGTATGAAAAACTTAGCAACCCAAACATACACGTCATAGATTTGAAAGCTCATACAACCTCTGCCATCTATTGAATGAAAAAAAACTACGTGATGAAAATCGGGAACCCGTCAATTTGACGAGTAGGTAAGCGGATGGGTTAATTAGGAAGGTATATTGTATGCTAGGTTAGCTAATTGTGTCTTCTACAGCTTCACTGTATAGAGGGAAGATGGAAAAAAGAGAGCTCTACGGAAACTGACGCTCTTAACAATATTGTACGCCCGTGAAAATTACATATAAATAAGACTTAAACGTATTATCTGCTTTCATGTCAGATTTTACCAACCTGTGAGCTGTAGTGTTTAGGTAACAAGCGACCTGCTCAAATATGATACTGTTGACAATATTGCACGCCCGTGAAAATTACATATAAATAAGACTTAAACGTATTATCTGCTTTCATGTCAGATTTTACCAACCTGTGAGCTGTAGTGTTTAGGTAACAAGCGACCTGCTCAAATATGATACTGTTGACAATATTGTACGCCCGTGAAAATTATATATAAATAAGACTTAAACGTATTATCTGCTTTCATGTCAGATTTTACCAACCTGTGAGCTGTAGTGTTTAGGTAACAAGCGACCTGCTCAAATATGATACTGTTGACCATATTGTACGCCCGTGAAAATTATATATAAATAAGACTTAAACATATTATCTGCTTTCATGTCAGATTTTACCAACCTGTGAGCTGTAGTGTTTAGGTAACAAGCGACCTGCTCAAATATGATACTGTTGACAATATTGTACGCCCGTGAAAATTATATATAAATAAGACTTAAACGTATTATCTGCTTTCATGTCAGATTTTACCAACCTGTGAGCTGTAGTGTTTAGGTAACAAGCGACCTGCTCAAATATGATACTGTTGACCATATTGTATGCCCGTGAAAATTATATATAAATAAGACTTAAACGTATTATCTGCTTTCATATCAGATTTTACCAACCTGTGAGCTGTAGTGTTTAGGTAACAAGCGACCTGCTCAAATATAATACTGTTGACAATATTGTACGCCCGTGAAAATTATATATAAATAAGACTTAAACATATTATCTGCTTTCATGTGAGATTTTACCAACCTGTGAGCTGTAGTGTTTAGGTAACAAGCGACCTGCTAAATATGATACTGTTGACAATATTGTACGCCCGTGAAAATTATATATAAATAAGACTTAAGCGTATTATCTGCTTTCATGTGAAATTTTACCAACCTGTGAGCTGTAGTGTTTAGGTGACAAGCGACCTGCTCAAATATGATACTGTTGACAATATTGTACGTATATTGTATTGTATAGGAGACTAGAAGCATATAATTTGGCGAAAAAAACCCAAGTAAGGTCATAGAGAATATTTTAAAAATAGATTTTTTTTAAAAAAAGTTAACAATTATATTTTGCATTGCACAGCATTGGATATTAAATAACATACCCCCAAAAAATCTCTGCATTATGCGTTCTGTAAAAAATTGCCCTACGTGCCAAACTGCTGTGTCAAGTAAACATTTTCAAAGGCACTGTCGTACTTGTGTGCCGGGAAAGCGAATATGTGCGACCAAACTGTGCTCTAAGTGTGGAAAAAATATTTCTATTGCCAACTTCAAGCGACACCAGCTTACTTGCAAGAGCACTGGAACATCTCTACCGCAACCTTCCAAGCGAAAGGTAGAAGTAACCCCCCTTGATGCATCGCCACCTGTCAAACGCGTCAAGCTGGCGAAGAAAGCAGACCGATTTGCGTTTGAGCATTTATTAGAAGACTTTAACATAAAATCAGACAGCTTCTGCGATGTGCGTAGTTTTCTGGAGAGCGAGCGAGCTAAGATAATATCCATCCTCAACGATGCATTGGCTATACACTCCACTAAATTCTATGCTGTGCTATGCTGCAAGTATAAGAAACCGTCTGATGAAATATATAAATTCTTCCATGCCACAAAAGCAAAAACACTGCATCAGGCAGATGTCACTGACCTCGACAGCATCTACGACAACTTTGTCGAGGAGTTTGTGGCAAAGCACGAGGAGCATCAGGCTGAAGGCTCGGGCGGTTCGCTGTGCGGCGACCCCCACAAACTTCGTCTGAAACTTAACAAGTTCCTGCCACTGGCAGGGTCTAGCTATATTGCCCTGCCACGCGAGGTTAAAGATAGAAAAGCTGTTCTCAATATTCAGAACAAAGACACCAAATGCTTCCTCTGGTCGGTGCTGGCAGCGTTGCACCCTGTTCACTGGAAAAACAGTCCACACCGTGTTGCACACTACAAGCAGTATGAGTCGGAACTGAAGGATGCAATGGCCGGGATTGCCTACCCTGTAGAAGTCTCGCATATTCGCAAGTTTGAGGTTCGTGCTCGTGACTTGTTGGGCCTGCAATTAGCCATCAATGTTTACGGTCTCACCGAGAACAAACATAAGGTCCACCCCATCCGGGTGAGCAACGTGAGCAACAACAACGAGGCACGAGAAATCAACCTCCTGCTCATCAAGGACGAAACCCATCACCATTACACCCTTATCCGTTCCCTCTCTCGGCTTGTTTCGAACCAACGGAGCAGTGATAGTCACCATGTCGAGGTGTGTCGCAGGTGCCTGTCCACATTTCATAATCGAGAACAGGAGGATTACCAGCGCATCAGAGGTCCCAACATCGCTGCCGAAAAGCTAGCTCGCCACATGCTCTACTGTGGTACCAACAAGCCTGCACAAACTATCCTGCCCGAACCTGGTGAAGTAGAGTGTTTTCGCATGCACAGTGCTATGGTGAAGCATCCTGCCTATATTGTAGCAGACTTCGAGGCCTTTCTTCAACCTCTGTCTAACTGCCATCCCAACCCCGAAACATCCTCTACTATTCCTTTCCAAATCCACGAGGCCTCGAGTTACTCCTATGTTGTGGTGTGGCGAGACCAACATATTGCCTCCGAGCCCTATGTGTATCGCGGTCCCGACCCGGTCAAACACTTCCTGAAGAGAATGCAACAGGAAGCCATCAAGATAGGGAAGGTGCTGTTGACCCCCAAGCCCATGTCGCCTCTGTCTCCGGAAGACAAGCATCAGCACGAAATGGCTCTAAATTGTCCTGTTTGCAACTCAGTCTTCAATGACGATAACAAAAAGGTCCACCACCATGATCATTATGGGGCCGGAAGCTACATTGGCCCGTGGTGCAACAGGTGTAACTCGAGAGCCAGGGACGCGCGCTTCATACCGGTCTTTTTTCACAATGGCTCGGGATATGATTTCCATCACTTGGTCACACATCTAGGGTACGACAATGCAAGAATCAATGTTCTGACACAAAACGAGGAGCGTTATATTAGCGTCAGCAAGTGGGTGCCGATCCCCGCCGACTCAAAAAGCAGGAGCATCGAGCTTCGGTTCCTCGACTCTCTGAGGTTCCTCCAGGCAAGCCTGGATGCTCTTGCTGGGAAGCTCAGAGACGACCAACTAGCCATTACTACATCAAGTTTCCCGAACTTAGATGTCGCACTCATCAGACGTAAAGGGGTCTACCCCTACGAATACGTCACCGACCCTTCCAAGTTCGAAGAAGAGTTGCTGCCTCCCCAGGATAAGTTCTACAGCCAGCTGAGAGGTTCAGGTATTACCGACGAGGAGTACAAGCATGCTCAGTCTATGTGGGTCAAGTTGGGTTGCCGAACTTTTGGTGATTACCACGATGCATACCTGAAGCTTGATGTGACGCTTCTTGCCGATGTCTTCCAGGCGTTTCGGGCGACTGCGATAAACATTTACAACCTGGACCCTGTATATTTTTACAGCCTTCCTGGACTGGCATGGTCGGCCATGCTCCTGCTGACTAAAATTAAACTTTTACTTATCTCCGATAAGGATATCATGCTTTTCATCGAGAGAGCTATCCGGGGCGGCATGGTCCAAGTGTCGCAACGCTTCGCACACGCCAACAATCACCACATGGCCACTGGTTACGACCCCTCCCAACCATCAAGCTACATCATGTACACTGATGTGAATAATCTTTACGGGCACTCCATGATGCAGCCACTCCCAACAGGACAGTTTGAGTGGGTTGATCCTTTATACCACGACATCGAAAAAGAGTGCGACGAGTTTGGGTTTTTTGCCGAGGTGGACCTTGACTTCCCCGAGAAGCTGCAGGATACATTCTGTGACCTTTCGCCTGCTCCGGAATTCAAGTGTCCACCTGGCTCGGATCAACCGAAGCTCGTCATGGACTTGGAGCCCAAAAAGCATTATGTGTTACACTACCGGAACCTCCAGTGGTTAATGCAGCAAGGGGTCTCGGTCAAAGCAGTTTACCACGTGCTCTTGTTCAGGCAGTCTCCATGGTTGAAGCCGTACATCGAACTGAACACCGAACATCGCACTGCTGCCACTTCGGAACTTGATCGCGATTTTTTCAAATTAATGAACAATGCGGTATTTGGGAAGACCATGGAGAATGTGCGAAATCGCGTTGATGTGAGGTTGGTGACGAAGAAAACACAGTGTCGTCGACTTGTTGCAAGCCCGCTGTTTAGGTCTCGAACAATTTACAACGAACAGATGTCTCTGATTCACATGAACCGGCGCGAGGTGCTACTCAACAAGCCCATCTATGTGGGAGCTGCAGTTTTGGATCTGAGCAAGTTGTGCATGTTCGAGACATATTACGACATACTACGTGCACACTACAACCACAATATCTCGCTTCTCTACACAGACACAGACAGCTTGGTGTACCATGTTCGCACGGCCGATGCGTATGGTGATATAGCCAAAGTTCCAGCTCTTGTCAAGCTCTTCGACACATCGGGCTATCCCCAGCTAAACCGGTATGGAATTGTGCCCCAGAACGAAAAAATACCCGGCAAACTCAAGGACGAGAAAGACGGGGATGTGATTGTGGAGTTTGCTGGACTTCGTCCCAAAGCCTATGCAATCCGGGCTGAGGGTTCTGTAACAAAAAAGGCAAAGGGTGTAAGCAGGCAAGTGGTTCGGGAGCACCTCAAGTTTGAGGATTACCTCGAGTGCCTCAGAACAAAATCGCCCATTCTACAAAAAGAGCATCGTATCCAAAGCGTCGATCATGTGCTTACAACTAATATTGTCAGGAAAGTTGCTCTGGATGCACACGACGACAAGAGGTGTATTCTTGAATGTGGGGTCCATACACTTCCGTGGGGCCACTATCGCCTCCAAACTAGTAAGGCCTGCCCAGAGTGTAACAAAAAGTAATAGGCAATGCGAAAAGAAAAAAAAAACTTCCACTTCCTCGATTACATGCATGCATGGCACAGCAAAATTAAACTTCTGGAAACTGCTAATTGCAATTTGTACTTATATATATAAAATTCCACATTTCTTATTGTGTGCTATTTTTATTTTATTTATTTAAAACTGTTCAGTCACTCTTTCATTCTTGACGTCATACACAAATGTTTTCTCTGCAATAAGAATGACACTGCACAGAGTATCTGCAGGCAAGACGTCGTGGAACTCGCATACGATCTTTATGTTGGTACGATCGTTGACAACCACCTGCTTCCTCTTAGATGTGTTGATGACAAACATGGGTCTGCGAGCTATAAACTGTAAGCTGTGTACGCCTCGTAAAGTTTCAGGTAATCGTCGTTCGTAATGTTTAAGTTATAATTCTCGCGTGGAAAAACTTCATTCCTTCCATTTTTGAGGTAAACATTCTTAATTTTGCAATTATCAAACTGGCTAGAATCTTTCTCTTGGTTATTATCTTTCCCCGTCTGGAAGAGCACAACCGCAAACTCAGGCATATCGTACCGGATGCTGTTGAACTGCGTAGTAACATCAAATTCAAAATGGCTGCCAGAAGCAGGTTTCTGCACACACTGGTAACCGTAAAATTGGATGGGTACTTGGGGGTTCTTCAAGATGTCGGCTTTGTACTTGAGACCGTAGTTAGATTCGTATTCTACCACAGGCATGCGCAGCTCCATGAACTGGATGACGCACTTGGCTGCGTCGGGTAGTGTGTTGGCAAGTGCTGCACCGTCTGCACCCAAGGTGCTGTAACGCATCAGCACATCGTTGTCGTTGGCGCTTCTGCGAAAAGTGACGCGCAAGCCACCCTTCCACATAATCTCCGTGTAGTCGGAGAAGAAGCCTGGAAGCAAGCGCATGGGAAACAGTACTGTATGGCTTCGAGTTTTGATTTTTGTATCTGCTTCGAATCCCCCTGCCTGGTAGTATGCTGCATCGGTCTTGGAGAGCTTCAGTGTTCCCACAGCTGTAGAAGTAATCCCGGGGTAGTCAACCCTATCGATGACGGTGCCATGCTTTCTAACTTCCACTTGCGAGAACAGATGCGGTACAAAATTGTCCACAAGTTTTAAATTTGCATTGGCGTTAAATGCTTCCCCGTTGTCTCTCTTCACCACATCAAACTTGATATACAAATCAGCTCTGTGAGGGTGAATGAACCCATCCCCGACGTCCACATCGTATTCAATCTCCCTGTTCGGTTCGTTGTCATTGGGGCAATAAACAGTAGAGATCAATTGTGCCTCATCAGACTTGCTGACATCGGCAGGCTTCATGCGTATCGTGCTATGCAAACTGTGATTATAGTCGTTTACGAGTTCCGGAAGCACATTGACCCACTTGTGGTTACCTTGAAGCGTGAATCGTTTCCACATGCGTGTTTTGAGAGTACGGTTAAAACGTTCCACTATGCTGGCTTTGATGTGACTGAAAGTCGAGTAATGTTGAATATTTTGCTTCTGAACAAACTGTTGAAATATCGAGTTGTAAAATTCCTTTCCGTTATCCGTTTGAAGAAATCGAGGTCGCCTGCCACTTTCATTGAAAATAGTTTTGAATGCTTCCATTACGCACACACCTGTTTTAGCCTTGAGGGGCAAAGTCCACGCAAATTTTGAAAATGTATCTATAACAGTAAGAAGATACTTGTATCCTTTATTGATTTTATGTAAATTTTTTAGGTTGCCGCTACTCATTTCCACAAGGTCAGCCTGCCAAAGGTCATCCACGCCTTTGGTCACCACCGCCAGTCGTTTGTAGTTTCGTCGTGCAGGTTTATGCAGCTCGTTCACGATACCCTGCCTAGACATGGCGCGAAAATAAGAATATAGCCTGGATGGGATTTCTGGCTGCAGACAATGCTGGGTTTTCTATATACAGCTTGTCACCTATTTCTATGTCGATAATTTGAGTGGCATCTTCGGCATAGGCAGTCTCGCGACTTTCGGGGTGTGTGAAATCGACCAGCTCAACTCCTCTTATTTTAGGCTCGTCGCCAATGTTCGTCACAGTCATGGTTGGGTAGTGGGTTGCGTGAGGCAAAGACCAGTAGGAAACCTTAACAAACTGAAGTCTGCCAGCGAGGAAAAATTGATGATAGGCTTTTGCAGGAGTCAACATGTAGAGTTTGTAACCTGGATTGAAAGGGGAGGAGAACTCTCTGTTTGGTATGCTGTACAGTTCGATGACAATCGTAGACTTGAGATTGTCGATGCTGGTATTTAGAGTGTTTACGTTGGTTCGAACCTCAGTTTCCACATCCTCCAATCTGCCATTCCCCGATTCCAGGTGTTCCTCGATAGCGTGAACAACAGTGTCGTAGTTTGGTTTGATCTTTACATCGACAATAAGGCTCTTGAATTTTTCATTTAAGTCATGTAGTTGGGTGCTGAAATTAGCTATAGTCGATTCCTGACTTGCCTCGATACTCCCAATTTGCTCTTTCACGCTGGCAATAATCTGCTGCAGGCTTTCTACAAGCGTCAACTTGGAGCTCTGTATTACAAGGTCGTGGACCTGGGTTCTAATTTCCGCAAACAATTCATGCAGCTCGGTGATGTTCTGGTTGGTAGGTAAAGTCGCGACAGACCCCCGTATCGATTCAATTTCGGTTTGAATGTTTTTGATGTCGTCGGATTTGAGTATTCGGTTGAGAGTTCTCTTCACGCTTTTCAGTTCCTGAGAGGTAGGCAGGGTGGCCACCGTGTTTTGGAGCGATTCCAAAGCTTTTTTCACCGCGTCCAACTCGGAGGCATCGGCAGCAGCACGTATGCCTTCTTGCAGTTGCGTTATGTCATCCTGGGTGGGGGTAGATTGTTGCAGGGTTTCCAACTTAGTCTGTATGTCGTCGATCAAGTGATGGAAATGAGACAACTCGGATTCTGCATTCAGATTTTCCAGTTTAGCGATTTGCTGTTGGACGTTGGCCAGTGTATCCCTGATGCCCGGCAGTTTGGTTTCCAGCTCATCGTGAACGTTAGCCAGATCATTTCTAATGGCAGCAAGAGCATCCTCAATATGGGTTATGGTGCCTTGCAGCTTCCCGAAATCCTCGTAGGTCTCAAGTTGGAGTTTGATGTTGGCCACGCTACGGGCAATGGCGTTCAGTTCGCTGGACGACGGTAGATTGTTGATAAAATCCTCCAGCGTTTGGAGTTTAGTTTTTACTTCGTTGATGGCCGCATGCAAAGCATCCGTTTGAAGCTCAGCCTTGATGCTTTCCAACGTAGGGATTTCGAAAGATTGAAACTGTTCGCGCAATTTAGCAATACTAGCGTTCACGCGATCGTAGTCGCCTTGTGTTTTAATGCTTTGGATGATAGTTTGCAGTTCGGTCTGGATGTTGCTTGTTTGATCCTGCAAGCGTTGTTTCAGCTGTTCAACGTCTGAGGTTTGCGTTTGTTGCAGCTTCAGAAGTTCGTTCTGCAGATTGCCCACACTCAGTGCCAGCTTGTCGAGATTGTCTATCGACGCAAGGTCGGTGTATTTTTGCAGCAGCGATTTTAGCTCTGCATCAATCTTGAGTACAGGGTCCAAGCACTGAGACTGCAAGCTGGCTATCTCGGACTGGAGGCTGGAGTTGAGCGTGGACTGGAGGGCCTGCAGATCGCTTCGCAGCTTCTTGACCCTGACGTCGAGCATGAGAAGCTCGTCGCCATGGTCGTCGCGTTTCGTATGGCCAAAAATATCGTTAGGCATTATTGTTATTTATTATAGGATAGCTAATTTTCATTTCTATGAAAAGAGGGATGAGTTTGTCGTAGTCGTCCAAGAGCTCTATGTACAGGCGATCGCCAGCAGATACATCGTACGTGGTGGTACTGTTCATCCTATCGTGTTTGATGCGATAGATGTTCTTGCCAGAGGAAATTTTGGCCTCTCCTTTATTCTCGGGATTCATGTCAAACTGCAGTTTGCCGGAGATGGGGAACTGGTAATAATTCAAGTTGTTGTTGAATATGTAGAAAGTCTTGCCCACATCCTCGTCGTACTGGGTCAGAATGCTATTCAAGTGTATAATCAACAAACCGTTGAGTTTAGATAATAGGGAGGGTAACAGGTCCCAGCTTGCAGGTGGTGACGGTGCACTTTGGGCAAATGCCTCCATAGCCTGCTTCCTGAAGCCAAACAGGTTCATAGGCATTGTTATTTTATTTTATATTTAGCGATTCGTTTTCGAGCCTCAAATAATAATTCGAGCGTCAAATAATGATTCGAGCCTCAAATGATAATTCGAGCCTCGTCAGTGCTGCCAATTCCTATTTGTAGGTTAGCTTAGCCAGTGAAAGATCATATAGTGGAATTTTCTTCGAATAGGTTGGCAAAACCCAAGCCTCAAAAAAAAAAAACATCCAATAGAGTTGCAAAATATAAAAAACAATAAACCCCCCTCATAAAAAGCTACAGTAAAGGCCCACAGGTCGCCAACACTAGGCCCCCCTAACAGTGTTGCCAAACATAAAAAGTATATGGGGCCCCTCAGGCTCTTTGATGAAAATTTACAGTGAAAAACCCAGTAGGTTAACAACACTGTCAGAAAATCTACGGCAGTATTACCAGATGTAAACAAAAGGCAATGGACCCCCCTCATAAAAGGCTACAGTAAGAGCCCACAGTGTTGCCAACTCTGTCCTCAAAATATACATCATAAAAAACTACGACAAGGGCCCACAGAGTTTGCAACACTGGGCGCACATAGGCCCCTCATAAAAAGCTACAGTAATAGCCCACAGTGTTGCCAACTCTGTGCCCTCAAAATATACATCATAAAAAGCTACGACGAGCCTCAAATAATGATTCGAGCCTCAAAAAAAGATTCAGAACTCTCATGTACGCTGAGGCTAGTGGGGTTAACATACACCATAAAAGGCTACGCCTCGCCCGAACACATGTACACTCACACACACAAAAAAAAGCTAAAAAATTATACACCGTGAAAGGCTACGCCGAGTTGGAAACACTGCTGGTGAGGTTAACATACACCATAAAAGGCTACGCCTCGCCCGAGTTGGCAACACTGCTTGTGAGGTTAACATACACCGTGAAAGGCTTCAAAATATCAGTTGGTGAAATTTTCGTGGGGTGAGTTGGCAACACTGAGCCCCACATGATGATTCGAGCCCCAAAAGAGGACTTAGAACCGGGCCACTTGTTCTACTTGCGTAATTTTGTGTACCATTTGACACATTTCACCCTGCATCCACACAGAGGTTTTTCAAGGTATGTATTTAACGGTGTTAATTTTTCTAGGGCATTCTGGGAAAGGCACGTAAGTCACAAACTTCGATTTTCTTTCGTCACACTGAATCAATTAAAGATAATATTATGAGCATAATTTTGCATTGGGCATATGTAAAGATGGTAAATAGCGATGATACATGTATATCATAACTGTAATGTTTGCTATTATAAGAATAAACGGTAATTATGCGATATCGCCCGAACACCTCTCACTCGTTTATTTCGTTAATTTTAGCATTGATACTTTTCATATTACGAGTCATTATTTGTCTTCCTTGTTCCGCTTGGGTAACAGACAATATGGCGTGCACTCGTCATGGATCATCGCGCGTCGTGCTTGTGTTTTGTCGATTTGGAGTGGGTATGCAGTGTTTCAACCTTCTTCACCGAAAAATACCTACTTTCGTGTTCATTATGTCATCACAAACCACGGATAGCCCAAACAAACTATTCACGATAGCCCCACAAACCATTGACGGATAGCCCCAAAAACCATTCACGATAGCCCCACGAACCATTGACGGATAGCCCCAAAACCATTCACGATAGCCCCAAAAACTATTGACGGATAGCCCAAAAAAACATTCACGATAGCCCCACGGCCCATTTCCGGCAAGGTTAGGTTAGGTAAGCATAGTTAAAAAAAATCTCCTTAAAAAAAGGCACGTTTGGAAACACTGGCGAGACCGCGTGACTTTCGACGCTCGCGCCATCTACAGGTACAAAATGGAAACAACGGCATAATGTTGTCGCTTTACATAAAATGCAAGTTCCTTACATAAAAAGTGATTATTTCTTGTTCTGCAGCATTCTATGGTGAAGTTTTGAGTTTCCGCGAAAGAAAATACCTCGAAGAACTTCGACAATGCTACAGAAACTGATTTCAGTAAGTAGTTTCTCCTGTAAATTTGAAGAAATCCGTTCGGGCGATATCGCATATTTACCAAACATATAGAACTGCTATAAGATTGCATTTTTGACCAAAGTGCTTTTTCCCGAACAGCCTAGAATTTTACGCTGTTAAGTTAGGAGTGTTGGTTTGACACAGTTAGTAATGTAGTAGTTTGGTGACGTTATTATACGTGTTCTTTTCGCCTTTGACTGAGTAGGTGCAAGAAAAGCGGGGTTCGAGTTTAGAAGATTCAACAAGTGCCTGTTTGCTGCCTTTAAAAGTTGATTTGATTGGTTAACACGTATCACACTACATCGCTCATGAACGTAGTGCAAAGTGTACAGGCACCAAATACACTACGCAACACCAAATCCATCAAGTTGCACTTTGAAGCAAACTGGACACGTGAGTTCAAAGTGCAGCGAACTGGACGTGGCCAATATCACATTGGATAAAATAAAAATGAACGTAACTTGGTGGGGGCAAGGAGGCATTTGCTCGCCCACAATTTTCAGGTTTACTAAAATTTAGACGTTAATTGTACTTTTGTAACCTCCTGTATAGTAATTAGTAATTTTTATGATTTCACAATGTAACAGCAAAATAGCCCTGGATGCTATTTTTATGGGATGGAAACATTTTTGATTCTCACCCCCTCAAAATTTAAGCCCGAAGTTCAACCCCACCAAAGTTAGATGGCCTTGAAAAATTTGCGTCGTAATATTTATTCATCTCGCTATAGGCTCGGCCGTTAGATTTTTAAGAGTCTTTGCATCAAAACTGTTTTTGATGTTTACCATTGAAACCCATAATAACGAAACAGCAAGTTAGACCTTTACAATCAATTCGCTTTATAACCCCCTGCTTTTCTTGGTACGATTCTGACCTATATTGTATATTGACGACGTAGGTTGCTTGCGTTGTTATCCATAACCTTTCTTCCAATCTCGTAGCGTGATGTGTGTTGTATGTTGTAACTTCGAGACCGTTAGGGATCTCCTGGTATTGCTACCAGCTTTCCCCTGCACCTCGCATGCTTTCAACCGCAAGGTGCGCGTCGCAATGTTTCCGTTCCGTTCTGCGTCGTTCGCATCTTAAGCACTTTTTCGCAGAATTAAAAGTCGAACGACGGCTATTTTCTGCTCGTTGCTCCATACCTTTTTCACGCGAAAGAATCCCGCCTTTCCGCGCCTTTCGCCAATCGAAACTTTCTGAGCAAGTACAGGGTGGTTGTAAAGCGAACTGTCAAATGTAACTGTCGAATAAGTTGGCCCAGTTACTTTGCGATAGCTTGCTCTGTTTCCAAGCGACGCGCGACAAACGACACGGGCCTCTCCAGTCTATATGCAAGCAATCAAAGCATGTGCGACCAATAGACTAATATTGAGAAAAAGGTACAATCCGAGCGACACGTGCAGCTTGTCATGTCGCTTCGGTGCGATAGGCTGCATTTATTTTTGCGGATTAGTTTCCAAGTGATTAGCGTGATGCGCTACGACGCCAAGAATGACGGGTTCGAATCCCGGCCTGAGCATGTATGTTCTTTCTTAGGGTCTCTTCATAATGCTGATTCTGTCAACTTCTTTATAAATTTCGAATGGCAATGAGAAATCTAAAGTCTGGTTATGAATCGTAAGTGTACGTACCATACAAAGCACACAGATTACTTAATGGGCTTCTTTTATATTTCTGAGTTTTTAGGTACTTTGGGAATCCATAAATTTTGACTACGTACATTTTTAATTGATTTGATGTTTTAAGTCCACTTTATGCACAGTAAGGCTAATCGGGACTGAACCTACAGCTTAAAGTGGGATCCAAATCACTGTGTGCCTCCACTGGGTATCGAATCCGGGACCCCTTGATTACAAGGCTACGTCGCTACCACTGCGCCATCGGGGAGGCCCTACGTACATTATTATTCCTTGTATTAAATTGCAGTTTGCTGAGGAAATTATTGTTTGTTATACATTTTGCAGTTTTATAAAAATACAATTAATATTGCAGTGCAATCGACTGGTTCCGGTTTGATACCCGGTGGAGACACATATTGATTAACATCCCACTTTAAACTGTAGGTCCAGTCCCGATTAGCCTATCAGTGCAAGAAGTGGACTTAAGGCAAAAACTCAAAATTCAAACCTATTGCTGTGTAATGTTTCGGTTTAGAGCTAATTCTTCTAACGTACTGAAAGAAGTAACTGAGTTACAGGTAGCCATTTCATAAAGTAATTGAGTTACAGTTACTCATTTCCAAAAGTATTTGAGCTACAGTTACTCGTTTAAAGATGTAACAGAGTTAGAGTTACTCGTTTTAAAAAGTTATAGAGTTGATTATTTTTTTAAATTTGAATTTGAATTACTGTTAAAAGAACTGCCCACTTTATACACAGAAAGACAAATCGGGACTGGACCTGCAGTTTAAAGTGTGATCCGAACCACCGTGGCATGTGCCTCCACCAGGCATCGAACCCGGGACCCCTTGATTAAGGCGACGACGTTACAGTTACTCATATCAAATAGTAAGCAAGTTACAGTCACTCACTGCCAGTGGCGTGCCCAAACGGAAGTTGGTGGGGGTCACAACCCCCCCCCCCCTTCACCCAGTATTCCTTAAAAAAATAACGTGAACGGTAGGAAAAGATGGCAAATTGAGGGGTGACTACCAGAGAAAGTGTACGTAACTCCTCCCTTTCGAAAATCCTGGGCACGCCAGTGCTCACTTCACAAAGAAACCAGTGTTGCCACATGAAGGGAAATTTCCCTTTTTGCAGGGAAATTCGCACCCAATATTTAGCCAAAAGGGAAAAGGGAATTTCGATGAAAAATACCACAATTTCAGGGAATTTTGAAGACATCTAACTCCACATTATTACAGCTCATGTTAATTTTCAATTTCATATCCACATTCTATTCTGTTTCTTCATATCTCTGCTCCTTTGAATATAAGTCCACATCTAAAGTGGACTTAAACCACCAAATCAACCAATATAAGTCTTCATCTATTTATACTTGCGTTACGTTTATTGTACGTCGCTTTTATGCATCTTCGGATAATAGCAACGATGAGGATTAACGATTAAGTGGATTCCTGACCAGGATTCAAACCTAAGACATCTGGCCAGGTATGTGATTTTTTTTCCATACTAACATTGACCAACAGAAATACTATTACTACTGCTACCACCACCACTAATAATAATGATAATTAAGGCTACTTGTACTACTACTACTACTACTATTACTAGTGTTTATTGTTATTATTAATATTATTATTACATGATTTGTTTAGGTGAAGGGAAAAATGGTCCAAAAAGGGAAATTTTGTCCCTTGGAAAGGGAAATTGTGCCCTCATATTGTGGCAACACTGAAAGAAACCTAGTCGCAGCTACCCATCTCAAATGGTAAGCGAGTTAGAGTCACTCATTTTCAAAGTAAACTGTTGCTTCCATACGCTGGTACCGACGCTCCTTCAAACTTAATAGGCTTCTATTCCAGACGCCCCTTCTCCCTGTCCACTCAAGAAGATGAGATTCGCCCAGCCGTGCCTCGTCCATTATGCATTAATGAATCAGACGCATGTGTTTATCAAGGAGAGAAGCCTCGCGTGTAAGAAGACGGCGTGCAGGAGGGGGGGAAGGGACCCCAAACAGTCTGCACCCAGATATGCGATAGCTTCCGTTTCTAAGAAACGTCCATTCGTGGAAACTCTGTCTGGGGGGAAGGGGGCCATTTCGACGAATGAAAAGGCGAGCTATCTGTCGTCTCTGTCCCGACGCACAAAAGGTAAAATGGAACAGTTCGGACGCGGAATCTGATACTCTTGTTCCTCCTGAAATTAACTAAGGATAATGGAAGACCCTGTGCATGGGGTCTGGCCGAACTCGACGCTGGCTTTCCACGAATGGAGTAATTGAGATATTGTTCTGGTTCATCCATCTTTCGTTGCTTCTCTCCTCCAATTTAACTCTTGAAAGGCTTTATCTGCGTTCGGTCATTAACCTTCTCTCATTTCCCATTGCGTTTTTTGTTCTCCCCCTCTAATTTATTCCTCATTTCGTTTCTGTTGGACCAAATCAGAAACGAAAGAAACAAAAAATAAGCCATTGGGATTTTAGCGGGTATGGAAAATAGGGTATCATGCAAAAAAAATATTTACAAACCTCAAATATTGGCTTTGCCTTCATTATACATTACGGAACGTGTGTAACAAAAATATGGGGACAAAATATGGTGTAGAAGTCAATTGTTGAGTTTTCTTTGAGTTGATTTAAGTCCACTTTATGCGCATCGGGACTGGACCTACAGTTTAAAGTTGAACCCGACCCACCGTGCAATGTGCCTCCACCGGGACCCCTTGATTACAAGACGACAACAGTAGATGGTGACCCCGCCAAGGCCGGTTGCTATTTAATATTCGCAATTTATTTGTATGTACTTATAATTAATTTGCACGGGTTTTAATTAATTTGCATGTACTTAGAATTTATTTGCAAGTACTTAGAGTACTTTACATTTATGTATTTGCATGTTTATAACTTTTTATGAATATATAATTATTTATTTTATGAAAAATATGTATATAGAAGGTAATTAGAGGTACTAAACGCTATGCATATGGTTTTATATTCATTACTGCAAAGTATGTAATGTATAAATCGATAATAATTAATGTTTATAGTATTGGAAATAAGAGTTTACGGTTTATGAACCGCTATGAAAGGTGGTAATGGGTGTAGGTACAGGTCCAATTACGATTGGGGACGGTCCCGGTACTCGAACCCACGATATGTAATATTATTAATTAGTACTATGTAATAATGTATTTCATTATGTTATGAAACACGTTGGTTTCACACGCTAGACAGAATACTGTCTCAGAATCTCGATTCCGCTCTGATGCCAGACAGAGAGAAAGAATTAATATTCAGCGCAGGTAGACGAGAATGGAATTTGGGGAGTGTGCGTTCAAGGTCAAATGACGTCAGAACGTCAGAACAAAGAAGGAATCTGATTGACCAATCAGAGAACGCGTCGGTAGATTTTCAGAACCGGTTTTTCCAAGGTTAACCAGTACGCAAGAACAGGGAAAAGATATGCAATAGTGTAGGGCAGGGGAGGGATTCAACCAGACAACAAAGGATGTCTCGAATGCGCAGCAAGGGTCAAATCTCTGAAGCTATGCGTCGCTTGTAGAACTGGTTTCCGCCGCCAATTAATATTCCGCTCAGGGTTGCCCCAAGGCACAGGACGCTTTAGCGAGGTTTTTGGATACCCAATTAGATTGGAGCGAGAACTTTACTTTGAACAAGGAGAACGAAGCGTAGGGGTTTATTATATGTACTAGGAAAAAGGGAGACCTATCAGGGACGGGGCCTACAGTTTTCACCATTTGCTTTTATCACGGGGTAACGAACCTAGGACCCTTTGATTATTGATTTAGGTAGTAAATGTATGTTACTGTGTGCTATTTAACTTAATTTTGAGTTTATTTTTTACCAAACTTTGACTTTATGTCAAACATTTTCACAGCTTATCCTTATTTTTACAAAATAACACTATTTATACTATTCAGGCAACATTTTTTATTAAATTTTGGACTCACAAAGACAATTTTTCAACTTTTAACTTATTATTTTAAAATTTTATGTTAATTTTTTACCAAAATAACACTATTTATACAACATTTTTTATTAAATTTTGGACTCACAAAGATATTTTTACAACTTTTTAACTTATTATTTTACAATTTTATACCTATTTTTAACCTAAATAACACTATTTATACTATTCAGGCAACATTTTTTATTAAATTTTGGACTCACAAAGATATTTTTACAACTGTTTAATTTATTATTTTACAATTTTATACCTATTTTTAACCTAAATAACACTATTTGTACTATTCAGGCAACATTTTTTATTAAATTTTGGACTCACAAAGACATTTTTACAACTTTTTAACTTATTATTTTACAATTTGATATTACGTTTTTACAAAAATAACACTATTTGTACTATTCAGGCATCATCTTTTCATTAAATTTTGGATTCACAAAGACATTTTTTCAACTTTTAACTAATTATTTTACAACTTTATGTTAATTTTTACCAAAATAACACTATTTATACTATTCAGGCAACATTTTTTCATTAAATTTTGGATTCACAAAGACATTTTTTCAACTTTTAACTATTATTTTACAACTTTATGTTAATTTTTACCAAAATAACACTATTTATACTATTCAGGCAACATTTTTTCATTAATTTTGGATTCACAGACATTTTTTTTTTCAACTTTTAACTTATTATTTTACAACTTTATGTTAATTTTTACCAAAATAACACTATTTATACTATTCAGGCAACATTTTTTCATTAAATTTTGGATTCACAAAGACATTTTTTCAACTTTTATCTTATTATTTTACAATTTTATACCTATTTTTACCAAAATAACACTATTTATACTATTCAGGAAAGACTTTTAGTTATATTTTCGACACACAAAGTGTGTTTTTTCAACTTCTATCTCTTTATTTCACAAGTTTAGGCTTATTTTTACCAAAATAACACTATTTATACTATTCAGGAAAGACTTTTAGTTATATTTTGGATGCAAAAGTGTGTTTTTTCAACTTCTATCTGTTTATTTCACAAGTTTAGGCTTATTTTTACCAAAATAACACTATTTATACTATTCAGGAAAGACTTTTAGTTATATTTTCGACACACAAAGTGTGTTTTTTCAACTTCTATCTGTTTATTTCACAAGTCTAGGCTTATTATTACCAAAATAACACAATTCAATCTGTTCAGGAAAGACTTGTAGTTACATTTTCGACACACTAAGTGTGTGTTCTCAACTTCTATTTGTTTATTTCACAAGTTTAGGCTTATTATTACTCAAATAACACAATTTCATCTATTCAGGATATTTTGTATTTACAAAGAGATTTTTTCAACTTTTAATTTATTATTTACAAGTTTATGTCTATTTTTTTACTCAAGTAACACAATTCTATTTGTTTAGGAAAGACTTTTAGTTATATTTTCGACACACAAAGTGTGAGTTTTCATTTTTTATCTGTTTATTTTACAAGTTTAGCCTAATATTTACTCAAATAACACGACTTGAACGTGTTTTTTATTACATTTTGGACACACACACACACACACACACACACACACACACACACACACACACACACACACACACACACACACACATACACACACAGATATATTTTCCAAGTTTACAGGATTATTCTCTAGTTTACTCAAATAACACAATTTAGATGTGTTTTGAATTAAATTTTGTACACATGAAGTGTGTTTCGTCAAGTTTTACCCTTTTATTTTACAAGTTTAGGCTTAATATTACTCAAATAACACAATTTAATCCAGTCAGGTAGGATTTGTTATTATATTTTGGATGCACAAAGAGATGTTTTCAACTTTTTTACTGATTTTTTGCAGGGTATGTATTAATTTTTATTTATTTTGTTTTGTATCATATATACATTTACAAATTTTTAACTTAGAGTTTAGTATTTATTTAAATCTTTTCAAAAACACTAAAGGAAAAGTACTTTTAGCTAAAATGTAAGCCACAGAATATATTATTATTATTATTATTATTATTAGGGTTTACTGATTTCCAATATGCTATTTTTGGTTCTGTATTTCTATATGTATTTATTTAGGTCAGGTTACGCCTGCTACGTAGGAAAGTTTGTTTATTTTAGAGTTTGCTGAGTATTTTGTTACTTTTATACTAGGTAAAGTTTTCTAAATATATCAGGTAGGGCTCCATCCATATAATTTTGTTTTTGCTGTTTGGAGATGTGATCAGCATCACTCTCCATCTGCTTTTTATTTTATGTACCCTAATATTATTTTGAGGCTTAGTGAATTCTAGAGCCTATTTATGCAGGAGAGAGGGCTTGAAAATTCTGATCTCAGATAACCCACAACTTTTTGTCAGAGTTTTTTAAAGGATATTTTATATTTATTATGTGCCACTAGAATATCAAAGCTTGCTTAATTTTTATGTCTGTAACGCTGTTATTGTATTTCTAGCTAAGGCTTACTGGATAAGGTACACGAAATGTTTAACATTTCGACTATTTGCCAAATTTTTAGTGTAACGAAAATTATTGTGTGTCTATAAAGACTGAAATCCCTTTACCGATGGGTCCATAACTGGACGCTTACCAACATTGTTTCTTTTTTAAATATAACCATTTATCAATATATTCTCAATTCACAGGACAAGACGAAGTTCACAGACGACTGACTACATATATGAACCATAGGTCCATTTGCTAAACTTTTTTCTATGCTAGAAGAATAATTTAGCCTTATAGCCTTTTTCAAGGTATTTTTGAAGTATTACTGGTTTTTTGGGTGCATCAACATTTGGGTTATTTCCACTTGGTTTATTATACGAGGCTACAATCACTATCTGAACACTGAAATTCTCTGATTGAAACTAAAAGCTTAGGCTGTAACTAGGGACGTAGTATGTATATCGACAATTTATAGGACAACACGAACCTTACAAAGGATTATAGGTGACGTAGGACCACACGACAGAGCTTTGTTAATCTGCAAGAAGCATTTACAGCTAATATTACGAGGAAATGAGGTTGATTTTTTACTGTTTCACAAGAATGCTACCTTTTATACACCCAATATTTGCTTTTTTAAGTAACTACATGTACCAGAAGTACTTACAGACCAACTCTAACTAGACTTATTCTATATCAGGTGCTAAATTTATAAAGAACTATGATTGTGTATATTTCTGAGAAAGTACGCAAAAGCAGATTACCCGATTAAAGTATCTGAAAAACAGATTTTTCTATGCAAGTATATTTTTATTGACTGGATTATTTAACAGATCAAACAGGAAGACTGCAAAATTCATTAAATGTAGTTCTATAGTATAGGTGGTTTCAGAGATATAAAAAGAACAAATATAAGATTTCGCTTTTTTTTGCTTCTGAGGCTAATCGCGACGCTAAGGGTAAATGGCCAGGAAATGTAACGGAGGAGAAACAATCCCAAAAGTTATGGGCTGCATGTAAGTTAATACCACAGAGATATTACAGTAGGTGTAGGTTCTACCACCAGAACATTTCTATCATAATAATACTGGTTATGCTGTACTGTTAGCTAAAGATGCTGATATTTGAGAAACTTAAAAGCTTATTTGCAAAATTTTAGATAAATAAAAATCTGTTAGACTGTAAACATATTTTATATCCATTCTGCAAAAGATCCGATAACAAAATTTAAAAATTGTTATCGCCCAGACAGGGACTCGAACCCTGGACAGATAGGTTAAAAGCCTAACGCTATACCAACTAAGCTATCTGGGCACAAGGTATTCTTTTTTGAAATGTTAGTTATGTTAAGAAATTTATTGAAACACTTGAGAACACTTTTGCTCTGGTTCGACAGAGAAGGAGACAACATTTCCAAATTTTTACAGACTGGGTGTATTTTTCCACTATAGAGGCCTTCACTATATGTAATTCGAAACGCTAAAGTTCAGCTAGCTTCCAAAATTGAGGTAAAGATTGTGTTTGGCGAGATTAACAAGTTACAATTATATCCAGTTACGGACAAATAAAGCTAAAACTCTTAGATTTACTGTACTAGCCAAGTTTTAGTAACATTTTTTTTCACTTTAGTACAAATACCAAAGAAATAGGTATATTTTATTTATAATTTGACAAAATGTACTAGTATTTAATTCACAAAGTTAGGTAAAAAACAGTATTTTAAAAAATATTGTTACTGCCTTCAAATTTTATGTTATTTAGCCACTAACAACTGGTTTACACTGTTTGGCATCCTTTAAATAGGAAAAGAAGGAATTATTTGTTTAGTATTTTTACTATTTTATATTTATTTAAGAAAACAATTCTAGTTTAACTTAATTTTAACAAATTGTTACTAATTTATATATCAAAGTTATGTTATTTAGAGTGTATGAAGCTGTATAAAGTTAATATTTGTACTTATCAGTTCAACTAACAATTATATTTTACACACAAAAGATAATGTTTACAGTTAAATTACTTGAATCAGAGAATAATATTTTACAGTAATTGATTCATTCAGCACTAGTCAGTACTTTTATGCATCAGAAAGTTTTTTAATTTTCTATTACGCATGCTATTTTGTGCTATTCTTAAAATGTATTTCTAGGGCAAACTGGTTTAATTTTCTGCTTATAATGCAAAGTTGACAGTTTTCGCACAATGCATTGTACATTTGTTATATTCTCTATTTACAATCCAAATATTATGCTTATTTAATGTATAACTAACTAACTCTCTAGCCTTCTTAAACCCGAATGTTTATGGCTGCAGCAACACATGCCTTTCATCTGTCCCTGTCCTGAGAAAGATCTATATACTCCTTTCCTTCCCTACCAATTTCCTTTAGGTCCATGTCTACATTATCCCTCCATCTTTGTTTTGGTTTTCCTATTGGTCTTTTACCATCAGGTTTCCCAACAAGAATCCTGTATACTTTTCTTTCCTCTCCCATTCGTACCACATGATCTACACACCTAAGTCTTCTTGATTTAATCATTCTAATAATATCAGGACATGAATACAAATTATGTACTTCTAAATTATGTAATCTTCTCCACTCATCTGTCTCCTCATCCCTTTTAGGCCCAAATATTTTCCTAAGGATCTTATTTTCAAATACTCTCAATTTATGTTCCTTTTTTCAATGTAAGGCACCAGGTTTATTTACTGTATTTAACTTTTATTTTTTGTAATTAACAAAAATTATATCTTTTTCTATCAGCTTATTTTGAAATCAATATTATTAGGTATAGTCTTTGATTTATAACTATATTGCTTTTTTATCAATTTATCTAAGAGTACATGCAGACAAACACATGTGTATACACTTTTATGTAAATAGATATGCCTTTTTTCAATATTTTAGTATGAAGATTGCACTTTAGCTATAAATATTTAAGCAAGGGTAGGAAAGGTAGGATTTCTGAGAATTTGTTGCAGGATTTTGTTGTCCAAGTATAGATGAGAACTGAGCTGGGAGACTGTTTTGAACCTTTTCATGAGAGTTTGCATGTGAACTGTATGCAAATTGAGCACTATTGACTGTGCATGCTTCTAAGTTTTGCTGTTATTTCACATCAACTCTGTGAGACTGTAGACATTTTTTCCCATTTCAAGTAGTTTTTATTGATTGTATTTGTATATGTTTTGGGGACTTAGCTTTTTTTTTATGTTATGAGGCAGTTTGTTGTAGAATATTTTTACCTGATTGTTTTGAGATATTGAGTGTCTGCTGTTTTACTTGTAATTATTTTCCTTCTTGTGTTGTGTATTTGACTATATTTTGTCCAAGTTCGTAGTATTTAGAAAAATTGTTGTTAACTTGTAGATGTAGGGAGTAATAATCCTTTGCAAGATGCCCTATACTTTAGTCTGAACATTATTTTTAGTGTTCACTTTTGAAGCCTTAGTATTCTGGTAGTATTATTAATGTAGAAGTAAATTAGGCTGAAATGTAGGCATTTTTCTGATAAATTATACTCACTTAGTTGTTTCAGCAGGTAGAAGTTGCATGATGGTTTACTGCTGATGATGTTAATTTGCTCTCCTTATGTACTACGTATGATGTAGCTTACTTGAGTAATTGGAATTTTCTACTGAAAAAAGGATTGCTTGTCTATTTTATTCCTATGTTGTTGAGTTTGTCCATAAGCAAGCCATGTTTTTACTCTATCCTATGCCTTGGAAGAATCTAGATATATATTGTGTTTGCAGTTTTATGTTTCTCTAAGGTTTCAGCTATGTAGTTTTTTAAACTGTGCTATGGGTGTGAGTACTGATTTCTTTTTCTGGATGCCATGTTGGTTTCTGTGTATTCCTTTTGATGCTTGAATTTGACTTAGGTTGTTTGCTTTTTTTTCTTAGATCTTTATTTGTTTATTTGTTAAGTATTTTTTATTTTTTTTGAATTTTAATTACTTTAATTTTACATTAACTAACATATTTTACTTTAACAACAAAAGAATTTACTCTAGTATAAAAACTTCTACTAACAAAAATGTACTATTATAACTTTTAATTTTAAAAAATTGTATTTTTAAAACTTTAACTTTGAAAAATGGATTTTTAATTACTTTAATTTTACATTAACTAACAAATTTTACATTAACAACAAAATAATTTGCCCTAGTATAAAAACTTCTACTAACAAAAATATACTATTATAACTTTTAATTTTAGAAAATTGTATTTTTAAAACTTTAACTTTGAAAAATTGAATTTTAACACACTTTGACTTTAAGAATGTACTTTGAATTTTTATATGTAAAATAATATTAAAAAATAAAAAATACTTAACAAATAAACAAATAAAGATCTAAGAAAAAAAAGCAAACAACCTAAGTCAAATTCAAGCATCAAAAGGAATACACAGAAACCAACATGGCATCCAGAAAAAGAAATCAGTACTCACACCCATAGCACAGTTTAAAAAACTACATAGCTGAAACCTTAGAGAAACATAAAACTGCAAACACAATATATATCTAGATTCTTCCAAGGCATAGGATAGAGTAAAAACATGGCTTGCTTATGGACAAACTCAACAACATAGGAATAAAATAGACAAGCGATCCTTTTTTCAGTAGAAAATTCCAATTACTCAAGTAAGCTACATCATACGTAGTACATAAGGAGAGCAAATTAACATCATCAGCAGTAAACCATCATGCAACTTCTACCTGCTGAAACAACTAAGTGAGTATAATTTATCAGAAAAATGCCTACATTTCAGCCTAATTTACTTCTACATTAATAATACTACCAGAATACTAAGGCTTCAAAAGTGAACACTAAAAATAATGTTCAGACTAAAGTATAGGGCATCTTGCAAAGGATTATTACTCCCTACATCTACAAGTTAACAACAATTTTTCTAAATACTACGAACTTGGACAAAATATAGTCAAATACACAACACAAGAAGGAAAATAATTACAAGTAAAACAGCAGACACTCAATATCTCAAAACAATCAGGTAAAAATATTCTACAACAAACTGCCTCATAACATAAAAAAAAAGCTAAGTCCCCAAAACATATACAAATACAATCAATAAAAACTACTTGAAATGGGAAAAAATGTCTACAGTCTCACAGAGTTGATGTGAAATAACAGCAAAACTTAGAAGCATGCACAGTCAATAGTGCTCAATTTGCATACAGTTCACATGCAAACTCTCATGAAAAGGTTCAAAACAGTCTCCCAGCTCAGTTCTCATCTATACTTGGACAACAAAATCCTGCAACAAATTCTCAGAAATCCTACCTTTCCTACCCTTGCTTAAATATTTATAGCTAAAGTGCAATCTTCATACTAAAATATTGAAAAAAGGCATATCTATTTACATAAAAGTGTATACACATGTGTTTGTCTGCATGTACTCTTAGATAAATTGATAAAAAAGCAATATAGTTATAAATCAAAGACTATACCTAATAATATTAATTTCAAAATAAGCTGATAGAAAAAGATATAATTTTTGTTAATTACAAAAAATAAAAGTTAAATACAGTAAATAAACCTGGTGCCTTACATTGAAAAAAGGAACATAAATTGAGAGTATTTGAAAATAAGATCCTTAGGAAAATATTTGGGCCTAAAAGGGATGAGGAGACAGATGAGTGGAGAAGATTACATAATTTAGAAGTACATAATTTGTATTCATGTCCTGATATTATTAGAATGATTAAATCAAGAAGACTTAGGTGTGTAGATCATGTGGTACGAATGGGAGAGGAAAGAAAAGTATACAGGATTCTTGTTGGGAAACCTGATGGTAAAAGACCAATAGGAAAACCAAAACAAAGATGGAGGGATAATGTAGACATGGACCTAAAGGAAATTGGTAGGGAAGGAAAGGAGTATATAGATCTTTCTCAGGACAGGGACAGATGAAAGGCATGTGTTGCTGCAGCCATAAACATTCGGGTTTAAGAAGGCTAGAGAGTTAGTTAGTTATACATTAAATAAGCATAATATTTGGATTGTAAATAGAGAATATAACAAATGTACAATGCATTGTGCGAAAACTGTCAACTTTGCATTATAAGCAGAAAATTAAACCAGTTTGCCCTAGAAATACATTTTAAGAATAGCACAAAATAGCATGCGTAATAGAAAATTAAAAAACTTTCTGATGCATAAAAGTACTGACTAGTGCTGAATGAATCAATTACTGTAAAATATTATTCTCTGATTCAAGTAATTTAACTGTAAACATTATCTTTTGTGTGTAAAATATAATTGTTAGTTGAACTGATAAGTACAAATATTAACTTTATACAGCTTCATACACTCTAAATAACATAACTTTGATATATAAATTAGTAACAATTTGTTAAAAATTAAGTTAAACTGTAGAATTGTTTTCTTAAATAAATATAAAATAGTAAAAATACTAAACAAATAATTCCTTCTTTTCCTATTTAAAGGATGCCAAACAGTGTAAACCAGTTGTTAGTGGCTAAATAACATAAAATTTGAAGGCAGTAACAATATTTTTTAAAATACTGTTTTTTACCTAACTTTGTGAATTAAATACTAGTACATTTTGTCAAATTATAAATAAAATATACCTATTTCTTTGGTATTTGTACTAAAGTGAAAAAAATGTTACTAAAACTTGGCTAGTACAGTAAATCTAAGAGTTTTAGCTTTATTTGTCCGTAACTGGATATAATTGTAACTTGTTAATCTCGCCAAACACAATCTTTACCTCAATTTTGGAAGCTAGCTGAACTTTAGCGTTTCGAATTACATATAGTGAAGGCCTCTATAGTGGAAAAATACACCCAGTCTGTAAAAATTTGGAAATGTTGTCTCCTTCTCTGTCGAACCAGAGCAAAAGTGTTCTCAAGTGTTTCAATAAATTTCTTAACATAACTAACATTTCAAAAAAGAATACCTTGTGCCCAGATAGCTTAGTTGGTATAGCGTTAGGCTTTTAACCTATCTGTCCAGGGTTCGAGTCCCTGTCTGGGCGATAACAATTTTTAAATTTTGTCATCGGATCTTTTGCAGAATGGATATAAAATATGTTTACAGTCTAACAGATTATTATTTATCTAAAATTTTGCAAATAAGCTTTTAAGTTTCTCAAATATCAGCATCTTTAGCTAACAGTACAGCATAACCAGTATTATTATGATAGAAATGTTCTGGTGGTAGAACCTACACCTACTGTAATATCTCTGTGGTATTAACTTACATGCAGCCCATAACTTTTGGGATTGTTTCTCCTCCGTTACATTTCCTGGCCATTTACCCTTAGCGTCGCGATTAGCCTCAGAAGCAAAAAAAAGCGAAATCTTATATTTGTTCTTTTTATATCTCTGAAACCACCTATACTATAGAACTACATTTAATGAATTTTGCAGTCTTCCTGTTTGATCTGTTAAATAATCCAGTCAATAAAAATATACTTGCATAGAAAAATCTGTTTTTCAGATACTTTAATCGGGTAATCTGCTTTTGCGTACTTTCTCAGAAATATACACAATCATAGTTCTTTATAAATTTAGCACCTGATATAGAATAAGTCTAGTTAGAGTTGGTCTGTAAGTACTTCTGGTACATGTAGTTACTTGAAAAAGCAAATATTGGGTGTATAAAAGGTAGCATTCTTGTGAAACAGTAAAAAATCAACCTCATTTCCTCGTAATATTAGCTGTAAATGCTTCTTGCAGATTAACAAAGCTCTGTCGTGTGGTCCTACGTCACCTATAATCCTTTGTAAGGTTCGTGTTGTCCTATAAATTGTCGATATACATACTACGTCCCTAGTTACAGCCTAAGCTTTTAGTTTCAATCAGAGAATTTCAGTGTTCAGATAGTGATTGTAGCCTCGTATAATAAACCAAGTGGAAATAACCCAAATGTTGATGCACCCAAAAAACCAGTAATACTTCAAAAATACCTTGAAAAAGGCTATAAGGCTAAATTATTCTTCTAGCATAGAAAAAAGTTTAGCAAATGGACCTATGGTTCATATATGTAGTCAGTCGTCTGTGAACTTCGTCTTGTCCTGTGAATTGAGAATATATTGATAAATGGTTATATTTAAAAAAGAAACAATGTTGGTAAGCGTCCAGTTATGGACCCATCGGTAAAGGGATTTCAGTCTTTATAGACACACAATAATTTTCGTTACACTAAAAATTTGGCAAATAGTCGAAATGTTAAACATTTCGTGTACCTTATCCAGTAAGCCTTAGCTAGAAATACAATAACAGCGTTACAGACATAAAAATTAAGCAAGCTTTGATATTCTAGTGGCACATAATAAATATAAAATATCCTTTAAAAAACTCTGACAAAAAGTTGTGGGTTATCTGAGATCAGAATTTTCAAGCCCTCTCTCCTGCATAAATAGGCTCTAGAATTCACTAAGCCTCAAAATAATATTAGGGTACATAAAATAAAAAGCAGATGGAGAGTGATGCTGATCACATCTCCAAACAGCAAAAACAAAATTATATGGATGGAGCCCTACCTGATATATTTAGAAAACTTTACCTAGTATAAAAGTAACAAAATACTCAGCAAACTCTAAAATAAACAAACTTTCCTACGTAGCAGGCGTAACCTGACCTAAATAAATACATATAGAAATACAGAACCAAAAATAGCATATTGGAAATCAGTAAACCCTAATAATAATAATAATAATAATAATATATTCTGTGGCTTACATTTTAGCTAAAAGTACTTTTCCTTTAGTGTTTTTGAAAAGATTTAAATAAATACTAAACTCTAAGTTAAAAATTTGTAAATGTATATATGATACAAAACAAAATAAATAAAAATTAATACATACCCTGCAAAAAATCAGTAAAAAAGTTGAAAACATCTCTTTGTGCATCCAAAATATAATAACAAATCCTACCTGACTGGATTAAATTGTGTTATTTGAGTAATATTAAGCCTAAACTTGTAAAATAAAAGGGTAAAACTTGACGAAACACACTTCATGTGTACAAAATTTAATTCAAAACACATCTAAATTGTGTTATTTGAGTAAACTAGAGAATAATCCTGTAAACTTGGAAAATATATCTGTGTGTGTATGTGTGTGTGTGTGTGTGTGTGTGTGTGTGTGTGTGTGTGTGTGTGTGTGTGTGTGTGTGTGTGTCCAAAATGTAATAAAAAACACGTTCAAGTCGTGTTATTTGAGTAAATATTAGGCTAAACTTGTAAAATAAACAGATAAAAAATGAAAACTCACACTTTGTGTGTCGAAAATATAACTAAAAGTCTTTCCTAAACAAATAGAATTGTGTTATTTGAGTAAAAAAATAGACATAAACTTGTAAATAATAAATTAAAAGTTGAAAAAATCTCTTTGTAAATACAAAATATCCTGAATAGATGAAATTGTGTTATTTGAGTAATAATAAGCCTAAACTTGTGAAATAAACAAATAGAAGTTGAGAACACACACTTAGTGTGTCGAAAATGTAACTACAAGTCTTTCCTGAACAGATTGAATTGTGTTATTTTGGTAATAATAAGCCTAGACTTGTGAAATAAACAGATAGAAGTTGAAAAAACACACTTTGTGTGTCGAAAATATAACTAAAAGTCTTTCCTGAATAGTATAAATAGTGTTATTTTGGTAAAAATAAGCCTAAACTTGTGAAATAAACAGATAGAAGTTGAAAAAACACACTTTTGCATCCAAAATATAACTAAAAGTCTTTCCTGAATAGTATAAATAGTGTTATTTTGGTAAAAATAAGCCTAAACTTGTGAAATAAAGAGATAGAAGTTGAAAAAACACACTTTGTGTGTCGAAAATATAACTAAAAGTCTTTCCTGAATAGTATAAATAGTGTTATTTTGGTAAAAATAGGTATAAAATTGTAAAATAATAAGTTAAAAGTTGAAAAAATGTCTTTGTGAATCCAAAATTTAATGAAAAAATGTTGCCTGAATAGTATAAATAGTGTTATTTTGGTAAAAATTAACATAAAGTTGTAAAATAATAAGTTAAAAGTTGAAAAAAAAATGTCTGTGAATCCAAAATTAATGAAAAAATGTTGCCTGAATAGTATAAATAGTGTTATTTTGGTAAAAATTAACATAAAGTTGTAAAATAATAGTTAAAAGTTGAAAAAATGTCTTTGTGAATCCAAAATTTAATGAAAAAATGTTGCCTGAATAGTATAAATAGTGTTATTTTGGTAAAAATTAACATAAAGTTGTAAAATAATTAGTTAAAAGTTGAAAAAATGTCTTTGTGAATCCAAAATTTAATGAAAAAATGATGCCTGAATAGTACAAATAGTGTTATTTTTGTAAAAACGTAATATCAAATTGTAAAATAATAAGTTAAAAAGTTGTAAAAATGTCTTTGTGAGTCCAAAATTTAATAAAAAATGTTGCCTGAATAGTACAAATAGTGTTATTTAGGTTAAAAATAGGTATAAAATTGTAAAATAATAAATTAAACAGTTGTAAAAATATCTTTGTGAGTCCAAAATTTAATAAAAAATGTTGCCTGAATAGTATAAATAGTGTTATTTAGGTTAAAAATAGGTATAAAATTGTAAAATAATAAGTTAAAAAGTTGTAAAAATATCTTTGTGAGTCCAAAATTTAATAAAAAATGTTGTATAAATAGTGTTATTTTGGTAAAAAATTAACATAAAATTTTAAAATAATAAGTTAAAAGTTGAAAAATTGTCTTTGTGAGTCCAAAATTTAATAAAAAATGTTGCCTGAATAGTATAAATAGTGTTATTTTGTAAAAATAAGGATAAGCTGTGAAAATGTTTGACATAAAGTCAAAGTTTGGTAAAAAATAAACTCAAAATTAAGTTAAATAGCACACAGTAACATACATTTACTACCTAAATCAATAATCAAAGGGTCCTAGGTTCGTTACCCCGTGATAAAAGCAAATGGTGAAAACTGTAGGCCCCGTCCCTGATAGGTCTCCCTTTTTCCTAGTACATATAATAAACCCCTACGCTTCGTTCTCCTTGTTCAAAGTAAAGTTCTCGCTCCAATCTAATTGGGTATCCAAAAACCTCGCTAAAGCGTCCTGTGCCTTGGGGCAACCCTGAGCGGAATATTAATTGGCGGCGGAAACCAGTTCTACAAGCGACGCATAGCTTCAGAGATTTGACCCTTGCTGCGCATTCGAGACATCCTTTGTTGTCTGGTTGAATCCCTCCCCTGCCCTACACTATTGCATATCTTTTCCCTGTTCTTGCGTACTGGTTAACCTTGGAAAAACCGGTTCTGAAAATCTACCGACGCGTTCTCTGATTGGTCAATCAGATTCCTTCTTTGTTCTGACGTTCTGACGTCATTTGACCTTGAACGCACACTCCCCAAATTCCATTCTCGTCTACCTGCGCTGAATATTAATTCTTTCTCTCTGTCTGGTGTAACGGTTGCGGGGCCTGTGCCCCAGTACTACCGTTAGGGGTTATGTAACTCAGATGTCTGGGCGTAGAGCTGAAAGAGAATACATTATTATCCAGGTAGGGTCTTAATCCTAATTAGGGAAACCTGTAGGGTGTAGACACAATTAGACTCATGAGTAATGATTAACAATAACAAGGTTTATTATAGATAGCAGGTGTGTCTGATATATGAAGAATATCCCAACCTATGTGTTAGGGGAAGGGAGCTGAAATGAAAGAAGGGTAGATTAGCGATACTTAGTAAACTTGAAGTGAAGATCCTTGTCCATCTTCTAAGTGCCTGAAGACAGCCTGGACTTGGCTGGGTGGATAGCCATCTTGGGTCGGAGACTGGACAGCGCCTCCGGCCGTAATTCAGATCTGCTGGTCGACTACCACACCTCTAGTCTTGTGACTAGGGCTTATATACTTCGGGTGTGGCCGAAACAACCTTAGGCAGGGTTATTTCTGTTGCCTCGTGTCGTTGTCAGGAAGTGCAGAAGGTCAGGGGGACATGGACAGAGGACTGACTGTCCTTGCATCGTGTCATTGGTCGTTCGCATGTGGTGTCCTCACATGTGGGGCTCTCCACACGTGGAGTAACTGATCGTATCTGGTTCCTAGAAACCTTCTCAGTAACCGCAGCTTTCCTGTTGTTTTTGACCTTACTTCACCAAAGGGTAGCAAGTGCATGTGGACTGAAGACAGGCGAGATAAGATCGATCCACAGCGCTTTGAGTGCTTCCTGTTGAAAACCGCACCCAAATCCAAGTTTACAGAAAGTCATGAACGTGCGGAAACTTGCACGTTACATACTCCCCGCCTTATCTTAGATGGCCTCCATTTAAGCAGAAGACAATGAACAGCTTCCCCAAAAATTCAATCATTGCTTGAGAGAAGAAATCGAGCTATAGCATCCATCGACGAAAACTAACTTCCTAGACGAAGTCCATAAGGTTATAGAGAAGTAGCAGGCTATAGCGTTGAAGAAGATCACATGATGATATTGGCACTATATCGTTGGAGTAGCTAGAAGTATCGTGAGGTCAGGTATAGGGATAAGAGACACTAACCTATTCAAGTAGTAACTAAAGGAAATGAGTTTAAGGTGTATTAGCAATTGTTAGTGGGTGACCCTAAGTAAGCTAAAGAGATTTCTCCATATATCAGAATATAGTTTACATCATGGTTGTCGTTGCGAAGATAACACATTTGTTGTAGACTTGCACACTTTGTTTTGCTTTCACTTTGCTAAAAATGTTCATGTTTTCCGTTACTTCACATTGTTAATCCATAATATGGAGATATGAGTCCTTTGGATTACGTTATAACTTGACTTTTCTTTTACATAAAATTTGCAAACAATACAGTGTTAGGATGCAGGTGAAATCAATAGAACCAATGACACACATGGACACCAAGGGAATAGTTTCTGTAAGGATAAGAAAATTACATCATAATACCGATTGATAATAGATGGTAATCCTGAAAATGAGAATATTAATGTACTCAAGTGTACTGAAGTACAGTGACGAACAAATGCAATTCAAGCTGAATTCGGAAGTTTTGCTCGTGAGTGTACTGGAGTAATTACAAGATATTTTCTTGTTATCTGTTGTCAGCAAAAATAGCTAGACCAATAAATTCCAGATGTGAGAAGTTATCAACCTTCAGCAAAATGTGACAGTTCAATTGTCAAAAAATCAGCAGTCAATATTTTGTATATATTATTTTCAATTATCGCCTCGTGAAGAGTTTTGTGAAATTCAACACAGCAAGGAAACTGCAGTACAACTGCAAAAGTTGATTTTGTTTTTCTAAATCAGAGCAATTGGTCTGAAATGTGATAGTTCATGTTAAAGTTCACAATTTGTCTTCGTTAATTTTGGACGTTTTTAGAGTCCAATAAATTGCATTGATTGTTGAAATCATCATGAATGCTGAAATTAAAACAACTAGATTAACGTATCCTTGATTTTCATGGCTTCTGATCAAATTAAAAAAATAAGGAAAGTTTGTCCTACCACCATTAGTCCAGAATAAGGAAGAGTGGAATCCAATTGGGAAACACAAACCAAGGAGTAGACAAGGGAAAAGTCAGCAGCATCCATCCATTTAGTGCAAGGAATAGGAAATCTACAAACATATAACAAGCATTAATGTACTGACAAGTTATCTCGCATATTCAACCATGTACATGAATACTAAAAGTGTGAAGGCATATTAATTAATCACATAAAATAATATAACGAAACAAGGGGAAATATTACACTTAATCTAAGCTTATCCTATCTTATCATTTAAATATATTCGCAATTAATCTATTTTCCTGTAAATAAGACATGACTAAAATAAGACAAATATGACATCGTTATTTATTTCCACTTAGTCATTTTCATTGGCTTGGTTACTCTACTAGTTCACCAATTCACTTGATCTAAAATCTAAATCCTTTTTCTTTATTTAAATTCTCAATAATAAGCTGAGGGAGATTACTAAGTTCCATGCTTATTTAGCATACTGTCTCCTATTGAGACCTTTGTAAAAGCAACAGGACTATACTAAGTCCAAAAAGTGATGAAGAAACTATCTGCATCGAGTAAGTATTACTTTATTAGCGACTATATTTTATTCTATCACTCTCATTAATTAAATAATTAATGTCTTGATAACTCATTAAATAATGAATGTCTTGATATCTTCATTCAGCGAATGAACGGTAAGTAACATAACTAGTATTTCTAAAACAAGGGCCATAACTTCTAAACACTATTAATAAACATTATTCAATTAGTAATAAAAGTACTCAAGTACTTAACACACAATAGTAAGTAAAAGTGTTAACGTGGCCTTTAAAGTACTGACTAGATAAAAGAAAAACACATTGACCCAGATGCAAGAAGGAAGAACTAGGTTGCTTGCAGTCAAGCTTTGATAAAACGTCGTGGTCCTGATATGACGTCACAATCAGTTACTACGTCACTAGACATCCGAGAATGGCTACTTCCTGTTTACTTCTTAATCTTCCCTTTACTCTCCCCGACCCAAGGTTGCAATTGCCCCCAATTGCAAGCAGGAAACAGGGGGAAAGCCAAAGTAAGGGAAAATAAAACGAACTGGAATGGGGCAAGGTAATAAAAAGACCACAATCCTTGAAAGGGCAAAAACACAGCCATGTAGAACTGTCCATAAAAATGCAAAGGGACATCAGCAATGCCAAAAACGCAAGTGAACGTTCAGTAGAGGGGTATGCGTATGCAGCAATAAAAACAAGATCGACATAGATGTACAACAGGTGATGCCCAGAGGCGTTCGTCCTGAAGGGTGCAAAAGTCAGGGCCTGAACAATTCATGAAAAGAAAACGACGAGGGCAACGTCGAGACCTGGACGCATATAATGAACAACAAAAGTTCACTTTGAATAGCGTCCGTAAATACATTCTCATGACAGGTAAATGAAAAAAATGTAATCCCAATCGAAAAACTCTGGGGCTCAAAGCCAACAGCCAGGGCTGACATAAAAGGGGGATCCAGGTGCAAGGATCATCATACAATGAAAGTAAATAACGAGAACAAAACACAACGCTACAGCGGCGTTGCGAGGAAAGCGAACCGGAAATACAAGGAAAAGAAAAAAATCCGCATATCACCTAAAAGATCAGTATGTAACTTCAAGAAAAGTAGAGGTCGATACGAGCGTATAAAAAGACTGGTACTCAGGTACCGTCAAAAACGAAAGATCAAGCCTAACCACTTTAAAAACGGCGAGAAAGACGAATGCAACTATGCGATGTTCTGTGTTTGACCGGTCAATGATTCGCGTGCATTCCCGCTGCTATACCTTTGCAGTGGGCTCGTACACAAAGTGTACACCAGAAGGAAAATACAAGTGTGACTCGAACATCGTAATGGAACGACCAGCGTTCCAAAAGTACATGTTAAAAGTGAAAATGGATACTGGCACATTGTATAATGACGTCAATCAAGAAAATAAATTAATAAAAGGGAAATGAAAACAGTAACAGCGGCTTGTAAGGTAACCGAATAGGCTTAATACCATATAAGGACAACAACACATGGAGAACGATCTATCATGTTGAGTATGTATGGGAGAGAGGAATTCGCAGGAATTCACATAAACAATTGAAAGTACTACATAGTAGCATAGAACTCAACGCATGTGTAAGTAAACACAGTGTAAAGAACCCAAAAAGAATAGGGGGGGGGGGCTCACGTACAAAAGGGAACATGAAGACTACACATCAATTCCCGAGGGTGTACATATCTCTCAAGGGAGTGGAAGTTATTAAGAGGTCAATTCTAGACAGATATATGGAAGATGACTATGGACCTTGGCCCAAAGGGAGTAGTACAAGCGTACAATTGTAGATATATAATAAATGGAACCCAAGTTCGGAGATACCATTTGTGTAGTGTAAGTATTAAATGTATGGTGAAAAAGGAGACATAATGTGCATATTTTGGTGTCATGTATGAAAGCGCTGAATCAGGAAAGTCTTCACGGCTCTTGCCGGAAGCAGATAAGATTAGCTCGGCCGCTGCTGGGAGTCGAGGAACGGATGGATCCTAGTTGGAAAATTAGCTAACTTAGCGCTCCTACTGACTCATATACAGGGCTATTCAGCGAAAAATTAACAAGTTTCAACACTTAAGGATTTCAAGAAAGGAGCTTGAAATTCGGAAGGTAGAACATCTACTACGTAGGCTGCAAGAAACGGATGTGTATTGACACATCGAATTACCTATTTAATCCAGTTATGCCATTTAACGTGAAGCTCGGAATCAAACTTTCTCAATCGAACTGCAATGACATGCAAGACTTATGAATATAGAAAAATCCAAGGACTGTGACGTCACTTGGGGTTATGCTCAGGGTGGTTCTAAGTTCTAATCCTATAAGTAACTGAAGGGAGATAAGCTAAGGCGCCATACTATAGAAGAATATAGTAAAATCCTTTTTACCTAAGATTGACGGAAACGACACCGTCAGCTGTGGGCAGCAAGTCCCCTAGTATAGGATGCTAGTCATAGAAAGGGTTGAAAAACCATAAAACCCATATCAGGAATCGTGTCGGCCGTAATAAACCAGTGTTAGAAGAGTGTAGAAGAATTACATAATATAAGATACTTGCCCAAAAGAGAGGGAAATAGTCAGCATGTGATCGAAAAGGGTACGAAGAATAACCAACAAAATCAGAGCAGAGATCGTAAACACAAAATCAGTGGCGGATTAACACATGACGAAGCAACAGGTACAACTGGTACCATGGCACAAAACTGCCTCGTAGGCTAAATTCCGTTAAGGAAGCCTAAAATCACACGTGGGTGAATATAACAACCCGAGATACTACATTGTACCAAAACTGAGTACAGTAACCAAAATACTATTCAACAATAGCCAATCATGCATGATCATCTTAACCAAGCAAAGAAACTCTGCTTAATCCAATTAAGCGACAAAATGGCCATAAAACAATGGCACGGGATTCGAACCGCCGCTCTCATAATAGCGACCTAAAGAAATGTACTGTCTTGTACATAAAACACATGTGTCGATTCACACATCAATAACACTTAATTAACCCAAAAGTGCACGACAGGCCAACTTAGGTACCTGGAAAGTGAAATAATTACGCATTCCTCTGCAAATGCCTTAATGCGATCAGCGATACTCTACTCAACTAAACAGCAGTGACGATTAAACGTGGCCGTCCTGGCGGCACACACAGAAATTGCTCCCAATTGAGCACAACATGCACACGGTACATGCACTAACACTATTGCCATCTCCAGGCAACGAGAACAGGGCGATTTTCCCTCAAATGCCCAACTACGGCTCCCTGAGCCACAAGGTATACCTATAAAAGTTGCAACAACATTGATCGGAGTACTTCTTAACCACAAAATAATGAAAAATCCTCTGCATCACAATATGCAGGAAACACTGCCGCTTCTACGGCACTATGTGCACAAGAATCCCTAGAAAAAGCACTATAACCGCTTTTTAAAACACACCTTCGGTTTAAAAAATCACTGCAGTTAATAACTGCCGAAGTAACTCTAGGATGTGTTACTACCAAACCGAAGTGAAAGAAGACGTAAACTTTTAAGAAAAATGACACACACTGACCACACACAGGGTGACCAACGATTCATACCTCGCAGTGTAAAATATTAAATGCTGGCCGCGAGTAAATACACAGAATTTGGGCAAGAAAATGAAAGAGTACATTTTAACTGGGTCAAATGCTAAAAATTACACATATAATTATATAAGGAGCTTAAAATTATTCCATAAATATTGCCCTAGCGTGTTTCATAATTTTTGCACTTCTATCAGTGAACATAGAAAAGTGGGTCATCTAATCGACCGAGTATATGAAAAATAACAATTACAAATACAACGCAAGTAACGCGTCAATCAATCAATGTTTAAAAGAAAAAATGTCGGGCAATATTTAACCATACAGGCACATTAGAAGGAAGAAGGGAGAGATTTGTCTTTCACCAGCTTAGTAAAGAAAATTGCAAAAATAGCAAAATGACTTGATGCCAACTTGAGGGCAATGAAATCGTCCATACAGGGTACCAACAACAAGGGGTACGTTCAATTACAACATAAACGACGTTTGGGATGTATTAAATGTTTTAAATGTTACAATAACGTTAATATGTAAATAAATGTAAGTAAGACATGTAAATAATGGAGCATTTTATGCGTACGTAAGTTCCTACAGTCGGAAACACCGACGTATCAAGTAATCAAGAAGAAAAATAGCATGCTTCCTGGCTAAGGCATGTAAAGTGAAGAAGACAGCCATAAATAGGCAGAATAAGATCTTTCCAACCAGTATCGGGAAAGTACAACCATTTAGCGACGTCGATACGCCACCGGGCCCTAACCGGCGCGTTTGTTGCAAAAGTATGATGCAAAAATTACGCGAGTGTCACAAGAAAAAAGATGCCGACAGCTAGCAAAAGGGGAAATCAAGGTGCGCTGACCGGGCCTGAACCGGGGCGGACCAAAAAGACTAAATACCCCAAAATCAAGATATCAGCAGTAGACTGCATGAGGATCACCTGACACAAAACCAAAAAAAATCCCAAGGGGAAAGTGGCGACATCCTGACAGTAAAATTTGCCAATGACATGGCACATCCACTGTCAACAGCAAGACCACTAGTCTGTGATACACATTTTATTAATGTGCGTAACGTCGAGGAATACGGTAAATTCCGTAAACACTACCAATAGGAGAGGACTAAACTCCCGTAAACAAGAAGGTAGGAGGAAAAAGAATGACTTCTCTCTACACAACGCAGAAAAAGAGTAACCTAACCGCGGACAAAGTGACTCCGCAGCCCAACAAGGATTGGGCAGCACACCACCGGGCCTCAACCAGCGTGGACTGTTCCAATCAGAACCGTTTTACAATAGAGAAAAATGTACGCTCGACAAACTCGTACAAATTCCGCCTCCAGGGCCCGGCTGAAGCACGAAAAGTAACAAGCAATCGAACTATACTCAAAAGGAAATAGGGAGTAAGGCAAGGACAAGGATAAAAAGAAAATCCTGAAGCCAAATCCCTACGAGGAAGAAGTGATACAACTTCTGACACAATTTTACTCCAGCAATGTAGGATTTGTATAAACATATGAGTTGCGTCAAAGGGACTCTTTTATCACTGTTCGAAAGATTCCTCCAACGACAAGAAGAAAAGTTGGCAGCAACCATCTGCGCCCACCACGGGCCCAAACCGCGTGGGTCACAAGAAAATGGCTCTCATAGTCGTATCCAAAAGGATCAATACAATACTGTTTCCAAAATGGGGAGCCCATCGGGGTCCATTCATACTAAATGCTAAAGATCTGAGAGATTTAAACAGCACCGCTGGCACAGTGGCCAGACAAAAGGCAAAACCCAAATAACCGTGGGGATTTTATACCCGGAAGTAGTCTCAAAAAACAACACAAGACTGGAAGAAAGGGAAAGTACAGCTCAATCCTAAAAGGGGCGCAAATAAAACCCGTCCCAAGTATGAGGAGTCGGGATAGAAAACCTTAAAGAGAGAATAATTGACGGCAACGCCCAAAACAAAATGGCCAACATCGCCAGGCGTCACGAAACGAAGTGTACGTTTAGTATACCATTTAAGTAAGTCAAGACACAAGTATGTGAGTAAGTAAGTACAACGATTGTAAGTAAGTATAACGTTGATTAACATAAGTATGTAAATAACTCAGTACAATAATATACGTTAAATAGGGATCCTTAAAATAAAAGAAAGCTGGTGTAAGACATTTCCCTCGGCAGCTCGGGAAAAAGAAAGAACCATAGAGTAACACTTGTCAAAAAAGAAAAGAAATGGTATAAAACCAAGAAAAACCACCATCCCAGAAGGGTGGGGCTGGAGGATACTCAGCCTCACATGATGCTTCTGAAGAGGAACACAATCAAAGATGAACTGCCCGGAGTTCTGAAAGGAGTTGGCTGTCGTAGCCACTCGACCGGAAGGGTGTTGGCAGGGGCTGGGATATCGCTCTTAGAATGGGAGGGATATCACTCGGAACATTCGAGCGAAGAAAATGGGTGGTAACCAATTAGAGAAAAATAACGAGCTACGCGATGCTCTCGAAGTGGCGCTATCAGCGGGCACTTCCTGTATACCAAGAGCGAGTGGTGAGGAAGGAGATAAGCATTTCCTACCGCAACATAAGCATTAGCAAGCAAGCAAGCAGCTTTTCAGCTTCAAGAATGAAGGAATTTTTGCCTTCGTCAATTCAGACAACCATACAATACATTACTTCACATAAAATAAACAATACCCAAGGGGAAAACAAGACATAACAGGGGAATAAAGGGGATTTCATATATTCAACACAGCATTTGCTGGAAGTTCCTAAGGGGAAAAAAAATTAGTAAGGGACTGAGTTCGATGTCTGAACGAACTCCTATGGTTTCCTAGCCCAGGGTACTGAGATCGGTCCTCCGTTGGAAAACAGAGAAAAACGCATCTCCACCAACTGTAACGGTTGCGGGGCCTGTGCCCCAGTACTACCGTTAGGGGTTATGTAACTCAGATGTCTGGGCGTAGAGCTGAAAGAGAATACATTATTATCCAGGTAGGGTCTTAATCCTAATTAGGGAAACCTGTAGGGTGTAGACACAATTAGACTCATGAGTAATGATTAACAATAACAAGGTTTATTATAGATAGCAGGTGTGTCTGATATATGAAGAATATCCCAACCTATGTGTTAGGGGAAGGGAGCTGAAATGAAAGAAGGGTAGATTAGCGATACTTAGTAAACTTGAAGTGAAGATCCTTGTCCATCTTCTAAGTGCCTGAAGACAGCCTGGACTTGGCTGGGTGGATAGCCATCTTGGGTCGGAGACTGGACAGCGCCTCCGGCCGTAATTCAGATCTGCTGGTCGACTACCACACCTCTAGTCTTGTGACTAGGGCTTATATACTTCGGGTGTGGCCGAAACAACCTTAGGCAGGGTTATTTCTGTTGCCTCGTGTCGTTGTCAGGAAGTGCAGAAGGTCAGGGGGACATGGACAGAGGACTGACTGTCCTTGCATCGTGTCATTGGTCGTTCGCATGTGGTGTCCTCACATGTGGGGCTCTCCACACGTGGAGTAACTGATCGTATCTGGTTCCTAGAAACCTTCTCAGTAACCGCAGCTTTCCTGTTGTTTTTGACCTTACTTCACCAAAGGGTAGCAAGTGCATGTGGACTGAAGACAGGCGAGATAAGATCGATCCACAGCGCTTTGAGTGCTTCCTGTTGAAAACCGCACCCAAATCCAAGTTTACAGAAAGTCATGAACGTGCGGAAACTTGCACGTTACACTGGCATCAGAGCGGAATCGAGATTCTGAGACAGTATTCTGTCTAGCGTGTGAAACCAACGTGTTTCATAACATAATGAAATACATTATTACATAGTACTAATTAATAATATTACATATCGTGGGTTCGAGTACCGGGACCGTCCCCAATCGTAATTGGACCTGTACCTACACCCATTACCACCTTTCATAGCGGTTCATAAACCGTAAACTCTTATTTCCAATACTATAAACATTAATTATTATCGATTTATACATTACATACTTTGCAGTAATGAATATAAAACCATATGCATAGCGTTTAGTACCTCTAATTACCTTCTATATACATATTTTTCATAAAATAAATAATTATATATTCATAAAAAGTTATAAACATGCAAATACATAAATGTAAAGTACTCTAAGTACTTGCAAATAAATTCTAAGTACATGCAAATTAATTAAAACCCGTGCAAATTAATTATAAGTACATACAAATAAATTGCGAATATTAAATAGCAACCGGCCTTGGCGGGGTCACCATCTACTGACAACATTACCACTACGCCATCGGGGAGGCAAAATCAAGTTTTGAAAGCAACTTAAAAGTGTATCATACTGACCTTGCACAATAATTAAACACACCATCAAAGTACAGTCCGGCCAAGGAAGACGAAACTACCTGCAAAGTACGATTCCAAACGCGAGAGGGGAAGCAGGGAGAAGCACTCGCCGAACTACCCTGTGGTATTTCGCTTGTGTGGGTTTGCTTGTTGTGTTTATTACCGCTTTCTGTGTTGTGTTTGTGATTTGTGATGGCTCTTACAATTCGCAACAAATCGTTTCGAAGTGGAATGAGGAAAATTGGGACGTTTTGGCCCCTGTTGCACATTCTACAAGACACCCGCGTTTTGCTAGAAAATGTCACAAGCCATTCAGTTACTACATTTATACTTATAACTATATACAACAATATTATTATTATTGAATACTATCCTGATTAATGTTGTGTACATATGTGCTAATTATAATATTTACTAAGAAGATCAATTTAATTGAATGATCTAAAATGAAGCTACTGGTTTACAAACAAGTTTATCTACTGATGTGACGATGTGAATACTTTCCGGATATGTTCTGTTTGCTGATATAGTATATGACTGGCTTACATAACCCTTACATAATTCGTAAACATTTCTGTATGCATTTTGGCGGCGATGTTACTACGTTGAAACTTCATTGCCGTTTCTACAGCAGACGATTTTCAAGGAACCCGCTTCCTGTCCAAAGCTCCGTCACCCCTATTTAGCCACTGAACGCGTCCGGTTGGCGCATGCGCACTTCCGTCCGTGGTCTCGGCTAAGGCAGCCAGACAGTAGCCTCGGCCTCATACAAGAAAATGCAAAATTCGGGCTGGCAGTTGTGCTATATATTATGTGAATAATGAATTTGCTGCAAATCATGGGGCAATTTATTGATGTGACAGGTGAATGTCGTTTGCATTCATCGTTTAAAGTTTTAAGGCCACGATTAACAGTTTTAGTGTCCAGTCCAGCTTTTCTGGAAATACCCTAAACTGTCGTTCCCCTCGGTGACCTGGAGAAGGGGGGGGATTGCGCGCTGGATATTCGTAGGGGGGGAGAAATTTTTCATTACGCTTATGGGTGTATTAATTTAATTGCTCTCTTGGAAATATCAAACTTGAAGACTACAGGGAAAAAAGGAGGCAAGTCGGTAAATGTTCGAAAATGAGTTAACAGCAGATTCATGTAGCTTCAGTGATGTAGTTTATGTGGACTCAATGTCAGAACAATAGGGAGGTTAGTCACTGAGAAATTTAATCTTGAAGATTTTGCCTACAGGGGAAGAAATAGGTAAGTCAGTTGAATACAGGGGGAAAGGGAGGCAAGTAATTTTACGAAAGTAACTTCACCGTCTGATGATGCATCTGAAACACTACAATGCAGCATGGATTTCCACAATCGTGCGCGGGAAGAAAAAAACAGAAGCCTTGCACCTCATCTGGAATCTGAAGAATTTCTACACCCTGCTAGACCTCATGAAGGACTTCTACAAATATCAGACGAAAAGTTCAAAGATCTTCAGGAATTGAAAGTGTTCTGCACAAGAGAGGCTCAGGTTTACTACACAAACCTGCCACATGGACCTAAGGGACAGAAACATTAAGGACATCACTGCCTAAACTTGAACAAGTGAATTTGTGCACCACTTCATAATGATGTAAACTGTTACATTTCTTTTATATTTCATTTTGATACAAAGAAATACACGCTTGCTTCATAATACATGTAATGAAGAACATACATCAATAAGATTAACGATTATTTAGTTTCAAACTTTAAATTTGCTATTCTGTACAATTATGGAAAACTGACTTGCCTCCTTTTTCCCCTGCAGTCTTCACTTTTAATGGCGTAGAAAAACACATTGAACGGAAAGAGGACAGGCTGAAGATTTGGTTTGTCGTGAGAAATGTCGAAAGTTCCATTTTATTAGCCGTAAGTCGAAGTTTGCTTCTTCATAGTGAATACACGGGATTCTGTAAATAGTCGTCATATTTTTTACAGAAGCGAAGAATACCAAATCAATCATCATTTAAAGTATTAAGAGTTGGCAACTCTTCTAGTGACAGCGCCAGTCTCTCTTGTGTTAAAGATTTAGTTAAGTTTTATTTATTTGCCTAATTATATGTATATCTTAATTTGTTTTGTTTATGAATTATGATTCTATTAGTATATTTAATTAATTAATTAAATGAACACTGGATGCCTGCCAAAGATGTGGGTGGACCACACTTCACACCTGGTGCAAAACTGTCACTCTTCGCCATAGCGCGCTACAGCACCAAGAGTCCCGGGTTCCCGGTCGAGATTTAAATTACCACCTGAGCGCTAGTGTCGTTTTTAAAATGGCCGCTCTATGTAGGATAAGTCTTTGTTTGCATTCCGTAGTAGTACGTAATAGCAGCGTGTTGTCATTGCTGGTATGGAAAAAACGTTTAAATTGCGCGATATATTTAAATATTGCGAATGCTATGTGAATTCCAAGAACTATAACGATGGTGAAGCTGTGCTGAGAACGAAGCATTTAATTATAATAGGCAAGAATAACACGGAAAACGCAGATCATTAATGTATATACACTGGTTCTTCAAAGCAGTGCAGCTTCTTCTGCCCCTCAGGTTGTAACTGGGACTCTCGGAAATGATTTGAAAATAAATCAATTCGCATATATTTGCAAAGCTTGTGCAGGAGGAATATGTAAACATACCGTTGCAGTTCCTCCCTCAAAGAGGCAGGCTGGTTTAATAATAACACAGGATAATAATAGAATTCACAATTTCATCGAGGCTATCTTCACTGAAAAAGGACTTATTAAATAAAACAGCAACATTAGCATGACGATTTTGTTTTTCTGGTTACTTTCATGATTACAGACGTTAATTAATTTTCAAACTATTTTCCTCTTCGCACTTAATCGACTTGCACCTGTTCCAAATTTCATACATAATACATTCATTTCGAAAAAAAAACAGTTTTTTTTTTTTCATAAAGAACAATTTAAAACTTTACTTGCATGTTAATAGAATCATCTCTCGGAAAATAAAGTGAACAGACTCCTGCATTCTTCGTAATTTTCTTCCCGCATTTTAACGTTATCCCCCATGCCAAACTTCTGTCAATCAATTCTGTTTTCCCTGATTTATTTACAAATTTCATTTTGTTGAATCTACTGGGTGGAAACACATGTACACTTTCAACTTGTCCTGGGCCACAAAACGATTTAGAGCAAAAAACTGAACAGTAGACATTACTGTTTCGAACATTTCCCATGCTTTGAACGACTTCAACACAACGTAGTATCCTACATAGAGTAGTTCCGGAAAATCCCACCAGATGGCACATCGGATAATTTAAATCGCGAATAGGCATCAGTATCCCTTCATCAATCTCTTCATGTCATCACTCACCCTCAACTTCGCGATTATCCAAAATGGCAAAAAGCGAAGTAAAATAAACCAAATCAATGAATCATTTAAAGTGAGTCATCAGCACCACCTAGTGATCTAATATTATATTACAAGCTCAATGACGTCAAAAGACCATTCTTTTTAAGCTTGCGTGGCAATTCAGGTATAGCTTCCGCGACACGAACACCATCTGACGTCTTGACTAGGAAGCTCTTTAAGAATTCTAGATCTAGTTACGGCCGAAGTTTTTATTCTGACAAGTTAATATAAACCCTCGCATGAAATCTGTGTCCACCTCGGGTGGAACAATGTGAAAGCGATTTATACTTTTTCCATTTTTACGACCAATAAATTTTGGAGGAAAATTATCGGTTTCCTGGAACGATGGATTCCTAGAATCGAAGACGAATTTTTCACCCGTCCGTTAGATGCATTGGAATGATGTCACGCGCCCATAGAATCTATATTAATAGCGTCTTCGATCACGGGATTTTTATCTCGGAAAAGTAAAAGATATTCAAGATTTCAAAACCTTTCTTGGCCCATGAAATGTTCCAAATGACCACCCTTTTCAAAGTTGCCCATAAAATGCTGATATTCCCGTCCAGTGACTCAATTGCCCAACCCCTTGCTATATAATGAGAGTTCGAACGGATAAGTCGACTTCTTCAATTTGTAGGGGAAAACTCATTCTCGTCTCAACAAATCTTCTTATTTGAGTTCTTGCTTTAAGTCCATTTTATGCACAACGCCTTTACATTTTATAGAAGGTGTTAAACTTTTGACTCACACTGTATGTATGTGTGTGTGTGTGTGTGTGTGTGTGTGTGTGTGTGTGTTTATAAATATATATACACAGCGTGTCCACAAAAACATTCCGTGATTATAAACGACACACAATTTGAATTATGTATATTACGAAATTTATACGGATACCATTCGAAAGAACAGGTCAAAGAATTTTAGTAATTACTACACCACAAATTCATGCAATAAAGGTTAGTGTCAGCATGTTCCTTCTCGTATTTACTTACACAATTACCATTATATTGCCATATTTTACTTGTTCATTTTTATTTCTGTTCATATCTCCGTTATCGTTCAAAATCGGACCCATGTTCATATGAACTTTTTTTGCTTAGAATCACCCATACTACCAGTACCCAAAGTATTGCCGTTTCCTCCAGGAACACCCTGTATATGGGAGGATATGAAGGAACATGGTATTCACCGTGTAGCAAAATTTTCGCACAACATATCCCCAGTTAAACTAAGGCTGGACCAATACCCCGTCCCTCTCTGGCATTATCCGCTCCAGGCGCGCTGTGTGTGTGTGTGTGTGTGTACATTCGCGATGCTTCAAGAGTTTGAGTTGCTGTTTCAAGTTCACTTTATGCACAGTAAGGCTAATCGGGACTGGACCTACAGTTTGAAGTGGGATCCGAACCACTTGTGCCTTCACCGGGTATCCAACCCAGGACCTCTTATAAGGCAACGACGCTACCACTGCGCCATAGGGGAAGCCCCACGATGCTTCAAGAGAAGTTACTATGCCCCGCGACAAGTTAAGTTTGCAGCAACTTTTCGCCCATGTAGACCCAAGCGTGCGCGCAGAATATAGTTCCGCTGCAATACTGCCGATTTTCTCAATGTCTGTGATATGAACAGCTCGGCGGTTGAGGCAAGACTCGCACGGGAGATGCTGACCGCCGTTCTCGCGCGGCTTAATACATAAAACCTGCTGCAAACTTAACCTGTCGCGGGGTATAGAATCCCTCCCTCCGAACTGAAAATTTTACAAAACCGGTCTGTGTATACATTTGATGTTGTTTGCAAAATATTCCGCAAATGGCATTAAAGCAAACCTTATTTCCTAACTCTGGGAACGCATAAAATACTGTACAACCAATGTATTTGCTGCTATTATCTTTAGTTTCTGCTGGAAAAGTACTTGATAAGAATCAAAATTCATTCCGGGAACATCCTTTGATTCTTTACTCAACGGAGAGCACAAGAAGAGCTTCAGAAAACACTGTAATCTTCGCCGACCACTTGTTGCTCGACTTCAGATGTTGATTTTCAGATAAAGAGGCTTGTTTGCCGAGCATTCTGTCCGCATTAGGGAAGTGAAAGACAAGTGAAGTGTGGAATTCCGAGGAAAGCGTTCGAAAAACAGATGGGCGTGAGAGAACGGGATGGGAAGCCAGACGGACTGTTCGGCTGTTCTCGGAACGCACCCTCCCCCCCTTCGCAGGGCGCAAAAACACACACAATAGGTGACATTAATGGTAGAGTGAAAGAAATTTTCCCCTATGGATGGAATTTTTGGGGAATATTTGAAGGAAAAGGATATTGAGGGATATTTTGCAGAATGGAAATTTATGTCCCCTTTCAGTCTTTCCTAAGTTGGAACCAGTGGCGTGGCTTGACTTTTTCGAAAGTGTTACCGGCTATCAGTACGACAATTATGCCTGCTAGACGTTATCAACCCCCCCCCCCCCCCGTAAAGAAAACATGTCTACGAGCTAGATATTTGTTCATTTCGTTCTTGTTTTGCAATCAGCACAGTGATTTAGACACAAACATTCGTAGAAAGAACTTCCACTCATGAGACAGTTACCACGAACATCCAATGCATAGTGATAGACCCTTGTCAATTCTTCATCTGTCTCCGTTTCTTTGCAATGAGCTGCGAAGGGGAAGAAGAAGAACCACACTTTTCTCGGATCAGTTTGACGTTTGTGTGGTGAGCACTGAGCAGACGACAGAACTCCACTCCTTTATTTACTTATTATTAAACTCAACAGGCGAATGCCCAATTACAGTGTTCTACATTTCTTGCTTTGAGTTTGTAAATTTACAGTTTGATATGAAATATTATTGTGCAGAAATGTAAATAAACATAAAACATGTCAACGCTAGATTATATGTGTATACAACAGTTAACAAACCGAGTTATAATAATACATGTTAATTGAAGAGAGTGGAATAAAATATCTAACTATGATCTACAAAAATAGCCTACATGAATACAATATTTCAATTATTAAGTACAGGGTGGCTCAAAAAGTCACTTAACACCCCTGTTACAAGGCCACTGCAGCGCGCAACATGGAAATGGTTATGACCAATCGTTGTCAGGCCAAGGGGGAACCACATTGACGCCACCCGCACGGTCGGCGCCCATCTTGATATCCGACATCTTGAATTCAACTTCAGAATTTTAAATGGGAAGGGGGTGATGTGATATATCAAATCAGGCTAGAATTTTACGAGAAATGTAATGGTGAAAGTTTTTTCGACGTATTTTTAACCAATAAAAAGTTATGACTGAATTCTTGTACCAATTTGCTTCTTTTCGAGGTGTTAGAAAAATGCCTTAAAGTTTGTTTAGCGCATCGGTAATGCATCGAGATCAAAGTGACGTCTAGGGAGAGAAGTTTACATTAGGGTGGAGTGAAAATGGGCTAAAAAAAAATTTTGAATTTGAATTAGCTAGATATGTCAAAAGGTGCCAATAGATCAATAGAACACTGTGTAAAAATTTCAAGCCTTTTGAACAATATTTTGATCGCCCTTCACAACCTTTTATTTTGCAATACTAAGCGACATTACAACGATATAACGATATAGTCAGTCAATAGTGACTATTCGTCAGTTTAGTCACCTTAAAACTAAGTTAATGTAATCAAATGCACTTACAAGGTGAAGTGAGAGAAGTCACATTTCGACTCGAACGTCGGCATTAGCTGTCGAGAAGCGATGCGTGCACGGATGAAGCCATCTCGCGATTTCTGTCCACAAATAGCTTTCGCCACCTCGGTCACCAGCTTCACGTGTCTTTCCACAGCCTGTGTGTGGTTGGGGAATTTTGAGAAGGTGAGAGTTGGAGTCACCACCGTCGTGATGAGATCCCTGAGCTCAGTGTCCGTCATTGCCTTGATTACGGGAGGGTCCGAGATAAGGCAGATGGCCCAGTCGATCACGTCGAAGTATTCCACGGCGTCGAAGTTGAGTTTTGCGGAAACCTTAAACCTCCGTATTTGTTCACTGGGGTCTGCTGCAGCTCTGGCCCTCATCACTCGTCGCAGGCCCAGCTCACGTATGTGTGGTCGATGGTCCGTCATCATGGCCAGGAGCAGATTCTCCGGGTGAGCGAAGTATGCATTGCGATGAATGACGGGGTCAAGGACCTTCTTGTGCTTAGGGCTGAGGTACCGTCACTTGACGAGCATCTGGTGAAGGTGCCTAGCTCCATCTTTGCATGACCAGTGGGCTTTTACGGCGAACCACGTTGGAGCATATACGCGAATGATGAACGTCACCAGCTTTTTCAGATTCTCTGACGGTTCCATGTGGCTTACATATAATCGGAGGATTCGATTGGCTGTCGTTATCCATCGTGAGTGATTCAGGCAACCTGGGTTTCGCATTGCCAGATTGACGCTACATTCACCTTTGCTGATGCTATTGCACATTTCCAGTAGATAGCGCTGATCTGTGCTCAACTCCTTCGGGTCAACATTGGACAGTTGCTCGGTCAGCTGCACTGGATCACATGACGAGACAGGCTGTTCGCTAAACGTCACTAGCCGCTTTCCGATATCTCCACAGAATCCGTGCGGGCCTGTAGTCGTGCCATCGAGTGCCTGGAATAGATGGCACAGGGGCAGCTCATTGGCATGGAGCAGACATACCAGCCACTGCAGAGGACGCTCGAAGGTTTCTTCCAGTCGGCGGATAACGCCCGCTGTGTGTCTCGTGTTCACATTTGTGCCGTCACACCCTACAACTTTAATGTTCTCTGTCTGCGCATTCCTCTCTTTGAAACTAGCGACTATTGAATCAGCTATGTCTTTGCTGGAGCCTGATGGCGGAGTCGTGTGGCTGAAGTACGAAGAACCCGACTCTGTGATGTGCTTATGTGTTCTTCCGTGAGGGTTTTTCTGTGTTACTTGTTGTCGTCGCCGAGAACTTGTGTCAAAGTTTGATCCTTGTGGTCATCAAAGGATACTCCCTTATGCCAGTGTGAGTGTGGTCAAACTGGTCATCATTCTGCTGGAGTTCCTTACGAGTTTTGTGCGTTCTCGGCGGATCTTGCTTCTATCGATTACTTTAGATCGGTCGATTGGCGACACGAGACCAAGATCATGCAGAACTGATGCTGCTAATAAATCAGCCGATCCATCCGAGACTCCGATCCGATCGCAAGCTTTAGCGAGTGAAGGTAGAGAGATTGTCATTTTCTTACATTGGTGATTCTGCTTTGGCTTAGTCTTGACTGATTCTGTATCTGGAATGTACTCATCGCCAGTGGCACTGTCCGACGGGTACGTGTCATCTTCGGAACTGTCGGCAGAATCGGCTTGACCTTTACTCTAAACGGTACTCTGCTTCTTCATTCGTTCGAGATTGGCTTCCTCTCTTTCAGCTTTCTTCTTCAATTTTGACGTCTCCTCTTGATCTATACTGCTGATTATCATCTTTTTTGGTCCTCTCTGGTCTTCAAGGAAATGGTGTTCCTTTGCCGGAACTTTAAATTCTTTCGCGCATTTGCAGTTGGAAACCATGTCGAAGCACTTGCATTTGCTGTCGCGAAAGTCCGATAGTCTCCGTTGGTAGTTGGGTTGATCCTTTTTCCCTTTGTAGACCTTTAGGATTGTGTTGTATTTGTCGTGGAACGATCTGAGTTTTTCAATCGCTTGTGCGTGAGTTACTGTTGGAAGTGAGACCCTTTCCCAGATCTCTTCAACTTCATAGCACAGTTTGTGAGATATGTCCAAAAATGATGGGTATTTTCCATTGTCAGTCCTCAGGTCTGGTCGCAGTTGAATATATTTCTTCATGAGATCGGTGTAGGTCGGCAGAGTATTGGTCGGTAGGTTTCGTGGAGCGCCAAATATCTCTTGTGACTGCCATCTCTCTGAAAATGGAAGTTCTGGGGATGGGGATATCCTGAGGATAACATGATGTCCCCAGGATATCCCAATGACATCCTGGTGATAACGTGTGTTGTTGTATAGGTAAGCTATAGGGCAAATGGCACATTTTCCATAGTCCAGCTTCTAAAAATTAAAAATTAAAATTTTCACTCCACCCTACTATACAACACACGTTATCCCCAGGATGTCTTTGGGATATCCTGGGGACATCATGTTATCCTCAGGATATCCCCATACAATGTATAGGTAAGCTTAAGATGGTCAAAACCTTTTCAATAAGTAGCTCGCTTAGATTCGCTACTTAATAAGCCATGCTGAAATCAAACTGAATCAGGCTACAAAGTCATAAAAAGGGTTAAAATGCCAATTATTTCAATAAGGTGAAGGGCGATCAAAGAGTTGACAGAAAATAATATGATTTTGCAGGATTCTTACTATGGACAAATGGCACATTTCCCCTAGTCTAGCTTATAAATATAAAAATAAAAGTTTTTTCACTCCACCCTAGTTTACATGCCATTGCACAAGATTTTAATCGGATGCATCCACGAAGAGCTGAACATTATGAATGGTTGTCGCGAACAATTTACAGTGTGACGCTTCCATTGAATTAAAAGTCCTTCACAGTGACAAGGTTAATGTTTATGTCCATAAGGAAGTTCATAAACAGAATATGCGACCCTTGTCATCTGATAACTAACTTTGGACAGACACTGCTTCACAACGTTCCCATAGTGTTCTGGTGTTCCTCCCTATTGAAAAAAAAAACTCTGTAAAAAGTACGTTCTTCCATAAGCGAGGATGAAAAAACCTGTTTATTTAACAAATCCAAGTAGCCCTAAGCATTTAAGGTTCTGTTGATGGAAAATTGACTAACCAATCGTGTTCCACACAGCACGCCACACCATTAACTTACCAGCACTAACCATTCAGCTTTGATCTGTCGAAAATGATTTATCAGATAAAAAACATCGAATATTCTGTTTATGTACTTCCTTATAAACATAATTATTAGCCTTGTCATTGTGAAGGACTTTTCATTTAATGGAAGCGTCACACTGTAATTGTTCGCGACAACCATTCATAATGCACAGCTCTTCATGGATGTATCCGATTAAAATCTTGTGCAATGGCATGTGAACTTCTCTGCCTAGACGTCACTTTGATCTCGATGCATTACCGATGCGCTAAACAAACTTTAAGGCATTTTTCTAACACCTCGAAAAGAAGCAAATTGGTACAAGAATTCAGTCATAACTTTTTATTGGTTAAAAATACGTCGAAAAAACGTTCACCATTACATTTCTCGTAAAATTCTAGCCTGATTTGATATATAATATCACCCCCTTCCCATTTAAAATTCTGAAGTTGAATTCAAGATGGCGGACATCAAGATGGACACCGTCCACGCAGGTGGCGTCAATGTGGTTCCCCCTTGGCCTCTTAACGATTGGTCATCACCATTTCCATGTTGCGAGCTGCAGTGGCCTTGTACCAAGGGTGTTAAGTGACTTATTGAGCCACCCTGTACAATGCACAACGTATTTATCTTTACACTCAGTATTTCAGATCTTTACCACCATGTACAATATATATAAGCTACTGATATAATATATTATAAATTACATAAAATATGGAAATAAAATAAACACAGTATAAATCAAGGATAGAAGTTATTTACCTTGAAGAAATACATTAATTATGTGTGTAATAAATGACCTGTAAATAATTGACACTCTAGAAAGTACGTACATATGTGTAATTGAGTATAAACTACGAAAGAAATATATATTTACAAAAAATGCCTTTATGTTTACATTGTTGACATTTATTCTTCCATTCCTTGAATAACTTTTTTGAATGTCCCAATAGGCATGTGAAATATATCTAATTTTGGTTCCCTTTCGGAACATCTGTTGTACAGTTCACACATTCTCCTGATAGGCGATTTATTTATAATTTTCGATCTTCTGTTACTACAGTAAAAGAGGCCCCCTTTGGATCGTGTCTTGGAGATAGGAACACGTATGTGTATTTGTTCTAGAAGATGTTGCACTTGAATATTATTGTTCATGATTTTGTACAAGAAACAGAGCAATTGCATCTTCCTTCTTTTGCTGAGAGAAGCGCCCAGCTGAGCGTAGTATTTTGGAGCAAGGTTTGTCCAAATTACGAATCAAACCAAGGAACTATATTTTCGTCTATTACCTAACTAGTCTCAGTTGTAGTTCAATCCAGCCTTGGCTCTGCAGTCTCCCTCTAGTTGCTTCACAGAAATGGTATTCCTATTTTAGGCGGGATTTAGCTCTTTTCTGCCAATCCGATGTGACAACACTGGCTGCTCCGGTAGGTATGAACGGCAACAGAGCCCCTTAACAGGCATATGAACAACCCCATAGCACACTATGCCCCAAAGCCCTTCCCCGCTCTTTCCTTGCATTTGCATCCTCTTCTAACTTGTTGCCTCTTCAGGGTAGCGGAACGGCCTCCCTCTTCGCTTCTGTCGACTGCAGAAAAAATGTCCTAGGCAATATCTACTCGACGGCAACGGTGCTCATTAACGTATTTAACAATGTTGTCATTTTATTGAAACATCTTTTTAATTCTTTACATTTTGCTGTTACCTGCCGTAACCCCGGCTACATGCACGCCACACCTCTGGTTGGAATGCACTGTCGTTATGCCATGTCATCATGATATAAACACACACACACATCAACAATTAAACGTCATAATGAATACAGGGTGTATCAGAAGTGATAGCGCAAACGCTTGTCTCCTTCCACACTCCATGTTTCTTTGTTTAAAACTGAATGACGAAAGGGGGCTTTGTAAATAAACCATACGTCCTGTACAAGATGGAGGGCATAACAGGCACGCCATTTGTAAAGTAACAATCGTACGATGTGTACAAACAATCAAGTCAGTGGCGGATCGTAACCATACATTAGCAATTATCTCGCAAACGCTTCCTTTGCGACTTCATGTTTACTGAGACATTTTTGCTTCTACTATCGTCTACTTTCACCGTTTCAATTTTACTCATCAATTCTGATAAACCCTGTATACGTATATTGGGTCATTTAAGTACACTTTAATGTACGTATTAAACTATTAATTCATATCATATATTCCAGGCTAGTTAGGCTATCTGCGAAGCCTGAAGCCTAGAATGTAAAATACTGAAGAAAAATCGATTAGAAACTGTGAATTAACCTGATTTCAAAAATAAGATAATAGCGTTTCTGAACTTGGCAACCTGAATTCTTAGGAGTTGGCAACCTGCATTCTTAGGAGTTGGCAACCTGAATTCTTAGGAGTTGGCAACCTGAATCTTTTATAAGTTTGCAACCTGACTAGCGTTGGGATGACAACGTGGCTTCCTGGAAGACGTCAAGATTGAGCCTAGTCTTCTCCCCTCCTCCATAGCCTAGGACCAGGTGTCATAGTGAGCTAGTCTTAGACTCAGCATACGCCACTGTCACTCACACATGAATAGATAAACAAAATACACCTCTCCATACTTAATTTCTATGTACACTTGTCCATAGTTGCCAAATTATCATGCATTTGTATATTACTGTATTATAATAGTATTGTATAATAAATGCATTTGAACAGCACACACCACGAGACTAGGTGCTTGGTGCCACATACGGAAAAGGCAAAATCTAAGAATTTTTGGTCGATCCCCGGATGACGTAGTGGTAACATCGTCGCCTTGTAATCAAGAAGTACCGGGTTCGATAACCTTTGTAGAAACATAGTGGTCCATGTCCTACTTTAAACTGTAGGTCCGGTTTAGTCCCGATTAGCATAGAAAAAGGGAAATCGCTGTCTTCTGGAAGGGAATTTCTTGTGAATGAACCTGGCATCACTGCAAGTACGTCGCAGCTGTCGAAATGGCCGTTAGCTGCGTCTCGAAGCAGACAGTCAAACGGAACTATTTTTCCATTTCACCCGCTGGAAAGTTTAATTGTACAGCCAAACTGCCAAACCGACAATGAAATTAGTTTATGACCAAAAGAAGAAGAAAGAGTTTTTGTGCGTACTTGTCTTGCGTGACGTGACTGTTGTCTGCGCAACAATGTGTGTCTCTATTAGATTGCTCTATTCCGCCTGCCTGCATCGTTTAACATTATCCACTTCTGGGAATATCACAAAGGACAGATGTTTGCATTCGACTTCAAAGAGCCTCGTGGAATAGGATAAAGAAAAATGAGACAATTTGAAACTTCCGTTGAGCAACAAATTGGCGATTATTGTTACGGTTGCGCTTACACATGGGCTCTACTTCTTCATAAATCACGAATTAGGTGAGTGTCTATTGTACCAATTGGTGATGTGAATAAACAATTTCCTTTTTTTATGATCCACCTATCTTCGTTTATTGTGTATGCGTGTACACTGGCGTACGCAGGATTTTCTTTTCGGGAGAGGCTGATAGGCCAGTACATCTCTATCTACCTTGGGCCAGTACAGCTCACCGCCAGTGTTGCCACAATCTGAGGGCACAATTTCCCTTTCCAAGGGGCAAAATTTCCCTTTTTGGACCATTTTTTCCCTTCACCGAAACAAATATAATAATGATATTTATTATTATTATTATTATTATTATTATTATTATTAGCAGTGGTGGTAGTAGTAGTAGTAGCAGCAGCAGCAGCAGCAGTAGTAGTAACATTTCCGTTGGTCCATGATCGTATGAATAAAAAATGTTACACAATTTTTTCACATACATGTCAGCTTCATCGCTTTCTGGTCAGATATCCCAGGTTTAAATCATGATCAGGAATCCATTAAATTGTTAATTATAATCGCTACAATTATCCGAAGATACAAAAAAGCGATGTACAATAATCTTAAGAGGTATGTAAATAGATACAGGCTTATATTCAAGGAAGCAGAAATAAGAAGGACCAGAAAATAATAAAAATGTGAATATGAAACTGGAACTTAACATAAACTGTAATAATGTAGAGTCAGAAGTGATAAAATTTCCCTGAAATTGTGATAATTTTCATCGAAATTCCCTTTTCCCTTTTGGCTAAAATTTCGGTTCAAATTTCCCTGCAAAAAGGGAAATTTCCCTTCATGTGGCAACACTGCTCACCGCTCAGATGAGATGATCCCAAACGGAAGTGCAGTGACGTAGCGACAGGCGACTCCACTATTTTGGTTGGGGGAGTGCACCCTGGGTGAGAAACAAAGGTGGGCTCGATGTAACCGGTGCAGCAATACAAGTCGTGTAGGGTTACCAGACATCTTCTTTCACCTGGACTAAACATCTTATGCGGATCCTAAAAATGGTCCGGGTATATTTTTATGAAAATTTGGAAATGTTCTCTTTTCTGGGATAAAGACAACTGCTTAACTTCAAGATTAGTAACAAAATGTTATTTAATAATAATTGTTAATATTATTTCTGTCTTCAATTTCAAAGTAAAGAAATACGACACACTCAGTTGCAAGCGCAAAGTCAAGAAATTTTTATCTCAAACAATTGTTGGACTTTTGTGTCTCTTCTGTTGTCGCCGCTCGTCTCCTAAGGTTTTGATTTCAAACCATTTGTGACATCTACCGCGGCTCATAGTGATCAGCAAGCTTCTATATGCGATATGCCGCAGCTTTCTTTGATTTTAGTTTCACGACATCAGAATTCAGAAATATAAAATAGTTTTTAACTGCTGTACTCTTAGTTGTTACATGGCAGTGGAGAAGCGAAGTTCTGTGGATCAGCGATCTGAACCATGCCAAAACGCAAATGAGATTTTAGTAACGACTTACCTTACAAAAACGGTTTCCTGACTTTAGGCCTGGAAGAAACAACTCCAAGGCCACCCTGTATTATTATATTTCTGAATTCTGATGTCAAACTCAAAGGAAGCCATTCTTACCTATTGTTAGAAACTTGCTGCACACACCGAGCCGCGGTATACTCTGTCTCTGTTATCTCTGGAGCAAGCGAACGAAGACAAGTCTCTGCGCAAGTAGCGAGAGGAACACGTGAGAGAGAACGGGATTACGTGGAGGGGGAAGAGACTGCAATTACAAGCCTTCGCAGCAGCACGTACTGCTTCGCTCTGTCCACTCGATTTTCCCTCCTACTCTACCGTTATGCGCGGCCTTGCTTCAGGGATGACCGGGACAGGTTATAGATGTCCAAATGCTTTGAAATGAAAACCTCAAGTGGCGCGGCAGCGACAGCAACAGAAGAGACGCAAACGTCCCATAATTTTTCTTTGTTGGGAGGAAAGTATATATTGTCTCTGCGCTTGCAACTGAGAGTGTTGTATTTCCTTACTTTGAAATTGAACACGGAAACAATATTAACAATTATTTACAAATATAAAATTTTGTTACGAGTCTTGAAGCTGAAGCAGTTGTCTGCACCCCTCAAAAATCCGCCCTGGCCAATTTTAGGGCCCGAAAAAGATGACATGTCCGGGTAAAGGAGGACGTCTGGTAACCGTAAGTTACCGTGGTGTACTAACAGTAAGTAGAACCACAGATAAGTTACTAGAAAAAGAAAAGTGCGCGTGAAATCTCCTGTATATGGCGATAGCCAATAGCAGCGCATTGCAGCGGTGCCATGTCGAAATCTCACACGGAAAAGAGACAGCGTGGTTGAGCGAAACGCCTTGTCACGGAACTGGCAACGGCGCACGTCTGCGATTCGCTGGTGCTGTTCAGCCGTTCAAGGCCATATGCAGGAGATTTGACGCGCACTTTAGGCAGATATTCACTACAGGTAGCAAACCAGCTTCATCAAAACTTCAATGCCGGCAAGAAGTTGAGCCATTCTCCGATATGAGGCGCCAATGGATTTTTGCTAGAAAACGTGATGATGACAAATTAAGATTTTTGGGTACATTAGCACATAATGGCCATTTGACACCGAGAACTGTTCCCTTATCTAAAATCCTTGCCTGAGATTTTAAAAATGGATGTAAAAACTCCCTCCAGAAAAGTTAAAAGTTCAACGTTTCAAAGGGATCTGCATAGGACAAACATAGCATATTAAAATTTGATACTTTGACTTTCAAAAACGTATTGGAAGCTATTTAAAACTATTGAATAAAAAGAAGCTGCCTCTGGAAGTTGCGATCACCTACACCTCACTCGGTTAAACCCATGGGTGTATCTAGCGGGGGACAAGGGAGGCACTAGTCATTCCTGGAAAACAAATAGTGAAACCTTTCATTCACTTCGTTGTGGTTATTTTACGTGGAAAGTAAAATAAAAATGTTATTTCCTTTTTAAACAATTTAAAATAAAGCATTACTCTCCCTGGGGAAGTGTTGTTTGCCACTCGCCTGGAAAAATGTTTGGGTAAACCAATGGTTAAACCCAGTGGCGTGCCCAGGATTTTTGAAAGGGAGGGGTTATATACACTTTTCCTGGTAGTCGGCTCTCACTTTGCCATCTTTTCCTACCTTTGATGTTCTTTTTTTAGGAATGCTGGGCTAAAGGGGGGAGTTATAACCCCCATCAACCCCCCTTAGGCACGCCACTGGTTAAACCTCTCAGGTTCTTACCCAATACGATAGCAGTTGTCCGTAAACCTTTTTCAGTTAAACTGATTTGGTCGCAAACTTACATACATCTCCTTAGCAGATGTGAATTTCCAGAATTTGCAAAGTTTTTTTCGAAACAAGAGAACTTTTCATTAAAAGTCTGCGTAAATAGCCACATGATTTCAAGGAAAAATTAATTATATCAGCAATGAACAATTTGCGTACTGTTATATTGACAGTTGGCCGTGTAAAGGTACATAAGGAACTTACAAGGACATAGAAAACCAAATTTACTTTCCTGTCAACAGATGGTGCTGCATTACTGATAAGTTAACTAGCGTTGTTCCTGGCCCTGATAAGGCATTTCTGAGATAGCCAAATATCCACTATTGTGATTTCTGAGAAGCATCGTTATCACAAGGAAATGAAAGGTAATGAGGACAGAAGCAAATATTCGGAAAGCCTTTTATTTTATCTTCGCGAGGAGAGAATACCTACAGATAGCAAGTACATAGAAGCATTTCACGCTGTTGTTGGCGGGAATTGAATTCCCTGGTTATTTTCTCTCAAATGCCTACGCTGTTCGATATCCCCGTCTGCTTGGAATCAGACCTTGTGACCCACAACTTAGTCCATAGTTAAAATGTTTTGCAAGGGACGTAGTATAATTTTTATCATGAGATGTTCCGATTATTAAATATTAATTAGTATTAACTGATCTCATTTGATTAATATATATACTTCATACACATTAACGATTGATTAACCCTAGGCGGCTTATTCTCATCACTTGATTATTTTTTCAATGATATTAGTAGGATAATTTTATTTTATTTTGATAATTGGCTAATTCTATACAGGCGCAGATCCACAGGGCTATCGCCCCTCCCAAATATCTGGACTAGGTTTTTGCATGCATTAATCTATATTTAATTGTATGCAAGCTCATTATTGTACATTTATTTAATTGGTATAGAACATTATGGGTGGTTGTTGTGGATATGAATAATTATTCTAACAGCGATTATCAATGATTATTAATATTATTGTAACTATAATTTCTTCCTAATACTCTATAGATATCTTCTGGTAATAACTTAATCTACATTTTAAATCAAAATAAAGTAAATAAATAGTGAGCCTAATGTTTCGTGTATTTTTTTTATATTCCTGGCTCAACAGGAGAGATATGATTCTAGTGAAAAGGTCCTTGTTTCTTCGTTTCCTCCCTTTCGTCGTGTTTTTATGACGTTGGGTTTATCACGACAATGGAAGAAAATAATAATCATTCTTTACTTATCCTGAATTCGAACCCAGTACACCAATTTTCACCCTGTGCACGTTAATCCCTATAGACCACGGAGTAGTGCTATATTGTTTACATTAAAACTATGTAAATATTGGTTAGAATGGTTTTCCGCGTGAAGATCACCCTTCCCAAGTGCCACTCGTGGATCCGCCACTGATTCCGTTCCAGGCATAGATGTTTTATTTTAGGGTTGTTAAAGTTCCAGGAACATATAAATTCAAATGGGTTGTATTGGGTTCCGCAACAGCACATGGACCTTTTTTTTCTCTTGCGATTCGGACATAAACTACAAGCGATGTGACCATCGAAGCGAATAAAGATGAATCCGGTTTATCGTACACTCCAGACAAGCCGTGTGACTCACGGGAGACACTAAGCATTACGTAAGAGATCCCAAAGTTGGCACAGCCTTCGAGGAACACGCGGACGTGGAGGGACAAGGTTTGTTTGCTGTTCCGTGGGTGAACCTGTCGCTCGAACGAAGGCGTGGCTCCTTCAGGGAAAACTCTCTTTCGATTCATTACTCATCCATGCGTTTTCACTTCCTTAAGGTCGTACACGAACGATTCGCGCTGCAGTTGAATCATACTCAAGCACATTCCGCTGAAACATGAACGGTTTATCTGGTTGAACCTTGAATCGTGCCAACTATCTTCTGTTCAGTGGCGAAACTAAAAGATGCAGGGTGTCTTGTCTAGCAATCCAGCCGCCTGAAGGGCGTCTGACTGCCACGCGGGAAACCCAGGTTCGGTTCCCGAGATGGGTGTGGGTGATCTAAAGTTGGAGTTTTCCCGGCTTTGTCCCTGCACGAAGTGAAGCCTCTCTCTCTTTCTCTCTCCCTCCTTCTCCTCTCTTCTTCCCTCCCCCTCTCTCTTTCTCTCTCTCCTTCTCCTTTTTTCTTCCCTCCCTTTCTCTCTCTCTCCTTCTCCTCTCTTCTTCCCTCCCCTCTCTCTTTCTCTCTCTCCTTCTCCTCTCTTCTTCCCTCCCCTCGCGCATTCTCTCTCCGTCTCTCTCTCCTTCTCCTCTCTTCTTCCCTCCCCTTTCTCTCTCTCCTCCTTCTCCTCTCTTCTTCCCCCCTATCTCTCTCTCCTTCTCCTTTCTTCTTCCCTCCCCCCTCTCTCTCCTTCTCCTCTCTTCTTCTCTCCCCTCTTTCTTTCTCTTTAGGCAAAAGAAAGAGAAACAGAAGAAGAAAAAGAGGAAGAGAAAGAAAAAGAGAGAGGATAACAGAGAGAGAGAGAGAGAGAGAGAGAGAGAGAAAGCCTCCTTTACCCCCAGGAAACTGGGAAGGAGAGAAAGAAAAGAAAAATAAGGCAGTGTGTGTGAGAGAGGGAGGGAGGGAGGAGAGAGAGAGAGAGAGAGAGAGAGAGAGAGAGAGAGAGAGAGAGAGAGAGAGAGAGAGGAAATGGAGAGAGAGAGAAAGAAGAAAATGGCAAGAGAGAAAGCTTTTCTCTTTTTCTTTCTCTTCCTCTTCTCCCAGAGAGAGAGGAAGAAAGAGAGAGGGGGCAAGATAGAGGGAGAAGGAAAGAGGAGAGAGCATTTGGGGAAACCCTGGGGAGTGAAGGCAACCGGAGCGTGGTGCTGATCACATCATATTTATAATATATATATATGTGTGTGTTTGTGTGGCCCTGCCTACACACACACACCCAACCACCCTCTATATGTGATATATATATTAAACATTAGAAAATCAATAGAATAATGTAAAAGAGTTTGAAACTCATCGACCAATAAGAAGTAATTGACTAATGTCAATATTGATGTTGACTGATTAATTAAATATTGCCGGCCTCCGTGGTGGAGTGGTTCGCATAGCGCTTCCATTTTTTGCCACTTGTGGCTAAGCGCTAAGATGGGAATGGTGCTATGACGAAACTGATGAAGGGACAGTCTTAAAGAACACCCCTGCTCAGGTCGGAATTCGATCCCGGGACCCCTGGAGTCTTAGAGCGCTGTGAAGGTAAATAGCGAGGAGTGTCTTAACATGCCTACAAGGAATTATTTCAGTCACGTCGCTACAAAATCATGTTGAAGTATTTTTGTGTGTTACATTTAAAATCAATTTCAATTAAATAGTCGTTCGTTTTACTGCAGGATATTTGTGGAATTTATTTCATTGATTGATTTGGTTTATTTGGTTAATCGTGAAGATGAGGATGACCGATGACATGATGAAACTGATGACACTCACATTGAACGTCTAGGAATCGAATCGTAAACTCCTGGCGAATATTTGTGGGTTCAAGCCCATTAATCCCTTCGATAAATATACAATTGGCAGATGATACAAAAAAATACGATGTATTGAATATTTCATAACAAAAGCTGAATTTTGATCCAGAAATGCTGGGTATGCAATTAATCCACTCGTTAAAAGAACGAACTCTGATTACGTATAATATCCAAATCACTCATACTCCCATTTCATTGCTACGTTATCAGAGCAGAAGCAAGTAATGCTTCCCCGTACATTGTACCACTAAGATTGCATGTGATAGATATGACGTGATCTCATAGGAAATCATTCCGCCAGAATGATCTCTTCATAATAACTTCTCGCGTCGATAGAAGTTCCGTGAATTGCATCACACGAAATAAAGGGATTTCCCCGTTGTATCTCATTCGGAACTGCTTTCAAGGATGACGCAAAGATCTTCAATAAACACGGAGAAAAGCTATGAAACCATAAATCGGAAATATGACCAAGCCCTGAGGGAGAGCCCTCCAAGTGTATTTTTTTTAAACTTTGAAAAAACGCTCGTTTCTATTTTTATATTAGTTAAATAAAGATAAAATGGAAGAAAAGGATAATATAGGCCTACCACTCATCCAATTAGGTTTTTGATTGATCGTTTCGAAAGATTAAAAGAAGGCTTTTGTCAAACGCACATGCGCAGCAGGAGGTCCCAAGATAAAATCACTGTTTACCGGGCCTTTAACAAAATAATTTGAAAATAAAGTTCGAAATATGCAAAATAGAATAGGGCTTCTTTGCATTTCTTGCCTTATCCGTGACTGTCGCCTCTGCAGAGCGCGCATTTTCGAAACTTAAGTTAATAATAATAAAAATATATAATATATATATACCTATACTTAGGAAAATATTTGGACCTAAAAGGGATGAGGAGACAGGTGAGTGGAGAAGGTTATATAATTTAGATTCATGTCCAGTTATTATTAGAATAATAAAATCAAGAAGACTTAGGTGGGCAGGCCATGTGGCACGAATAGGAGAGGAAAGAGGAGTTTACAGGATTCTTGTTGGGAAACCTGATGGTATGAGACCTGTAGGAAGGCTAAGACGAAGATGGAGGGACAGCGTTGAGATGGACCTAAGGGAAATCGGTAGGGATGGAAGAGAGTATATAGATCTTGCTCAAGATAGGGACAGATGGAAGGCCTGTGTTGCTGCAGCCATGAACCTTCGGGTTTAAGAAGGCTAGAGAGTTAGTTAGTAGTTATATATATATATATATATATATATATATATATATATATATATATATATACACACACACACAGTATATGTGTGTGTGTGTGTGTGTGTGTGTGTGTGTGTGTGTGTGTGTGTGTGCGCGCGCGCGTGCGTTGTGCGTGGTTGCTGCCCTTCGAAGGTTTTGGCTTGTCACTTTTGACAGGCATTTGTGGACCAGGGTTCCCTATCTCATTTTGTTGCGTTTGTTGCCTTCCATCATCCCTGCAAGTCTGTAACACGGTCACAGAAACACCCTGTATATGCGGAATATTACTTCTCAGCAAAGATTAACAAACATATCCGGTTTGAACACTGATCACGGGCAAACTGAACGACTAAGCTGATCCAAAAGATTCAAGTAAAAGTTTAGTTTTAGTAAAATTTGCAATCGTTACTTATTTCTTGGATCTTCAATTGTAAAGTGTTTTCTACATATCTAAAAAAAACAGTGTGTTCAAAAGAATTGTAAAAAAAATAAAGGGACGTGTTTTAAACACTATTTTTCTATTATTCTTGAGACGTTATTCAGTGTGCCATTCTGATTGTTAACTTCTGGTTAGGTTTATACGAAATCTCGTGAAACTCGAATTACTTAGAGACCCAGGGGATGGAAATTTCGATATCGCCGCAACTGTAACCAATGAGTTACATATCTGAAAACGAACTAAAAATAGCAACTAGTGATGAAGAATGAGTAATATGCCTATCGGGTGCAAAATGCGGAAGACTTCACAGAATTGATTTGCAAATGCGATCCACGGCCCACAGAGCACGCTTCCCAGCAACATGCATTCCCAGAACGGAAGGTATACATGCGGATGTGTTCGCGTCATTGGGTTCAAGCTGGAATCAGAGTTGCCAACCGGATCGACAAGTCTCTATATCTGGGAAATTGTTGGGGTGTGGGCAGTGATGTGCCGTAGACTATAAGTTTACGTCTACATGCGTTGTCTACACGTAATCTACGCGTAGATTACATTGGGTTGTAGTTTACATAGACTACGTAGACAATCTAAAGTGCATTAAATTAATTTTCAAGGCTTTCATGAAAGAAAAGTGACATTTTCAACTATACTGGTTCCTAACAAACTGAAAAGAATCCTATTTACAACAAAATTTATCTTCTCTTCTCTCATCAACTATGGAAGAAGATAAATAGTATGCAAAAAACAACAACAGATGGCAGTCATGAGGCAAGAGTGGTCTTCTCCCCATAAAACACTAGAATATTACCTATGTTAGGTTTTTTCCTAGGTGAGAAATTGTTCGAATTTGGAAGAAAGAGTATGAAAAGTTCTCCTCACACATCAGCAACTGATACGCAGTATAATATTCTTTTTATTCCAAGGCGCGCTTTACTAAGTTGATACCTTTCGCCAGTGGCGTACGCAAGGGGGGGGTTACCGGGTTTAAACCCCCCCCCTTGAGCTTTTGAAATATTATGGAAAATGCTGTAGAAAAAATTAAAAATGGCTAGTTTATCACAGTCAAAGATCTGCGACAGTAATAATAATAATAATAATTTGAATTATTATTCCCATGCAGCATGAAGAAAAAACACAACATTCCAAACACAATCTAAGCGGCCGCAAAGTTCAATTTTGCAATTTTTTTTGTAAAAAGTCGCGCAGTGACTCTCGCGAGAATTGTGAAAATTCCTTGCTTCGTCCTTATTGCAAACGTTCTTCCCGGTACTGATTTCACATCCCCTTGTGAACTCTCAAGTGATGCTGAGTCTACATCCACATCATTAAATAATGTTGAAGAAGTGCTTTGTGAATCACCTAGAAGTGATAAATGTGTTGGAATGTCTATAAACTTACTTTTCAACGAAAACATAGACTCAGTGGAATTTAGCAACATGTATTCTCGCGCTTCATCATCATCCTGGGCGAGTTCCATAGGTAAAGGTAATATAAATTCCCCCGTGCATATAGCACCGTGCCATGAAGGCATACATAGTGGTGTGGTGGGCCCCAAAGATTATCGATCTCGAACTATTTTGCAGGTGATGTGATCAGCACCATGCTCCGGCAGCATTCACCCCCCAAGGTTGCTCTCAGGTACCCATTGCTATGAGGCTGGGTGCGGAGACAAGGCTGGATAAATTCCAACCAATTCCGGGAATCGAACCCGCATATCCCACGAAGTTGTCAGACTAGACCAGCGCGGCTCCTTGAATGAGTTTCATATTTCGATTATTTCAATAAATTTAATATATTTGCTTGTTTTTATGGATTTTCTTCACACTTAAAATGTCTCACTTATCATATACAAACAACCGTTGAAACAAAAGAAATGTAATTTTGTTCTATTTCTTTCATAAATAGCAGCTGCATTAGTAGTAATTACACTGATAAACAATGAAATACTCCTTTAAAAAAAACTAAGTGATCTTTATGTATTCAGATGTGCTGATAACGAATATCGCATCCGTTTTCCTGTATCACCTAAGTTTTTTGCAAAACACCCACATTTTATAGTTTTATGGTTTCAGGTCTCCACACCCTGCTCCGCATCCGGCTTAACGTTTGGTTCCTAGCAAATGGATAAGAACTTTTCAGCGACCTTGTGTTTATGACTGGCACTTAATATATAGTGGAGGAACTATCTGGCAGTAGAGAAATTTCCTGTTTCTCTGTTAAAATTTGTTCTTTTGTGGGTTAGTCGAGTCTTAACTTCCTTTCCGGTAACTCCGCGAGTAGCCTTCGCAAGTAGCCGTATTTCATGTTTGTGTATGTTCGTGAAATTGTGAATGTAATATTGTATAGTGAAGTGAAGTGTAAGTTGTATTTTAAGAAAACGATAAGAGCATTCACAATTGTTTTTTTAAAGAAATATAATATAAGTCAATTAATGAGTTCGTCATGTCACGCAAATGTGTGAATAACCCGAACTTGTTTTGTTATGTTTGCGGGGAATTTGCTCCGAAGTCACAAAGAAATACTATCACTCCTATAGTGAAAAAGCATATGAGTTGTATTTTGGAAGTAAAGTAGACGAGGGAAAAAGCTGGGCACCAGGTAAAATTTGTTGTAATTGTTCGAGAACTTTACGTGGTTGGCTTAACCACTTGCCTTACTAACCCGAATTATCTCGGATGTGGTACTCTTCCGGCAAAATATTATCCCGAGTTATCTCGGAAACCTGAGGAGTTTGAATGTAATTTTTTTACCGGCCCGTACTAAGTCGGGCGGAACTTTCATGATGAATTGGGTAGGTGGAGTTAGTTGCAAGTCCTGCCAACAGATGTCTCGAGCGTGCACTAATTTTTGTGCCTGCCTTGAGGCACCAAGAAGTGAAGAAAGACAACAGCTTTTCTGCATTGCGTGACATTCGGTTGCTTGCAAGAATGCATTGTTCGGAAGCGTTGATTCGGTTGGAACTTTCTCGTCCTTTTGGCAGCAAAATGAGTGATATAAGCACAGACATAAGTGCATCAGAGTGTAGTGTAAGTGCTAGTGGCAGTGAAACAACGCTAACTGACTGTGATGATATTTCAGTCAAAAGTTCGCATTCTGATGTTAGTTTGACGTCTGTACGAGTGTGGCAAGAACTTGATCCTGAATAATTACTTCTTTTGTCCTTGAAATCAATATTATATCATTTATAACATAAACAACATACCATTTTGTTCGTTGCATTATTGTTAGTAAATATCACAATTTATATCACATTTAACAGCTCCGAGTATACTCGGGTTAATAAAGGGATGCCTATTTGGAGTAGAATATTTTGATTATTTTTGATTGTTGTACCAAAAATCATTGTTAATGTAATTTTGCATGTAAAGTAGTAGTAAAATATAAAATTAAAAAAAGTGTAAAATTTTGACATCAATTTGGAAAAAAAGTCGTAAGGCAAGTGGTTAATGGCACTTACAAATCAATGCCCTTCGGAAACCCTGTAATATGGACAGAACAGAAAGATTATACTACGGATTGTTACTTCTGTTTAACAAACATAGTGGGATATAGTTCTAAATCAAAACATTCTATATTTTATCCTGATGTTCCTTCAGCCAAGAAACCTATGAGTCATGATTTTATACCAATTCCTAAGCCTCCTAAAGAATGGACAGTGGATGAAACAGAACCAAGCAGTGCTTCTCCAGATGATGAACTCGGGCCCTCATATTCAAACACCGATCCAAATTTTCCTGATCCAAATATACCTCACTTTATTTCCCAATCCGAACTAAATGATCTAGTCAGAGACCTCAATCTTTCTAAAGTTCAAGCGGAATTATTAGGTTCTCGTCTCAGAGGGTGGAATTTATTACAAGAAGGTGTTAAGGTGTCATATTGAAAACGCCAACAATCACGGACACATTTTTTTTCTGTTAGTAATGAGTTAACTTACTGCAATGATGTAGAAGGCCTTCTGCAAGAACTTGGAAGGAGTCGCAACCCAAACGAGTGGAGACTATTTTTAGATTCATCTAAGAATAGTTTAAAAGTAGTATTGTTGCATAATGGGAATATATACCCATCAGTACCCCTTGCCTATTCTTCCACCATGAAGGAAACGTATGAAAATATGGATACAATATTAAAAGTGATAAATTAAGAAAAATATGGTTGGCAGATATGCGGAGACCTCAAAATGATTGGTATACTGTTAGGCATGCAATCTGGGTTTACAAAATGTTGTTACTTTCTTTGCGAATGGGACAGCCGGGCAGAAGATAAACATTACAACATTGTGGATTGGCCCATACGAAAAAACTCCTAGAGAGAAGAGTGTTAGGAATCACCCTCTACTTGAGAAAGACCAGATTTTGTTACCACCGTTGCATATAAAGTTAGGGCTGATGAAAAATTTTGTTAAGGCTTTGGATAAACACTGTGAGGGTTTTGGGTACTTGAGAAAAACATTTCCTAAACTCAGTGATAGTAAGTTAAAAGAAGGCATATTTATTGGGCAGCAAATCCGTGAGATCATTCATGATGACAACTTTGTGGAATTGCTAATAGAAAAAGAGACATGCGCATGGTTAGCTTTCAGACAAGTATGCTGTAATTTTCTTGGAAATGTGAAAGCTGACAACTACAAGGAACTTGTTAAGAACTTGTTCAAGTGTTATCAGCGCATGGGGTGCAATATGTCCTTGAAAATTCAACTTTTTACATTCGCATTTGGACTTTTTTCCCCTTAACTTGGGCGCGGTTAGTGACGAATGCGGCGAGAGATTTCACCAGGATATTTCTGTCATGGAGAAACGTTATGCAGGAAAATCGGTACAGACCATATTAGCAGACTATAGTTGGAACCTCAAGGAAGAGGTTTCTGGTGGCAGTTGCAAACGGCAAAGTTCAAGAAAGAAATTTTGAAAATGCGAGTGAAAATGTGTTTTTTTTCCTTTTTTTTGCATGAAATTTCTTCATTGAACAGTCAAAATCGGTCCTATATATATTTTTTAATTTTTTTATATTTCATAGTTATTCACTTCAATATTTAAATCTTATTTCATGAGCAAACAAACAAAAATAATTTCAAATTTCGATGTATTATTACAAAGGAAATTAAATTTTTATTAAAAACAAAAAATAAAAATCCAGGGAAAACGATAGGTGATACAGCATTTCTACTTTCAGATTTGGATTCAGCGGGGTCGAATTATAAATAATCACCTATTTTCGTTCAAAGGAGCAAAAAAAAGTTTGAATTTGTTCATCAGTGTTATTAGTAGTAATTAAATTAATTAATTAATTAATTATAAGAATTGTTAATTAATTTATTATTATTATTATTAATTAAAGTATAATGAAACAATGGTAATGTGAATTTGTAGAAAGTTTTCGAAATAACACCCCCCTTGATGAAATCCTGCGTACGCTACTGCCTTTCGCCATGTTGTTTACATAGATTACGTCATCTACGTGTATAAAATAGTCTACGTGTAGAATGTAGACTATCGTTTTTTACGCGTAGACGCACATCACTGGGTGTGGGTGGGGGGAGCGGACGTTTTAAAACTTTGATTTAAGCCCACTTAAGCTCAGACAGGCTAAGCGGGACTGGAATTAGTGTTTAATGTGCGATCCGAATAACTGCCTCATTCGTTGTAATCAAGAGGTACCGTGTTCGTTCGTCGCTCTTGTGCTTTTAAGCCTATTTTTTGTGTGTGGTGTCATCTGTTACAACATATTACTTTCAAATTCCAATTCTGTGCGAGGTTCAGCCTGTGGCTGTTCTGCCACCTAACCCCTGTTATGGAGTACATTTCTGATATGCGGTTACAGTAGTAATAGAATATAAATTTACGATTTAACAACAGAATACTACTATTACTCAAATATTTGTTGTACATACAATATGGATAAAATCATTGAAATAAAAATAGTGAAAATTACAATGACAAAAAAATTAAAGTAAAATTGAAAGAATATTAAAAGATGGAAACAACATGAGCATACACGTTACGTCATAATGTTAGAACAAAATCTCTGATCTGCTGAAAGCAGAACTTCCTTTTTGAAAGTATTATTTTATGCTCTTAGGTAGGGCATTCCAGGTTTTTGCAGCCATGAATGATACTTCAGTGGCGTATACTGGGTTAAGAACCTGGGCTATAGCACCATATCATAGTGTTCGAATGGACAAAAATTTGCTGGTGGGGTGTTTTTGTTTTTTTAACTCATTTGGGGTGGCGGGTTGAAGAGATGTGACTCTGTGATTAAAAATATATACCTCATAAATAAAACATGAAAATATACACTGTCAGTAAGGAAAGGATTTCAAGAATTCTATTCTTATTTGCATAAATGAGAGGCCCATATTGTGAAATATTATGTAGGCCTATATAGTAGAAAAAAATAAAATTGGCACAGTGGTAACGTCATTGCCTTGAAACTAAGGGGTCCTGGGATTGATACATGGTGGTTTAGATACCACTTTAACTGTAGGTCCGATCCCCATTAGCTTATCTGTTCATAAAGTGGACATACAAGAAAAATCCACAACGATTTGGAGCTTATCGTCATTCGTAAGCCGAATAGACAGCTTGTTAATTATGTCCCTCATTTCAGTTCACTACACAACACAACACAGCACATATCATTCACAAAAATGCAATCCACTCACTACTGTATTCACACGCTGCCTCTAAATAAATTCCACGCACCAAGACCACTCGACACGATCTAGACTAGAACTGGCCCTTGTCATTTCGGTAAACCATTCCCGCTCAGCCAACAATTTTCTACTCCCCACTGTATCTCTAGTTGTTTCAAGGTCAACGACCTCTTTTTCAATGACGTTCTTGTCCCTGCCAAATGACCCTTTCCCCTTGCCAGCGATAATTCCCCATTCCTGGGAAAATTACATGATGGGAAAAATTGGTTTGCAACATTGACCCAGACTGTTGAGGAAGTTCAGAGGGTTTTTTCCCAGCCATATGCAACCCTGTTCTCTCTCCTGTAACAGTATGACTCCACAATTCCCCGATCCTGGGGAAATTTTATGGTGGGAAAAATTGGTTTGCAACATTGATCGGAGCTCTGTCAAGCTTACCCGTCACCCCCGTGGAGTTGCCTGCCAACTGGGCCAGCCGTCTTGCGAATTCAAAGAAAGCGGGCAATGTTTCCAACTTCTAAGAAATCAGGTTCATCTTCTTATTGAAATGAACAATTTTATGCACATTTTCTGATAGATATTTTTTCTGTATTTTATTCCCCGAGTCTGGGCTTCGCAGATAGCTTAGATAGCCCCGAATATACGCCTCTGTGATACTATGATGATTATTTAGTGCGTGCATGAAAAAGTCTTGTACATACAGGCACAATCTCCACGCACCATGGTTGTTTCCGAGACTTTTATGAAGATCCTCGATTTGTGGTCAAACTACACAGGTTAAATTCCCTACCATTTCCAGATTTTCGGGCTGATGTGTCACCATGACGTCAAGATCTCATTCAAAATATTACTGAAGGCATTATTATTTACTTACGTATGTATACACATAAGATATATCGAGTTTACAACGTGCTTTCATATTCAGATTTACTTAGTGTGTCAACCTCAGCAGTGGAGTGGTTAGCACAGCGCGCAAAGACACCCAGGGATCTCGGGTTCGAATCCTAACCTGGGTATGAGTATTCTTTGTGAGTGCCCCTCCATACATTTCATCATATCGTCACTTATCATCATCGTCGCGATTAGCCAAAAGTGACAGAGCAGCGACGCTAAATAACAAGAATTAAATCAGATTTAGTTAGTGCTTTGTATCTGTAGTTGGAAACGCTTGCTGATATATATGTAGCAATTTAGTGATTTTTAAAATCTAAAGTAAGCAACACTAGTCTGATAAAAGTTACGGGATTATTTTCGCATCAGTAGTTGGAAACACTGGCTGAAAATCCTTTCCGCTGGAATACGGAAAAGGTGAGCATAACTTGCATATTCATCGCGGTAATTCGCTTAAGTCGAATATAATTGGTCGCGAACAAAAACAAACGAGCAGGAATTTCTCGAGAATTGGCTCAGCTTCAGTGCTCAGCCGTGATCCTGTCTAATGGTCCATACTTGGACTTTTTAATTACTTTCTAATTACGTAATTATTTTTGCTACGTCTGCATGTAGGAGCATGCAAAGTGCTAATGGGGCGGTCTAGGGAAAACTTATTGTAGATGGCAGCACGATAGAGAACAGAGGAACGTTGGTGCTATGCTGGCACCTCTGCCGGAAAAGTTTGATAGTGAACAGAAGCATTGAAAATAATATGATTATCTTATTCTTCAAATATACATGCAAATAATACTAGGATCCCCCTAGTATCCATTCCCGATTAGCCATCCTGTGCATAAAGTGGACTTTAAAAACCAAACTCAAACTCAAATACTTGAGTTGGCAAAACTTTGGAATGAACTTCTCAAGTTTTGTCAGCACATCATCATTAAAAATTCTGAATAGAAACGAACAACCGAGTGACAGACAACACAGGGTGTATTTCATGAATCAAACCATGTGAAGTGTGAATAACAATATTGCAAAAGAATGCCAGTTTTTGAACATACCTCGTGTATACATTTCCTATAGTTGAACTTGAATCCAGCAATTTTGTGGTAGACCAGCGGAAAAGATAATACAGAGTGTCCGAAAAGTCACGCAACCCTGTGTTTACGACCGTATAACGGAATAGCGAAACGGAATGAGAAGAAACGCTTTCTGCCAAGAGAATGCCCTGTATATTGGGAAAATTTAGAGAGACAAACATATGTAAGAACATGCGTGTTTTAATAACAAATAAGCAAAGTGTTGCCAAAGGCGGAAAAAAAATATTTGCAAATCGTGTATATTGATGCACAGAACTCACTGAGGTAAATTATTGCAACATTTCACAATACCAACGAACAATTTGGATGGCCATCTAATGAATTTGACAGAAAAAGAAGTTTGACGAAGTTTCAAAAACATTGCAGAAGGGAATAAATGGGCTGTTCCAAAAATCGATGTTTTCACAATATTACGAGGGACACTGGTAACACTGTTGCTGTCACGTGTCACTAACAGTCGTGTTTCACCTCAGGCTATCACACTAAGGCACTTTTAACGACAAAGGAGAAAGTTGGTTATTCTCGAACATATGCAATAAATTACATACACCTTGCAACCCTGAAATGTGGGTATCACTACAAATTAAAGCAAATGTTTGAAGTGTCCACCATTTTCTTGGATACATAAGTTGGTTCGCTTGATCATGTTCTCAGATACCTTCCTGAGGGTTGCAGCACCGATATTATTAATTTCCTGTGTAATGTTTCGTTTCAGCTCCTCCAATGTTCTGGGTCCGTTTGGTATACTTTCCCCTTTAAGTAACCCCACAGAATAAAATCTCCAGATGTTAAATCGGGCGAGCGACTGGGCCATAAATCCTTGGATATTAGACGATCACCAAAAAATTATCTCAGCATACGAAGAGATTCATTAGATGTATGGCAAGTTGCTACATCTTGTTGTAGCCAAACATCACGTTCGTCTTTTTCCAGGAGAGCAACGAATTGCATAATGAGATCCCCGTACACAGCAGTATCCACTGTTGTCTCAAAGAATAACGGTCCTACAATACGACGTCGCGATATTCCACACCATACACCGATTTTCGGAGAATGCAAGGGTAGTTCATGCAACTGATGCGGGTTTTCAGTCGACCAATGCCTGGAATTTTGGCTGTTGACATACCTATCCAATTGAAACCACATTTAAGGGTTGCAAGGTATATGTAATTTATTGCATATGTTCGAGAATAACCAACTTTCTCCCTTGTCGTTAAAAGTGCCTTAGTGTGATAGGCTGAGGTGAAACACATCTGTTAGTGACACGTGACACCAACAGTGTTGCCAGTGTCCCTCGTAATATTGTGAAAACATCGATTTTTGGAACAGCCCATTTATTCCCTTCTGCAATGTTTTTGAAACTTCGTCAAACTTCTTTTTCTGTCAAATTCATTAGATGGCCATCCAAATTGTTCGTTGGTATTGTGAAATGTTGCAATAATTTACCTCAGTGAGTTCTGTGCATCAATATACACGATTTGCAAATATTTTTTTTCCGCCTTTGGTAACACTTTGCTTATTTGTTATTAAAACACGCATGTTCTTACATATGTTTGTCTCTCTAAATTTTCCCAATATACAGGGCATTCTCTTGGCAGAAAGCGTTTCTTCTCATTCCGTTTCGCTATTCCGTTATACGGTCGTAAACACCGGGTTGCGTGACTTTTCGGACACTCTGTATTAGGCAAATTGTCCATTGCTATTTCGTTGTTGTTTTTTTTTATTTCTCATTCTCCGTTGTTTTAAGAATGGAATTCTGGTGATGCGATTCAGATGTTGTTCTCTGCATATTGACGTTTCTATTTCAATCAATATTGAAAACAGACTGAATGAAAATGGTGATGGACAATTCGCATACTGTTGTTACTTTTGCTGTTGGGTGTACCAGTCCTCCTACCCCAGAAGCAAAAAGGTTTTATTCGTATATTACCGAGTGGCCAAAGTTAAAGTTGCCCTACTCAGCAACTTCTGAAGCTCGTTCGAAGAAACGGATTGCGTTGAAACTTGATATGGAGGTTATGGAGAGCATGGGAAAGCAATTCCAGCACCAGGTCGAAATGTGAGTAGAGAAATTTAATTTTAAGCGCGAAATTTCCACCTGGTGGTGAAAATTTGAACTACTTTTTTCCCATCAGCATTCGCTTCCCCATGGTCTCTATTGCCTCCATATCAAGTTTCGCCGCAATCCGTTGTTTCGAAATGGCTCCAGATGGGTCTGAGTAGGAATTAAACTGTGGCAAACCCATTATCTGAAGCTAACAATAAACGAACGAGAAGTCAAAAAGGACCGCGCCCCCACGAGAGGGGTGGCTAATCCGCCACTGTGTCAGAGGTTCTTGCTTCGAATCCAGAGTAAGGTACGTCCAACATATTAACAAGCCATCAAGAGCGAAAAGACAAACGAAAAGGGGAAAAAATACGATAATTTCACTTTCGCAGTTGCGTCTGGAAAACAGGCAATCCCCAACGTGTGGAGATTCCTCTACGTCATCTGACGTCACTCGCGTCCTTGAAGGTGCATCACGCGAGACTCCGTTGCGGGACTTTTCGCAGGACGAATTGAGTCGAAACGGGAAGCCCTCAGCCATTAGCTGCATGGAAGCAGATATGCACCTTCCTTATCTCGCTCTAACAGAAAACTTGCAAAAAGGGGGAGGGGACAGAACAGTGGCGATTGCTACCTTTCCAGGAATTTTGCTGACCCCTCCTCCGCTGGTAACGCAGAAGTCCCACATGAGAATCCTGGTTAAGTCATGGCTGCATGGTTTCATCTATTTTTGTAGTTTAGCGTCACTTTTTTCTGCCACTTCTAGTTCGCCAGATGATATTGATAAAGAGGGCACCCAGTAAGAACACCTATGCCTGGATTCGAACCCGGAAACTTCGGTTGCAAGATTGAAAGTCGACCACTGAACACGCTCGGGCACCGATCACGTTTGAACAGGGTTGTTAAATGTCCAGGAACCTAAACATTCTAATGGGTTCTATTGGGTTCCGGTGCAGGACCGGAACCTTTTTCCTTGCACAATTTAAATTCGGTCCAAGTTGCGTATTGTTTCATTGAAAAAAGATTCCTGGACCGTATTTAAATTCTTCCGGAAAAAAGGTTGGTGGACCGAATTTAAATTAATCGGGGAAAAAGGTTCCTGGACCGTATTTAAATTGATCCGGAAAAAGTTCCTGGACCGAATTGAAATACCTTACAGATAAAAAGGTTCCTTACGGTCCAGAACCCATTTGCGCTTGCTGATTTTCTCTCCTGGACCGGAGTTGAATTTCTTTAAAATTCCTCGACCTTTAACAACCCTGCATCATTAGGCCGTTTAGTTCGGTACACTTTTTGACATCAGGTGCATCCCAGTGTCAAGCTGGTGCAAGTGAATTTCGTTCAGCCAAGTAGAATACGCACGAATATCGGTGTAGACTGTAGATTGAACAAATGCCCGTCTCCTGACTTAAACATACATTTCATTGGTTAGCACACAGCACGTGACCATGTTCCACACCGTACACCGCCCCAGAACGTAGTGCAAGCTGTGAAGACACCAAACACACCACGTGGCACCAAGTCGACGAAGTAGACAGCTGGGCGTTGCACTTCGTAATCATCTAGAAGGAGACTCTAGAAGTGCAGCGAACTAGTTTTGATCTATCATTCATTTTATTATTCATCACCGCGATTATTCCAATAAGTAGAAAAGTGACGCAAAGTAATCGAAATTAAATGTTTTTACAGACCCTTTCATGGGCCATTTTTTTCTAAAAGTAGGTACAAGTTTCAATTACATTGCACGTAATAAAATACCGCAAATTATGACTCCCTATGCATTGAAGGTCGTTAGTGACATTTTCAGTTTGTTTAGAAGAACAACAATACAATTTTAGTTGTTGCAGAACAAAGGAAAGAGAACAAAGTTTGTGATTGTTGCTTCGCAGGAAAGAATGGGAAAAAATACAAGTATAAAAATATGATACAATATTTGCTCAATAGATGGTAGCAGAGCCAGGAAGGGCATTAATCAAATGTTAAGATATATATACTACATTGTCTAATTTAAAAATCAAATTAAGTTGGTGGTGGGAATATATATATACTACATTGTCTAATTTAAAAATCAAATTAAGTTGGTGGTGGGAATAATGCTTCCCAGTGAACCAAACACCATCCAATTGACGAAAGTATTTTTGGGATGTATGCTTCCCATTGCCCACGAAAGGGTTAGGTGTGGATGTGAATCGTTTTGAATGGGAAGGTAATTATTCTAATATTCTAATTTTAATTATTAGAATAACTTCAACAGGCGACACACTCCTGGTTGAGATAGCAACCAGTGTGTCAATTACGTCACTTTTAAAAATTAACGCATAGAAAGTGTGAAAAAAACAAAAAACAATCATACACCTCGAGTTATCGATTTATGCGGGAATTTCGGCCACAATGTTAACAAACAGAATAAAATATCATGGAAGGCCGTTTTATAATTTGACTTTTATAAAATTTACGCTGCTTTTCCTTATGGATGGCTGAAACGATGGTGACAGTCAATTCTACCCATTTCTCGAAATTCCTTAATCAACTTTGTATTCTGTATAGGTGACGCAATCTTTCGAATAACACGATGCGATAAGAACGATTTTCACTTGTTTTTTTCATGTCTTACGTCATCGCCAATCGAAACACTTTCACGAAAAATCTTTGGTTAGATTTATGTTGAAATTTAGAACACTACAGTGGGTCTCGAAAAATTCTTCCCCATCTTGACGTACCACATTGACCACTTTTCCATTTAATAATATGAAGTGTAAGTTCAAGATGGCGAATCCCAAGATGGTCGTCATACTTGTAACATATCACAAATGTTCGTCGTTTCCTGTATCATACATAGGCCGACCTGTGTGGCGAAGTGGTTAGCGCAGCGCTCTACGGTATCAAGAGTATCGGGTTCGAATCCTGGCTTGGTCGTTCTTTTCGAGTGTCTCTCAATCAATTTCATCACATGGTGACTCATCCTTATCTTCGCGATTAGCCAAAAGTGGCAGAAATGCGAGGTCAAGTAAACTAAATCAATCACTCAAACATATCATGCAAAGGGACATTATATTTGTGTTTTTGTGTTTTCTATACTATATGTATACTTATAAAATACATGGACTTCCCCGATTTTTATCAAAAAATTGTCTAGTTTTGCTCATGCAGTTAAAATTTCAGCGCTTTTGTAACATCCAGTGGCGTATTCTTAGTCCAAACCCTGGCTATCTCAGTATGGCATGTGGTCCTAAGCTATGGAGGAAGAGACAAGACTAGGCTCGCATGAACCCCCTTGTTAGAGTTGGTTAGACACACCAATTTTGCCCGCTGTTTACTCCTTCAATGAATCCGCGTTGCCATCCCAACGGCAGCCAGGTTGCCAACTTCTAAGAATTCATGTTGCCAACTTCTAAGAATTCAGGTTGCCAACTCCTAAGAATTCATGTTGCCAACTCCTAACAATTCATGTTGCCAACTTATAAGAATTCAGGTTGCCAACTCCTAAGAATTAAGGTTGCCAACTTCAGGATCGTCAGTATTATCTTATTGAAATGGGTAAATTTGTTCCAAATTTCTAATCGATTTTTCTTCTGTATTTTACACTCTACGCTTCAGGCTTCGCAAATAGCCTAGCTAAGAATATACGCTCCTGGTAACATCATCACCCTACTGCTGCCCTCCATAACGCCCTTCATTAATTTCATCATATCGTCACTCATCCTCATCTTCGCGATTAGTCATAGGGGCAGTAAAGCGAAGTAAAATAAGCCAAATTAACGAACCAATCATCACCTTGCTCTGTCTGTGTACCGTTCTGTATGAAATCTATCAAGAAACATATGTAATGCAATTCAAGAGTTTGCAATTTTCATTTATGATAAGTACAAAAAAATTCTAACCCTGTCCAGTATACGAACTTTCCACGGAGTGAGGCACATTTGCTGGGCCCTCTTCTCTTCACACTCTGTCGTACGGTCGTACATGCGGGAAGCCTAATCTTACGAGTACTGTACGTATGCTTATAACGTGCTCGTGAGGCCGGCCTCGCGGTGTTGCCCACTAGAACGAACAGAATATCAGCAACACTGCATTTCCGCCAGGGTTGGAAATTTGTGATGTACCAGCATTTTATATAAACATTAGCCTGTGTTTGTGCAGAGAGATTTCTATTTCATTTGTACATTGTCGTATTTTGTAGGAAACTTAAGTTTTCCTTCCTTTCATCGACAAGAGTAAGTGAAATTGAAAATTACGGAGTACTGTAGTTCTGACTTCGTTTTCTGGTCGAGTGCTGATGGTCTTGTCGATTCACCCAACACCGTAGCCTAAACAGAAAGTCTAAAACATTTATATTTGTAAAGTAAGTCTTCATACCAAATTATGTAAATTAAAATGCTAGTTTCGCCCTATATTTACAAAGTAGTTTTACTTTCACTGGAAATAGAATTATTTATTTTTATCGTAAACGGGGATTCCCTGGCTTCTTCCCTGTCTGTGAAAACTTGCCTCTGCTCACGATGCTACCGTAGAAGGCAGCGTGGCTTGGAGACGGAGCGCGAGGTTCGTCGCGGTAGAGCTTTGTTTGTGATTCGTGTCGTGTGCAGCGATCAGATTTATGCAAGAAAGTGCTGGACTGAAATGCAAGAACAACAAGAACAATTGAGTTCTTAATTGAAAGATGTAAGTAAGGTAAGACCCACTTTAGTTCATTCATGTTTCCTTCTTATACGAGGGTCACTATTTATATTTTGAGCCTAACAATGAAAAAACAGGAATTTGGCATTGAAAACTGCTTTATTGTTTTTCGAAGTATTCTCCTTTATGGTCAATACACTTTTGCATTCGTTCGAACCATTTGTCAAAGCAGTTTTTCCAATCTTCTTGAGACACCTCCATCATATGGTTTTTGAACGCATCAACGGCGTCTTCCGCCGACGAAAATCGTTGTCCACGCAATTTATTCTTGACATTCGGGAACAAGAAGAAGTCATTGGGTGCCAAATCAGGACTGTACGGCGGATGACCCATCAATTCGATTTTTTGACTGTTCATAAAGTCGGTTGTTAGACGAGATGTGTGGCAGCTGGCATTGTCTTGATGAAGAATGATCCGAAGGCGTTTGTTTGTTTTCCGTATTTGACCGAAGACCTCTGGCAAACACATTGTTGTGTACCATTCAGAGTTGACCGTTCTACGTTCCTCTAAAGGCACAGTTGCCACATGACCAGTTTTCCCGAAAAAACAGGCGACCATTTGTTTCGATGTGCTTCGAGCGCGAACAACTTTTGTTGGATTGGGTTCATCTTGAAACACCCATACAGTCGACTGCTGTTTACGTTCCGGCTCATATGCATATATCCATGATTCGTCACCTGTTACAATCTTATATACGTCTTTTGAAGCATCACGATTGTATTTATTGAGCATTTGTTTGCACCAATTGACGCGAGCGTCTTTTTGAGTTTTTGTCAAATTGTGTGGGATCCAACGAGAACATACCTTTCTCACAGCTAAATGATCACGTAATATTTTATATATGCTGGTGGAACTAATGCCTATGGTTGCCTCAATCTCACAGTATGTCACATGACGATCTTGCAGTATTAGGTTTTGCACAGCATCAATGTTTTCTTGAACAACAACTGATTTTGGACGACCTTCGCGAATCTCGTCGGTGAGCCACGATTAAATTCGTTATACCAGCGTTTCACAGTGGCAAAGGATGGGGCTTCATCGCCAAATGTGGAAGTAAGTTGATCGATGCACTCTTGTCTTGATAATCCACGTCGAAAATCGTAAAAAATCATCGCACGAAAATGTTCACGAGTTAATTCCATTTTATTGTTGTCGCGCAATCTCCAAGGCAACATAAACAACACAAATGAAGCTATTGACAAAACATTTGAAGTACGTTATGGTCAATAATGCCAGACGATTCCGTGCAAACGTCAAATCGCGCCTAACTTCAATCAGTGTTGACAAGGCTCAAAATATAAATAGTGGCCCTCGTAACAATAATTTCTAAAATGTTTTCAACTCTATTTTCCTTTGCAAGTAGCAGTGGCAAGTGACGACGGCCAAATATGAAAAATTTAAAAGTTGTTGAAACGTTATTTAATGCGTTAACACTGTCATCGAATAGATATTGCAAGCAGACATTTTTTTTATGCAGCCGAAACAAGCTAAAAGGTAGGCCGTTTCGTTTCCCCTGAAGAGATAACAAGAGGAGAGGGCTATGGGGTTATTCCGCTTCAGGTCTGGCGGAACAGACCAATGTTGTCACATTGGATTGGCAGTTCAAAGCTAAATCGCACCTAAAAATTGGGATTCTATTCTCTCAAGCAAGTACATTTATTATATATAAACTGTTTATATGTTACATAGTAACGTGTTGTGTTGCCATCATAGAAGGGTACCAAACAAGGATCCTATGTTCTATTATCACGTAAAGGTGTCTACTCACGCGAGGGGCAGAACAATGCGAAGTATTCGCACTGAATGAGAGAGGTCACCTTTACCTTTGTTTTTTTCTTTAAAGCTTCCGCCCCGTAGTGGTCATCCTAACACGTTACGAAGCCAGATGACCTGATTCTGGGCATGTAAATGTTTCTTGATCTTTAATTCATTCTCTCACGATTAACATAGAGCTGAACAAATGAGACGAAAATATCCAAAATTTAAATTATGTTTACTTGCACATACAGGTGTCAGAAATTCATTTATCTAGAAAGCCAAGACTGAAATTAACTACAACCATTCCTTTAGTTAGACAACAGATAACAATTGTGTTTTCCTCGGTGCGAGGAAGTCTTGCTCCAAAAAACACTAAATTGGCAATATTAGTTCGTACCAAACTGACAGTCGCTGATAGTGCGGAATTCTGTCGTCTGCTCACGGCACAAACGTCATACTGACCCGAAAATTTTAGGGTTTTTCTTCCCCTTTTCACCTCAATCGCAAAATAAATAAATCAATTTAGAAAAAAAGTGATGAAGAATTGACAACAGGGCTTGACCACTATTCGTTGGATTTTCGCGATGTCTCATGATTGCTAGTGCGTCCATTTCGATCTTCAGCCGAGAGATCGGGAGAAGCGTGGCGGGCGGCGCTGACGTAAGATGCCGACATTTGCGGCCTGTAATGCCCGCTTATTTTTATGCACGTATGCAGACATTTATATAAATATTGCAAAACGAGCACTAACCTGTGTCATAAGAGTACGGTTTTAATTTTAGTAGCTTAGTGGCTGTATGTGCTGATGATTTTGACACGCCCATCTCCTGTGAAACACGGCGTAGAGGTTTGTTTGGAGAACGTTCTAACGCTGCACCAATATCATCGAGTTTTGCTTCGGTTAGAATCCGTCGTTTTTGCTTAGGTGTTTTAAAATTTAACGATCCAGTTTCTCGTAATTTAAGGACAAGATGTCTAACCGTATCTCTATGTGGAGGTGAAACGCCTGGGAATTTCTGTACAAATTGCCTACACACGTCTCGACACGAGTCTGTTTTCACGTACGTGTGTCATACATATTTTTTTTTGTTCTAACGTGAACCTTGCGGCTGGCATTCCAATCGTCTCACTGACACAACACACATACACAATGCAAGAACACAAACAAGTAACTGCAAGTAGCCAAGAACAGTACGAAATTAACACGCTCTTGGTTTACATTGCTCGCCACTATATTCACAACTCTGTCTTCATCTAGTCGCGAAGGAACAAAAAAACTCGAGCTCGGAGATGTCGGATTGCAAGGAAGCTCACGAACTCCATTCACTTTTAACGGTTTCGTCTGCGGCGTAATCTTGATACAGTGTTACACATTCGAAACCTCCAAACGATTCCCATGGCCACAAAACTCTTTCAAGGATATAAACTTAAGCAGGACGTTACTGGTCAAAACTATGATTAAAATGCTTTATTATCTGTGGCTCTTAACATCCATCGTTTCTAAAGCGTATTTATTTGTGTATATAAGGGCAGAACTTGGATGAATTACAGATGATAAATTATAACACAGGTTAGTGCTCGTTTTTCAATATTTATATAAATGTCTGCATATGTCCATAAAAATAAGCGGGCTTTACAGGCCGCAAATGTCGGGATCTCCGTCAGCGCCGCCCGCCACGCTTCTCCCGATCTCTCGGCTGAAGATCGAAATGGACGCACTAGTTCTTTCTGGAGATGTGTGCATAAATCACTCAGGGGTTGAAAAATACAAACAAAAAACAACGAAATGAACAAAAATCTAGATCGATGACATCTGGTGGGCGGGAAGGGATAACGTCTAACAGACATAATTATCGTACTCAAGGCCGGTAATAACGCTTTTGAAAACGTCCCCCACTGGCAAGTAAAGAAGCGGCCTGGAGAGACATTGAACCACTCTCCATGACATACCCCCTCTCTTTCTTTTTCCAGATTCAAGCAACTAATGGAAATTATCGCACTTTGGTGCCTACCCTGCTAGCAACTCTACGCTTCGCCACTGGCCATCACCTGACGTAATCATTTACTGTCGTTGTCAAGGTATCTGATTCAGTGACGTATATTTCCGGGAGACCGTTCTACCTGCAACCGAAGACGGAATCGAATGACTAAGCGCCTAGTCTCTGAGGAAGGGAGTCCTTCATAGATTTCCTTGTTCCTAGAAAGCGGCATGCTCGTTGGGTGAGGAGCGGATTAGCTGTTCTAGGAGTTTTGTGCCTTTATCGTCACGGTGATTTTTCATCGTTGGTGGAGCATAACGCAGAGAATGTGTAGTTCTGAAGTCCACTTCAAGGAAATAGTGATTCGAGTTATAGCTCGTAAGCAATCATGCTCGGAAATATTTCTCACGAAGAATCAACACAATTAGTCCACGTTTATTCTTCTCCTCTTCTTCCACTTCTCGCTTGATCATTTTACGTTCATTCCTTCTCCTTCCATCATGATTAATCATTTCCCGTTTTTTCCTCCTCTCTCTTCTTCCACTTCTCGCTTAATCATTCATTTCTTTCCTCTTCTTCCACTTCTCGCTTAATCGTTCATTCCTTTCCTCTTCTTCCACTTCTCGCTTAATCGTTCATTCCTTTCCTCTTCTTCCACTTCTAGTTAAATCGTTCATTCCCTTCCTCTTCCACTTCTCGCTTAATCGTTCATTCCCTTCCTCTTCTTCCACTTCTAGTTTAATCGTTTATTCCTTTCCTCTTCTTCCACTTCTCGCTTAATCGTTCATTCCTTTCCTCTTCTTCCACTTCTCGCTTAACCGTTCATTCCTTTCCTCTTCTTCCACTTCTCACTTAATCGTTCATTCCTTTCCTCTTCTTCCACTTCTCGCTTAATCGTTCATTCCTTCCTATCCTTTAATACAATGATATACATATTTACTATGTTACATCAAAAGTTAATTACAAAATATTTAAAAATGTATGTTATTAAATATAATTAAAGGAATTAATTTGTCACTTTTATGCAGGACCTACATCAGATATTTATAAAGTAGCAAAGTAATTTCTTTACCAACTGGTTAAAAAGATCTATAAACTACAAAATAGTTGAAATTGTCTTATTGTGCTTAATTTTTTTTTAGTTTTCGCTTTTTATTAACATAAATCAGTTAGATTTCATAGTTATATTTGTCTCGCATTATATGACGCGACAACAAACAAAAGAACCTTCGGCTGTAACGACCGTCTCGTTAGCCAAATTGTACTCCTATATTGGAAAATATCTTATTCGTATACTTTTAAGTTAATAATTTGCATTATAGTATTTATACTTAATTGTTTTCATAACTCATGTATATATTTATGTTTTATCTTTTGCTGTTACATTATTCGCGTATTTTTGCAACATTAATTCATTCTAACTAGTATATGCAACGTTTTCATTAAATCCAAGATGGCTAGGATTATTTCTAACTTTAACAGAAATGTTGTTGTTTAAGCGCATATTAAATGTATACAATAGACAAGATCAAAGTATTTTAATCTTCCTTATAAATTCATATACTAAATCTTTCTTTATTCATTTTATGTGCAAGGGCAAATATGAATTGCTTTATAAAGTCAGTTTCGTTATTTCTTGTCCTAGTTTAATATTGTAACATGTAAGCACACAATTCACTATCTCACTTTTAATTGTATATCGTTTTTCTATTGGCTGTTTATGTTAGGAGTGGGGGAACAACGCTACGTATTTTTGGCGATGTAAAAACTTCCGCGTTGGCATTTTCAATTGTTGCCAACCTGAACTTTAGCTTACTATCGCTAATTAACATTGATGTGCTATATAAATTATCAGTTCTTCTTGTGATATTTTTATGTTATGAGTTGCTAGCATTGTTAAAAGAACAATCTGTTATGCTGTGGTTGAGGTCTTGTTATCTACGGTAGAGGCAGTGCCCGTTTTTTGTAGTGACAAAATTTTACAAATCACTATCCTCGAGCGAACAGGACTCAACATATGATTTATTTGAACTGTGCGAATAAGTATGTCGGTATTAAAGTTTTTGAACCTTTTAAACTTAAAACACTTGGTTTTAGTTTTATTTACGGTGATTTGTCACATGTCGGTGGTTATCTTCCAGGCAATGGGTGGATCCCTGAGTGAGAACTCTTGCGTCCAACTGACCAGCCGGAACAAGAAGCAGAGTGTTCCCGTTTCGTGGCTCCGTGTCCAGGAGTTACGAGTGGTGGCACGTTGCACGGCCAAAAACCTTAACTAATTGCTTTTCTTGCAACAGAAACTCTCCTCCCTGGAAATATTTGGTGGGAGAATTTTTTAGGACAAGATTGTAGCTGGGAGAAATCCGCCCTTCCCTCCCAGGATTGCGCACCCTGATGTTGACAATTGAAATAATGTAATTTGATTGATCCAGTTTTCAAAAATATAAATATGGTGCACGCAGCTGCACTGTACAATCATTTTCCTTCTTTATGCAAGATACAATATTTAATTAAAGGGTTGCTTCCAGCTTTTGCAAATCAACGGGTCTGTTAGATCTTAACGGTAGAATAACGTAAATTTTACGGTACAGAAAATTGCAATAAAATGATTCAGAAAAAGTTTGTAATGCTCAAGGACATGCCTTTCTGGGAAACGTATTCATCTAAGGGTATGCTTATGGTGTAACGTGTGCACGCACGCATGCTATGTGGGACATTACCTTACGTGCTGCTACTATCAGAGTGCTATCACCGATTAGCGGGAAAGCTTTATCTCCGAATTGCCGGAAAAAGAGAACAGGTACTGAAGGTGAACTATGACAGATAAGGTTTAAAAGTAAAAGTAAACGGTTGTTCTATTTTTAGATGCGTTTCAAGGCACTCGCCCAGACTTTGAACGGAGAGTTGATTTGTAATGGATACAATATCTTTCACGCCGCTTACCTCTCACCACTTTCTCAAGGATGTTTCTAGATGGGGTCCAGCCCCCCCCCCCCCCCCCGCAGAAAAACTTACAAAATCAAAAATTAAATAAGGAAAATACTTGTTTTCTGTTGTACAGGGTGGTCACAATTACAGTTGCCCTAGACAGACCCCTCTGGAGCCCGTTCGAAGCAACGGATTGCGGTGAAACTTGGTACAGAGGCTATAGAGACCTTGTGGAAGCGAATGCTGATGTAAATAAAATAGTTTAAATTTTGACCACCAGGTCGAAATGTCGCTGAAATCTGTTGTACAGTGAACCACATCCAACATCGTCCAACCACTGCCTTACACTTACAAAGGGTCATTCACGTTGACAAGGCGCATATTGAACACTAATGTTCCGACATAAACTCAAATTACTGGTTGTTACAATCAATAGTTTAATAGACTTTCGTGATCACGAAACTATTGAGAACATCTGAAGATTCACATGAATGCTTCCACAAGGAATTATAAGCAGATGTAACCTAAAAAAAAAAAAAATGCCTTTGGCCTTTAGCATTTTTGCTAGCATAAATGCTATATAAATGCTTCCAAAAATCTTATAGCAGACAGTACTTTCCACGCAAACATTTCATGTAACTTTTCGGCTAGTTTTTGTGATTACAATGTATAACATATACAGCATGAAAGGCACGTCGAGTTACACCATCTATGCTGAGTGCACGGTGTTTACATTTGAAACAAATAAAATATTCTTCCATACGTGTACAGTAAACGTTGTAAAGTATGTATTTAAGCAGTGCCATTGCTTTTGTACCTAATACCGTTTTATGCGAAACGCTATTCCTCTCGGTTCAATAGTTATCGGCTTTTAAAAATGTGAAGTGATACATTGTTTACATCTCACGCGGCCGCCATTACAACTGCACTCGTGACCATGAGGTCGCTTCTAATTGGTTACGCTACGAAAAATGCTACGGACCGAGAAATACCAAGAAATATGCCATGGCATCTGAAATGCCATAAGATTTTTCACTTACATGGTAGCATTTTGGTCATGGCGTAAATGTTAAGAAAAGTGCTAAGGAAAATGCTTTCTTCTAAAGGGGGCCATAGTACGCTCCTGACCTTTCTCGTACTCAATAAATAATTAATTTTAAGCATTTACTGACATGTGAGTTGGTGTTTGAAGTCCACTTTATGCACAGTAAGGCTAATTGGGACTGGACCTACGGTTTAAAGTGGGATCCGAACCACTGTGTGTCTCCACTGGGTATCGAACCCGGGACCCCTTGATTACAATGCGATGCAGACTGGAAGACATTAGCAAACAGAAAATTTTGGCAGAATGCGACGCAAAAATATCTTTAACATCAGCGAAAATAGTGGATACGGATCGAGAATGGGGAAGGAGGAACTACGTGGATTTGTGTGGGGCAAAAGAAAGGTCAGGATTGGCCTGGTTCAGACTGGGGGGTGGGCACAAGTTAAACTAAAACGGGAGGACGGGAGCGTAGAATGCCCGCTATGCGGGGAAGACGAGACGAAATTTCACATTCTCCTCCAGTGCAAAGAAACAGGGGAGGCAAGGCAAAAATATATCAGGGAAATAGATGAAGATAACATTGAGAATATAATGACAAGCGTTATTAGGAGGGAGAGACCGAGAGGGGGGAGGCGCAAATAAGGATTCTGGGAACTTTCCTACACTACGCCTACCTAGCTCAGTGAGGATAGCGAACATGTGTGAAACGGGGGGGGGGGGGGGGCTACTACATAAATAAATAAATGTGAGAAAATTTAGGAATCACTCAGGTAACAACTGTTTCGGAACTCCCAAGCAGTGTAAATGTGGAAGTAGACAGAGGAGGAAGGGTGTAGGAAAATTGTACTAAATTTTTTTCATCCTTGTATGGTATGTACAGCTGTAAAGGCTCATACTCGAAAATTCTATTCTATTCTATTCCACTGCGCCATCGGGGAGGCCTACTGATATGTGAGAAGGGGGACTTGAAATATCTCCTCTTACTTAACACATTGTAGCAGTGGCGGCGATTGGGTTCCAAAACTGGGGGGAGCGAAGAAGGTATATTTCCCTTTGTAGATAGCACAAGTGGCGAAAAGTGGGTGGGCAACTGCCCCCCTCGCCCCACCCCCTAATCGCCACCACTGTCTTGAAGATACTCGTTCAAGTTAATGCATCTGCGTAAGCATCTCGTACTAAATTTGTGTATGTTAACAAAGCAGAAATTCATATAAACCTATGTTAAAGGGCAAGGAAAACTTTCCATATTTGAAGGTAGTGGGTTTGAAGAAACAGGAAAAGGTCTAGTGGGAGTCCTTGGAAACAGCGCAGTGTGGGAGACACAGGAAGAACATACCAGGTGGGCGTTGAAGGAGTGACCCCGTCCTCGGGGGAGAAGGGAAAGGTAAGGAAGGTACGGGATGCGTCAGTCTTCTATTTCTGTCCAATGATGCAATCCCATTGGCTGCACCGAAGACGACCAAGCGATTTGAGAAAATGCTATGGTTTCTTACACTCGAGTGCTGGCCCGTTATTTTTATTACATTATTATTATTATTATTTATTTCAATGTATCTAGACCAGTGTTTCCGAGCCCTGGCGTCTATTATGCTGGATCGTGAGAGGTTCTGAAGTTTGAGACTTGCAGCCCGACCTGGCAGTCGCCTGGAAAAATGGCCTTTTGTTAGGGGTTCGCCAACGATAAGAGGAAATCCTTGCTCTGAGAAATCAAAGTCGCTGAGAGGGGACTGTCTCTCGTGTAGTCTCCAACTTTCAATTTTAACGGAAGCGACTTGCAGTCCAAGCTGGCAACCATCTGGAACGATGATCTTTCATTAGAGTTTGAGTTCGACTCCGATAACAGAAAATTATCTCGCTACAGTGAGCGATCGAACGATACGGGTTACTTCCAACCTTTAAATTTGGCTAAATGTTTTTAGCACAGCAATTTTCATTAACAAATATATATAGGGTGTTCGGGAAAAAAACTGCGATTTTCTGTTGATGAATCAATTAAGTATAAAATTATATTGAGCATCTGTTCTAAACAATGGTGATCCAACATGCATATCACTGTAATGTTTGATTGTTCCCATATTAAAAACACTTCTTCGTCTGAGGAAGACCCTGATACAGGGTTGAAATGTTACCTGGTAAGTGTTTTTTATCTTAATAAACTGCCTTGGTCAGCAACTTAGTGTTTGTAATGTTTGCTGTTAAAATAAGAAACATATCAATATCAATCAACAATGTATCTTGTTACTTGACACCCTGTAGATATTGATTTATTGATCTGGTTTATTTTACTTCGCTTTTCGGCCACTTTTGGCTAATCGCGAAGATGAGGATGAGCGATGATATGATGAAGGGACACTCACAAAGAACACCCATGCACAAGCAGGGATTCCAAACCGGGACCTCTGGCGTCGAAGCGCGCTGTGCTAACCACTGCGCCACGGAGGCCGGCACATTCTGAGAACAAGGATGAGACTGTTGGGGCTAAAACGGGACGCAAAGAATGAAATTTCCGCGAAAACCGGAAACGCTCTGCTTAAACAAATCCACTGATCGATGCAAGCGGGAAACCCAAACAGAAAAATATTGCTTTAGCCCCGATCCGCTTTCGGAAGTGACGTAATAGCCGGAAACACTTAAGCTCTCGATCACTGACGGTCTGCGTTTTCAATCCCTCTGCTTTACGAACTGAACGAAAATCAACATTCAGGCCAGTGAGCTGAATTTTTCACAAGGGCTTTCACGCTTTTTTTTAAAGCCCTGTGTAAAGGGGTTGTATCGAGAAGAGGACACTTTACTAAAACTCGAGGCTGTATTTATTATTGCAAATAAATTTGCAAACTTGATTTTCTTTTTTCGTGTATCATATTTCAATTTATTTTTACTTCCTTAACCCCAGCAAGCCTATACTGTTATGGGCAACGTAGTCCCCTAATTTCACATAACTTTTTTTTTAAGAACTATTTTCTAAATTGAAATCTTACTATCTCCAAGACAAGTATTATGAACAGGCACGTATCTAGAAACATATTTCAAGAGGGGTCCGAACTAAGAAATGTTAATAGTAACATAAATGTTTATAATTATTATGAGACGTTAAAGGTAAAGTTTCCCCTGCAAAGTTCCATGAAGACACATTCAAGGCTTGTGGTAGTAAGGCTCCACACATTCACGTTCTCTGTCATTTTGGAGGTGATATGATCAGCACCACGCTTCGGCCGCCTTTACTCCTCGGAGCTACCCCCAGGTACCCATTGATTTGAAGGTGGATGAGCCACGTTAATATAATTTATAGGTCTATTCACAATAATAAAATTTGTACATTAACTTTATTATTACATGAATAGATAAAAGGACGGTAAAAGAATAGATTATTACAGCACGTATTAATTATCTAGCTTTCGTGTAGTTGCGATTATTATGTACAAGAGCAACTGTCCTGGAAAGTACATCAATTTTCAAAAATATAAAAATGAATATTTATTAATTAACAAAAAATGATTCCATGTTCAGTTAATGAAAGTAATGTTCCTGATTATAATTTCATGCATATTATTATTACAATCCGTAGTATGCACAAATCTTCTTACTTACTCTCAATTGAAATCCACATGCTCACAATGTAATCCTTGCGTTCGTGTAACTTCGGTGGAAATGAATAACAACAAATTCTAAACAAGTATTCCATTATTTAATTTAGTACCCCTTGGTAAGTCTTTTGGGAGGGACCATCCCATCTAAATACGTCATTGATTAAGATCAGTACGCATTACAGTGGCACAATCTATTAATTATTGTGTGAGGCTTCGCTTTAGGGTTCAATCTTTAGGAAGAGGGCCTTCTTATATGCTTCGGATTGCCATCGTGAAGACACTGGAGGTGCCACATCCGAAATCGAGCACGCACTCTCTCAATTCACACTATTTTGAATATCCCCCCCCCCCACCCCATGGGTTCCGACAGAGAAGGTCAAGGAGGGAGTTACTTGTTCCCCTCCGTACACATTATTATTTTTTTTAAATATATTTGTGTTCTCTTGTTCTTTCTGTTCTTCTGTCTTTTTTTCCCTAGATTTTGCCCTTTCTTCCTTGGGTTTAGAATCTGATTATTCTTGCTTACTCTCTCGCTTCTTGAGTATTTTTTTAATACTTTTCCTCTATCGTTATCTGCCTCATTCTTTCTTTTATTCTCTTCCCTCCTTCTCTCTCTTTCTTTCTCATGACTCCTTCATTCTTTAATATTTATCAATCACTTTCTTAGTCGTGCTTGTTGGTGTTTCTTTCTCTTTTCCCTTTCTCCATTTCTCTCTCTGTCTCGTTTGTTCTTGTACTCTTTAGTTTTCTCTTTCCTTTCAACACTCTTTCACTTTCTCTGTCTACTTTCAACTTTGTCTTGTTTTTCTATAGCTATCTCTCTTTCTAACTTTCTCTCTCTCTCTCATTTCCCTCTCTCGATCATCCCCCCCTCTCTCTCTAATTTCCCCCCTCTCTCTCTCATTTCCCTCTCTCTCTCATTTCCCTCTCTCATTTCCCCCCCTCTCTCTCATTTCCCTCTCTCTCTCATTTCCCTCTCTCATTTCCCCCCCTCTCTCTCATTTCTCTCTCTCATTTCCGTCTCTCATTTCCCCCCTCTCTCTCATTTCCCCCCTCTCTCTCATTTCACTCTTTCTCTCATTTCCCTATCTCTCTCATTTCCCTATCTCTCTCATTTCCCTCTCTCTCTCATTTCCCTCTCTCTCTCTCTCTCTCTCTCTCTCATTTCCTTCTCTCTCTCTCATTTCCCCCTCTCTCTCATTTCCCTCTCTCTCTCATTTCCCTCTCTCTCATTTCCCTCTTTCTTTTCTTACTTTTCTCTCGTTATATTTTCTTTTTCTCTCTCTCTCTCTATTTCTCCTTCCTTCTCTTTCTCTGTCTCGTTTCCCCTCTTTCTTACTAAACTATATAAACTTACATAAACTAAACTACCATCAGTAACACTTTTTAGTTTCTATGAATCTAAAGCATCCCATCTAAATTCTACTTCTTGCCACACTTTTCCAAAGCACTTCTCGTCCACCAAAGCAAGGGCATTTCTTATTCTCTCCTTTAACTGTTTCCCCTGCGGCATAGGTAGCACATAATTTAATATTCAAGCAATAGATAATAAAATAAATACTGTACATCCCCAATTCGATTTGATAAAGCAGTTAGCATTACTAAATAAAACACTTATAAATAAAATACTAGCATATTCAGATGTGAAAATTAAAACAAACCAATTAATTAAAGCTCGAAATGCAGAAGTCTGCATCAGCAATGACCGTTCGTCTTGTAATGAAGGGATCCCGGGTTCGATACCCGGTGGAGACACATAGTGGTTCGGATAACACTTTAAACCGCAGGTCCTGTTCCAATTAACCTTACTGTGCAGAAAGTGGACTTAAAACACCAACTCAATCAACTCAAGCAATGACCATGTTTACAAAAGTCTTGCGCATGAAAACAAAACTTGAAGATTTTCTCATTCTTACGGGGCCTATTCACCGGATGTTTACATTTCTGTGCTTCCTTGGCGCGGGCGGGAACTTCACTTCAGGTTTTGAAAATAATAACATGGAGTTCAAACATGTAAAGGTAGTGTCTTAAGAAAAGGCAAGAATCATTATGTGGCTTTTGGTTACAACACGAGGTTGGGAACAATTTTTTTTTTCTCGGGTATCTATGCATAGCTTTCAGTACAGCGCCTAGAATATCGTAGTGTGGAAAACGGCATGGTTCTGCGCTCTCTGGCTGGTTCCACTCGAAAATGATCCGCTAGAGGCGCTGGTGTTGACCCCGGTGCTTGGTGTTCGACTGCTTATAATGGAAGTAAATGGAGTTTTCGCTGCAACGTCTGATTCTTTTACATGAAGCATTTGTATGAATGTGATAATTGCTATGATATTTGGTACAGTGGTCGCGAAGATATTAACGAACATTCTAGACAGTCGACCACGTCCTGTTATCGTCATACTTTCATTAATAATACGGGAGAAAAAATACGCGTGGAATGCTCTTGGCAACTAAATTTTTGTGTATGAATTAGGTTCATTATTTTTATTATCATCATCATCATTTCTTTTAAAAATATACACACTGAAGCATTTGTATTTTTTATATTTACTGTATCTTTTCTTCCGCTTTAAACTAATCGCGGCGATGATGATAATGATGATTGCATGAAACGACAAGGGAAACCCCACAAAACTTTCTTAGTGCCAACGACATGAGTGTAAGAAAACTTTCAAACCAATGGGACAAGCGACACGGAATGTTCACACCGTCAGACTAGTGACACACACTTCCAGACTGTAAAATAGCATTCATTGCACATGAGGGTCCAAACGGCAAACGACACGTTCATATGGCGTATTCGCGTGCTACTTGTTACTTCGTTCGGAAAGCTCCTTAAAGGAAGGGTGCTGAGACCGAAGCGACGCGCTACAGGGGGAGTTCCCAACTAAGTGACAAGCGACATGGTGCCTTCAGTCTATTAGCAAGCGTTGCTTGCGAACAACAGATAGGCGACACGATAAACCGCACATTACAACAACAGATCTAGGCGACACGATATGCCACACGTGTCGCTTTGTCGCTTCTGCGTCGCTCAAACTGGACCATTTCCTCAATAGCTTGCAACATGTTGCCGTGGTTTGTTGTTCGCGCATACGCGATGCAATGAGTGTCTTGCTTTAGTGAGATTGCGCACCAAAGCGACAAGCGGCACGCGACACTTATCGCTTGAGGATTTCACCAACCGAACGCTGGCCTGTGCTTCCCGTCATGCCGCTACAATGTGAAATGTTGCTCTTGATTGGCTCCTTTCCAAGCATCATGTGTCACTTCGGTATGAAAGTTGCCTTGGACCGAATGACCCGTGTCGCTTTGGTGTGAAATCCTCGTATCGTTTGTCGCGTGTCGCTTTGGTGTAAAATCTCCTTGAGGAAACGGTGCAGTCAGAGCTTTTGTCCCTACGGTTCGAAAGGCTGCATTGATTTCCGACTGCTCGCTTTCAAGCGACATTTGTGGTTTGTCGCCTCGGTATGAAATATCTCCCAGGATACTATTTATATAATAACATAGAAAAATAAACTCTAATACACAGTCCAAGACCTGACGTCCGGAATCACATTGCGATGTTTCTTCTTGTGTTACGCATGCTACAATAAATTAATGCCATTTCGTGACTGCAAATCACTCCACAAATATAACTGTTTCCATCAATTCACGTACCGCCTTTCAAGACAAACAAATCTACATCATATATTCCAAAAACTAACAAAGCCGCATTACTTTCATAAGAAAATTAGCACCGACATTGATCGCACTGCCATCTATGTTTCTCATCCGTCTGGGGAACCAGTTTCTTGGGTCGTTTTCCACACTACGTTATTTAAGGCGCTGTAGTTTTCAGACAGATCCGAAACTGAAAAATCAGTGGATTCAGCCTCAGGCAGTAAAGTGAAAAAAACTGGATACAAAAACGAGGGAATAGGCTCGGCACTACATCACCGGAGTAAATGAAATGAAAATATTGTACGTGTTTCGAAAATTATAATTGTCTAACGCACATGTGTTAACTATATTTTAAAGTTGGAACTATTTGTAATCATTCAGAATTCAAAAAAATATAATTTTAAGTTAATTTAATGTAATCAATGTAAACTTTATTAGTAAAATTTTTACCAACTTCTAAAGCCTTTTCTTGAACGACACTTGTAAAAGTTAATAATAAAATACAATAACTGTGCATTTTAGTATTGTAACTGTTGTGCTGGATATGCACTCGGCTTGTGGATCAAATAGCATTAATAAATAAATAATAATAATAAATTTAGAATAAAATTTGTTTAATTAGTTTAGTAATTATTTATTGTATAATAACATTTATAACAGTTGTAATTATTATTATTTTATACTATTCTACTCTTATTACTGGCCTTTACCCCCTACAAAAATTTCTGACGACGCTCTCTATAAGTCTAAGCCATATGATAAAATTAAAGGGGCTGTGTTTGAGTACAAAATGTCGAAAATTATACATTTTACTGTTGTAAAATTGAAGTATTTCAATGTTTATAATTTATGTAAGCTTTATATCTGCATCTAAAGCATCCGGGAACTTTCCAATTTTTTCCAGATGCTTTCGTTTTTCTCTATTGCTTTCAAATTTCAAGGGATCCAGTCTGTATACTATCTTTTGTAACAAAATAAGCTCGAAGGTAATCTGTATCCCACTTGTTTACATTGGGAATTTGGTCAAACCGAAAGTTCATATTGTACCTGCGATAATCGAATTGTTTATCCAGGAATACAACAAACCTCATTGTTGTGTTTCAGATATTTTTTAAAATATGCTAAACCTGATAAGTTATTTACTTATAACACCATTAAGCCTTGTTTCCATGATATGAAAAACTAAATATGATGACCAAGGCAGAAATTTATTTTATTATAAAACATAAACTAAACGTAACGTTTCAACCTTCTAGCAAGGTCTTCTTCAGACTCTGCACCAAGTACAAATGTAACAAGGTACACAACAGGACGATATATATATACACAAAAATACTCCCCTTCAGACTATTAGAAAGTAGTTCTGGAACAATCTAGCAGGTGGCTTTCACTTGTCAACTGTACTTTCACCTGAAAGAGATTGTGGTTGGACTCTTTATCTCACGCTCTATTTCCTTCATTCTTCTTCCTTCTTCTCTCCTCTTTCTGTCTTGTCCTTTCTACTCTTTCTAACACCTTCTTCCATTCTTTGTTTAACTTCAGTCCCCCATTCCAGTTCATTGTGTCTTCTTCTCCTTTCTTCTCTATTTCCTTGGCCTCCTTCCATTTTCTCACTAGTATTCTCTTCTCCCTTCCTATCTGCTTAGCCTCATCCCACTCTATGTCATGTCCTGTTTCTCTCATGTGTTTAAAAGCTAGATTGTTCCAGAACTACTTTCTAATAGTCTGGAGGGGGAGTATTTTTGTGTATATATATATCGTCCTGTTGTGTACCATAGTACATTTGTACTTGGTACAGAGTCTGAAGAAGACCTTGCTAGAAGGTTGAAACGTTACGTTCAGTTATTTACTGTATTATAATACACGTGTGTATTATCCGTAAGTATGACGTAGCACGATTTTCAATGCGCACCCCTTTGAAACACAATTACGTACATTTTGTCAACATTATGACACAGAAAACATGATTGGACACGTTCACTGTCTTGAAAGGTTTTGGTAGGGTAGGCGCAGACCATGGATTTACAAGCTTTCGGCGGTTCGACTCTTAGCCAAGAATCTGTTCGAGCGTTCACCTTTTGTTGCGAAATCGATCATCAATTCCCGGGAAAGCTAGGGAGAGAGAGAGAGGCTGAGATATAGAGTCCTGTTTACAGACGAGAGTTCAAAAAAATAATCGCGCATCTGGAGTCGAAAGGATTTCTGGGAACGCCGAGAGATGGTCGGAGGTTACATCTTCTTTGAGAGGAGGCCATCCGACCCACCAGAGCCTTTGATCCGGGAAGTTTTTATCTTGATAAATGAGGGGACCCTTTTGTGGGACCAATCCCGGCTCTCCTTCGGCGATATTTCGTTCTGCTGTACGAGCGGATGATTATCGCAGCGGAAGCTTTCATCAGTGGGAGTGGAAAGGAAGCGTAATGTAGGAACAGTAAACAGGAGATATTTCGTATGCAAGCAAAATGTTCCTCTAATCAAAGTTGTGAGGAAATTATTTTGAAGTAAAAATCGTGGGGAAATATGAATAAATTGTTTAAAGAGAACAGAAAGAAAGATATACAATGGAAAATGAGGAACGAGGCAGACTGAGAGAGAGATAGAAAAGAGAGAGAGAGAGAAGTGGGAACCAAATAGAGAAAGATTGATTGATTGAATTGTTGTTTTAAGTCCACTTTATGCAAAGAAAGGCTAATCGGGACAGTACCAACAGTTTAAAGTGGGATCCGAACCACTATGTGCCTCCTCCACAGGGTTTCGAACCCGGGACCCCTTGACTACAAGGCGACGACGCTACCACTGCGCCATCGGGGAGGTCCTGAAAGAGAAAGAAGAAACGAGACAGAGAAAGATAGAAAGAAATACTTATAATTATACTTGCATTTTTTCATGGCCCCAGAATAGCCACCCTGAACTAGAAATGCGATTATTATTTGGAACACTTGTGTGCATTGTCTTGCGGCATTGTCCCGAGTTCCAAAACCACCAGTTTTTATTGCTTCTTCAGGGCAAGGCGGGGTGCAGCATGAGAGGGTACTGACCCTTTTCACCAGCATTATCTTTGGACATTACCAGTAGCGTCTCGTCCCTTGGGGCTTCCGAGGCTTAGCCCCTAAAGAAAAACGGACGTATTGACGTAATTATCAATCACCATAACGCATAACTATCACACAATCTTTTAAAAGGCGATTTTTACCCACGTAAATTCATCGTCTGTTGCAATGGATACGACAGCGCTCCTAGCGGCATTGATGTCAATTATCACTTTCCGGGGCACGTCGCAAAGGAAGGCGTGGCCTACACCATTACCTTCTCTATCAGAAAGCCTTATGGCTTACTCCGGTCACGTGACTAAGCGTCAGCAACTGGAGGCGAGATAGCCGCCATGTTTGATTTGCTTCTTCGGAATCAATGTTGGGCCGTTCTAGTGAATATGGAATTGTAATGCAAATGTATGAAATGTAATTGAGTTTACATGACGTGTAAATATGCTTAAATGTACAAAAGGTATGGTGTATAAGTGTTGTGTGCTCAATTGCAGTGGCAATTATGATGAAAGAGGTAAGGGTAACGTTCACATGTCTTCAAGATGTTGCTGAAAATGAGAAATGTGTAGGCAATTCTATGTGACTCGGTTCCTACGATAAATACAAGTTAAGTAACAAAGGTTTATACTTGCTCATAAATAAATAACAGAAATACAAGTAGTTCATGATGTAAAGATTTCATGTGTCCAGAATAGGCATCTAATATACTCGTAGATTTGGTCAAGTTTTATCTTTGCCAACAATTTTTTTTAGAAATATCAAATAATGTACCCTGAATTACAACGTTAAGATTAACGTTAAGATGCGTTGTTGCTTATGATTGCAAAATAATTTGTTTCAAGATTTAGTGAACTTTAAAATATTACGGTCATGTCTACCAAAGCAGTTTGTTAGTATAAAATTATGCAAGCATTCGATAACATTCATATAATTTAAACAAATTTTCAGTTCAAAATATGCTTAATGAAAGAAAACTATACAACTGGGCCAAATTTATACATGTGTACATTTACATTCTTATTTTACCCCACTTTTATGTTTCTTTAAGCTAATCGGAGGATAATGGAAGTCATGTTATGCATTGAAATACAAGGGTACGATGTGTAATAAGAACTTCGATGACATATTCGTGTGTAAAATTATCCAGAAATATATTATTTATGTTTCAAACACAAATGTTTTCACACAGAAAGCACTTTATTACCTAGCTATGTTAATATGAACTACAAATGTAGTAAATTTTATAAAAGCGTTTCATGTGAACTGTCTTTTTTTCATTTCTTGTCTTTGTGAAGCTTCCATGTTCGTAATTTTGATTATTAAATCAGTGATAATGTTTATTGTTTCGTAATTCACTAACATTATTCACGATTTTATTAACAGAGTGTAAACACAGTGTAAGGAAATATTCCAAATGTTTATTTTCCAAATGAACGCTAAGATCGACATATTAATCTGAACTTTTTTTTCAATTAAAATGTTGAAACTCTTAAGTTTTTGTCACAGATCATACTATCGACAATGAAAAGATTCAATTTGTTTATTATCTTTCGTTCAATAAAGTCAATAGGATCGAAATTACAATGTGACAAATGATTTACGTTTAGTCTTTATTCACAGAAATGTAACATTGCCCTTGTACCAATATCTTTCGCTTTTGCTGAGAGGTTATAGAAATTAAATTATTGTACTGAGATTGTATAGCTACACAGAATATCTGCATTATCTGGTTTATTAATTTTGGGTAAAGTTAAAGAAAATTTAATTGATTAGGTAACTTGGCAAGTTTACGTTCAACCTAACATGTGGGATTTTTATTTAACCATTGATTTTTACACACAAAAGTTCATACAAGAGCTGTAACGAGTTTTTACTGTAGCTAATAAATATTCCGGATAATATTTTTCAAAGAAATACAATGGTTAAATTTTCCACTAGCAAGTTTCTAACGGTTTTCAACTCTTTCTTTGTGATATGATAGGAATTTTTGTGGTGGCCATAGTGAGTGACTTCCTGAATGAAAATTTTGGTGTAAATAATTAATATTTTACTTTTATCTTCTAACTATATTCGTCCGGAGGGTAAATGTCAAAATTTAACCTCATAATGGAAAGAAATATGCCTTAATTCTCTACGATAAAAATACGACAAGAGGTTTACAGCGTTAAGACGATCGCCTCCAGATGATGACGTCTTGACTGAACGCTGCGGCCTGAACCTCAAGATGGTCTTGCCTACACCCACCGACGCTACAGTGAAGGTCACATGCTAGCAGAGAGAGAAGGGAAGAGTGCAATGGATTTAAGTGCTGATTCGGGGCTAGCTCCTTTGCGTCGCGTCGATCTCGCGTGTTGTACCGTAGTGTTGTGGAGGCTTTCATTCGCTATGTTTGAGTGAGTTTGGCAGGGTTGATGTTCGAACACAAATTGATGAAGGACAAAGGCTGTCAATTACAAGACACAATGAATGTGTCCGGAAAAATAGGCATATATTAAATAGAATTATCGATTGCTTAAAATTATGTGGTCGACATGAACTTGCTCTACGAGGACATAATGAAAGAGAACAATCTTTAAACAGAGGCATCTTCCCAGATTTATTATCCCTTCATAGAAGAGGGAAAACTAAAGAGGGAACTTCGTGTTCTTTATTGTAGTGAAGAGTTGAAAAACATAAACTCTATCAGTATATTGCATTCATTTTTTATTTAAAATTATTTAGAGGGTACCTTTTCAGAAACAGTAAAAATGACAAACATAGTTTTAATAACTCCAGTGGCAACAGCTGAATCTGAACGATGTTTCAGCACATTGAAGCGTATTAAAACCTGCTTAAGAAATGCAATGGGACAAGACAGACCAAATGCCTTGGCACTTGCTTACAATAGAGAAAGAATACATTTCAAACATAGAGGGCTTCAACGAAAAAGTAATAACAAAATTTGCTGAGCAGAAGAACAGGAGTCAACGTTCGTAGAAAGGTATGTTTCACAACAATACCTGTTTCTTTTGTAATCATGTGAATTGTCATTATATTTTAAATTCTTTAAAAAAATAAGTCCAGTTTTGTAGTTTAGAAGAAGATAAATACCCGTTTTTTTGTAATTCATGTAATTTGTCATTACATTTTAAATTCTTTCAAAAAAGTAAGTCCAGTTTTGTAGTCTAGAAGAAAAAAATACCTATTTTTTGTAATCCATGTGAATTGTCATTATATTTTAAATTCTTTAAAAAATAAGCCCCGGCCAAATTTGAGGCCACGAGACGCCACTGGACACTACATACTCTAGCTTTGCATTTGAGTTCAGTAGTAATGCTCATTGTTATGGTAGGCTACAGCATTATGTAATATTGGTCCCATTGGGGACATAACTCTTGCCCAGGGATGTTAAGATGCTGTTCATGGCTGTGTTTTATGTGAGAAATGAGTCCATATGAATGATTTCCATTGTCTTAACTAGCAATAAACATCTCGTTCCTTTATTTTGACTTTTCAATGTTACAATTGTTTTTAGGGCTGGTAAACGGAGGTATCCCACATTATCCTACCTCTGGGGCAAGACGGGGCAAAATATTTTTTTACATTGCTTTCTAGGGCTGAGCCGATACCACTTTGAAGCGATACCGACGTCGATATTCTCACCGATTCGCACAGATACCGACCGATACTTATATAATTCCAGTTTAAAATACCAAAGACTAAAGTTCAAATCACCAACCCTGAGACCTTCTGTAAACAAAACCACGTGCATGCAGAAAGCATTGCAAACTCATAGAAGTAAAATAATCCACACGAAAATCCAGCATTGTTATAGGATTCATTACGTAAGGTAAAACAACGCCCAATTTGTAGTATGGGATACGCTGCCGCAAATGACGTCTCGCTTTAAACCCAATAATTTTTCTTTTGTACTTATTACTTAACCTTTATGGTTAACTCTTTGCACCAGTAATCATTTCCCATAAATTTGGCTTCTTTCTTGCATGCGAATTGAATATATTTTACTTGCATTTTTTTTAGACAAAATGATATAACATGGTAATGTATATTTCTAAGGTTTGATATAGATAGGAGTGTATTTGAAATTTGTTTGTAGATTTTATGTAAATTGTATCTTATGTAAATAAAATATATAATGGGCATGAACAGCCATATGCAATGCTGTAAGTCCAATAAATATATTGATGATGATGATCAAAACAAGACAAAGAAAGTTCGTAAATCTGTTGCGGTTGGAAACTTTGACAAGCATCCTAATAACGATTTTTGTTCCGCCATTGCACTTCATAAAATAACTTGGTGACATGGCAAGGCAAGATAAGTGTGAACATTTTGTAGGAATATGCATTATAACTTTCAATGAGCTTAGAGATTTGTGTACATAATGATATTTTATAACATTGGTTATTTTCTAAAAATAATCATGTGAACAGCAAGGAAGTAGTGCCATTTTCAACATGTAGAGTTCTATTGGTGCGGGAAGGTCTCCGTGTTCAGTGATACATCGAATCGGTGAGACGGTTTGTTTACAGAAGGTCTCAGGGTTGGTGATATACACTTTAGTTACCGAGTCATACTAACTCATTATCGCATCACATTCCTTTAACGACATTAAATAACTCCCAAGTTATTCTCATGTAGCATTCTAACAATTTAAAATGTCTTCTGACAGTTGGTAATTTTTCTTATGTGAGCTTCTCTCTAAATCCAGAGAATGCAATGAAAGAAGTTTTTGAAATATTGCAGTTTCACCAAAAAATGTAGATTGTGCCTCTTCTTCAGTTTCGTGTAAACACTATTCATTCTTGTGTTTGGTTGATAGGAGGGGAGAAAAGCGACAGTTATTAAAATAACGCTCATCTGGCCGGTCCGGTTCTCTCTATGCCCTGCTCTTCTTTATTTTCTGTCATTTGCAATAAAAACAAGTCACTGTGATATCTACCCATACAATCACATAAAAGACTTACCCAGATGGGAAGAGCACAAGAAGAAATTGTCGAATCCACTCGAACGCAGGTAAAACAAAATGAATTCCACAGCATGTGTCTTTCCCAAGAACTCTGCATTCATGTGGCCCGGAAACAGTAATGCTGGTTTGTTTTTAAAATGTCCATCTTTCTTACCCCACGAGTTTGCGAGCAGGATTTGGAAATGAATGGTTTCTTTTACTTCAACATAGCCTTTATCAGGTAGTTGAAACCTTCGAGAAATTTGGGAGCATCTTTGACTTTGCCCATCCATGCCTTTGATCTTGTCAATCATCTGCTTCACAGGAGGGTTAGGGTTTGTCCAGCATTTCTCGGAGAAACCACATGCAGAGCTGCTTGTGCTGGCCTTTCAACCTGTCACAACGAAAGGTGAATAAAACTTTGAAAATGGACAAATGTTGCTCTTGGCAGCCCTTCTGTAAAACAATGGTATCGGTGGAAACATCAGCTCAGTCCTATTGTTTTCTAAACCAATTATTCATACATGTTTTGTTTGTTATTTTCAACCATATTTACCTGTGAGAAAAGAGTTTGTGTTGAACAAATGGGTTTGTTTACAGTGTATATTTAGTATCAATTTCATGTTGTTAAACTTTTAAGCATCTTGCCCCTACATGTTACAGATTATTGGTGGAACGCCCCCCCCCCCCCCAACAACGTCCGTGGTTAATAAACTTTAATTAAATGCCCGAACGTTGATCCGTTCACAAGAATGAATAGTACTGCCCGCTGCACTACACCATTGAGTGTAATTAAGTGGCTTTGTGACTGAACGTGGAATGTACTGTACATAGGTGGTGTCATGAGAGTATGACGTGCAATTAAGTGCATTTTCGAATGTGAGATGCAAGTAAGTGCACTCAGGGAAGAGTGAAGTTCACGCAGGTGCCCTTTGTGGTTACTCAGTTCTCTCGGTGTTCGAGTACCATACATTAAAAAGAAAAAAATGTTGTGCGACCTTGAACACCATATCAGTCGAACTGCTCTCGAAAGTGTGTGAAAATTAGTTCCTTAGCCCACGGATATGCTGATGAAATTTGAACCCGGAAACTTTTGATTACAAGGCATGGCTCAGGGACGTAGGAACAGACACCTCAAACCCCACAAGTTCAGGGAGGGGTTGGGGAGTATCATCACAAGATTGTCTAAAGGCTGAATCACACGGAACTGGATTTCCAGTAGGAATGCACGAGTTGGCGCTGAACTGGCTGGCTGCTAGGCTGGATTTGGTGACTAGACCGTGTTCCAATTACAAATGGTTTTGTCTGCTACGTTCTGTGGAACAGCCAATCAGAGCGAAGGTTTGCTCATGTGAAAATAATCTGTGATGAGGCACATTCGTGTTCATTACTATTTAGGAATTTATCCAAAGCGATGAGATTTGTACACGACAGATGTGATTAGGTGATAATAAATATCCTTATTATTACCAATGTATTAACTGTTGGTCATATTTAGTTGTACAAGTATTTTTTAATGAACGAATCCTGCGAATCTCATACACGAATATATCAGAGTTCTTATTGAGTATACTTTGATTCCATATTTTCTTTCGATCCATTAAATAATAACAGCAGTAGCAATTCTCCTACAACGTTCTTCATATCGCTCGTCCATCTTTTTAGCTTGTGTGCTCTGCGCAATGCCTTGTGGGAACAAAAGTATATCGACAAGTACGGTAACATGTATCGTGTGAGGCGAAAACTAGCAGGTGAGCCAGTACCACACAACTAGTCCAAGTTCAAGTGAAAAATCCAGCAGGAGATCTAGCCTCGTGTGCTCGGAAATGTGATGCCTGTCAGTGTTGCTTGCTTTGGATGCACCGTTTGATTCCAAGAAGCATTTACAACGCCACTAATCAATTCTTCGATCCTTGCAAAGTTTCAGAGTGTTTACTTTCCCTCCGTCTGCTTAGCAACTCCGCTCGTTTATCAATTTTCTCGGAATTCCTTCGCAGTGATCGATTGATGGAGACGTTGCGCGATGCTCTTCTCCTATTTTGCACACGGCGGACTGTGAAGGACGTACATTGATATGGGCCCTTGCTATTAAAAAAATAGGAATGGCCGCAATGTCCGGATAACGAATATCGGAATTTCAAATTTTCCGATATCTGTTCCGGAGGCAACGGATAATCCATGTAATTCCTGCTTATCCGGATAGTGAGGATAATAATTCTGATATCCGAATATTCAGATAATCCGTGTTTGCAAAGTCAGTGTTTCTAGCTTCTTGAGAAGTGCAGGACTTTTACACTCTTTCTGAGGTAGCTGTTAGACTATTGTCCTATGCAAGTCCCTTTACAACTTGCATTTTTAACCCATCTCGAAGGGCTCTTTACACCCTTTTTATAATTTTAAGGTAAGGGCTTTACATAACGGGATTTTCCCCCGTAGACACTGAAGGGTGCAAAATGACCATACACAAAAAAATTAAATTAAACAATCAATCAGATACCTATTTATTTTTTTAAGTTCAGTAAGTTATTCTGGTAAGAATGGTGTCTGAAATTAAGGAAGTCACATAACCCGTGTCGCAACATCTTTGAGGGTCAACGCCTACCTACCGCATGCCGGTCTCACTCCACATGCCTCAGCAGAGGTGAGAGATCATACAACCACTTACGAGGTGACGTGTGGTCAGCACGACGTACCCCCAGTCGTCGTTGTAAGTTCTCGTGACCGGGTTACGCAACTCGTTCGTAGTTCCCCGATTTCCTTACGATAGTGGGTGGCCACCGCTCCCATACCAGTGTTGCCACATGAAGGGAAATTTCCCTTTTGCAGGGAAATTCGGACCGAAATTTTAGCCAAAAGGGAAAAGGGAATTTCGATGAAAAATATCACAATTTCAGGGAAATTTTAAGACTTCTGACTACATTATTACAGTTTTTATGTTAAATTTTAGTTTTGATATTCACATTTTAATTTTTTTTCTGATCCTTCATATTTCTGCTCCCTTGAATATAATCCTGTATCTATTTATATTTCTCTTAAGTTTATTGTACGTCGCTTTTCTGTATCTTCGGATAATTGTAACGATGAGAATTAACGATTTAATGGATTCCTGACCATGATTGAAACCTGGGACATCTAACCAGAAAGCGATGAAGCTGACATGTGTGTGAACAATTTGTGTAACATTTTTTATTCATACGAACATGGATCAACGGAAATTTTACTACTACTACTACCACCACTGCTAATAATAATTATTATATATTATTATTATTATTATTATTATATTTGTTTAGGTGAAGGGAAAAAATAGTCCAAAAAGGGAAATTTTGCCCCTTCGAGAGGGAAATTGTGCCCTCAGATTGTGGCAACACTGTCCCATACAAAGGCCGAAACCTCAGGAGAAAAGTTGTTACGCTTCCCCCACGAGGCTCGAACCTGCATGCGTCCTGTAGCCGGAGCCCAAAGCATGACACCTTATACCGCACAACCTCTGTGCGAGGCGTGAAATTAAGGACATAATGGATAATATTGTGTGAACAATTTCCCCCACAATTAATTCCGCCATATTTCTGCCGAGCAGGTCAGGTCCTGCGTTGAAGACATACCGGGTAAGCATTGTTCGGATGGTGTTTGTGGAAGTGATTCAAGGTATGATCATATGAGGAATGTGTACATGCAAAATATCGCAAATTTCTCTCTAAGAAGACTTCTCATACGCTTTCCTTAAAAGTTAAAACGTGCGAATCTGTTTGCCAGACTTCATGCTGCTTCTTCATTGCATGATGATGTCAAGTTGAATATCATCCATTACAAATAAATGTTCGAGATTAGCACTGCACAAATGAGCCACGTTGAAATATAAGCAAACATGATAAATCCACATAAACTTTCTTGTTTGAGTGATTTAAGGTAAAATTCTGTGCATACTACCTCGAAGCACCAAACAAATTTCCAATATAAACTTAATAATACCAATCTAAAAAAATCTGAAACGTCAAAGGACCTAGGAATATATTTTGACTCTAAGCTAAGTTTCACTCACCATATTAACAAAGTAATAGGCAACGCTTACAAACTTATCGGGTTCATTATTAGAATGGGCAGAGACTTTCGAGACACCCAAACACTTGAAGGTATTATATTACTCATTAGTGCGTTCAAAACTTGAATTCGGGTCTGTTGTATGGAACACTGGCAGTATAGTGTAGACTACAAACATAGAGTGAGTACAATCAAAAATGTTACGTTATATGAAGTATAAACTTGAAGGTACTTATCCCAGATTTGATTCGTACAGTAATCTAATAGAGGAGCTCCGAATGCACAGGCTTGACGATCGGACAGTCCGCGACCTGCTGTTGCTCTGGAAAATATTTAATGGAAAACTTCGCTCTCCTCTTTGGATCTCACAATTTAAATTACGCGTTCCTAACAATAAGACGCGACCCAATCATCAAACCTTTTTTGTGAATAGAGCGCGAACAAACATTGTCAAGAAATCCCCTATCTGGAGAATGAGTGTTTTCTACAATGCCTTAGAAAAGCGTAACAAAAATATTGATTTGTTCTCTATGCCATATAAGTTTAAAAACAGTGTAATGAAAACAATATCAAATAACAGTCACTGAAGAAAGTATGAAAACCTGTATCTCTGAACTCTCTAACTGGGCGCCAGCCTGTTATGTTATTAATGTAAATAAATAAATAAACCAATCTTCCCACCCCATGGCATGCTTTAAATCAGTTATTATACTTCGCTTTTCTTTCACTTTTGTTTTATCGCAAAGATGAGGATGAGTGATGAGGTGATGAAACTGACGAAGGGACGCTTGCAAAAATATACACGTCCAGGCCGGGATTCAAATCTGGGACCTCTGACGTCATAGCGCGCTGTTCTAACCACTCCGCACCGGAGATCGGTAAACCCCTCCCCCTTCCATGGCATGTCGAGAGTAGTGTAGCCACAATATGAGGGCACAATTTCCCTTTCCAAGGGGCAAAATTTCCCTTTTTGAACCAATTTTTCCCTTCACATAAGCAAATCATAATAATGTGGGAGAGGCAACAAAACTGTTGTCGGTAATGATGGACATAAGTTCCATCAGCATTCTTGAGGTCCAGTCCCGATTAGCCAAACTGTGCATGAAGTGGACTTTAAACAAATTAAAACGACTAACTTCTGTTCCAAGAAATCACACTTGAGGGTTCCGAATCTGTATTTAGGCGTTTGCCTCGTCCCGATTAGCTTCCGTGCTTAAACTTTCTTGTTGTTATTAATGTTATTATAACATGCAATGTGTCATCGGGCGATGCCCTTCCAAGAAATCTTGCGCACCAATCGCACAAAAGCCTTTCCGCCCTGAAGAAAGTCGACAGTTGAATAACGTGACCCGCAGTGATTAATCATCACTGTTATTGAGAATTCGTGGTGTGCGGTAGACGAGCTAGGAGAAGTGATAAACGTCGCAAGACGAGGGGAAGGGAAAGATGGTCGAAAACGACTCGTAAACAAAGTCTGCCGCACCTAAATTGCCGTCTCGCGTGTCCATTTTTGCCCGTAATGTTCAGCCTCTTTGCTGAGAAGCTGCAATGTTAGCACAGGTTGGAAATGGACTTATAACACACCTTCCGCATATACCTACATTGCAAAGGGTTGAACCATTGCACACAAGCACACATCTAGAAATATATTTCGGGAGGGATCCTACCCAAGTGCCTCAGAAATAATAATATGTGACGTCCCTTTTTAGTCGGAGCCACAGGATTGCCATGTCACTGTAGTTGCCCAATCTCCGAGCTCGGTATGGTTATGAGACTCACCTTTATGTTGAGGCTACACTAAGCCCTCCCAAAGTCGTTATGTCATAAGAACAGAATGGACAACAGCTCTCAATTAGTCAATAGTGTTTCTAGTGTTTCGAAGAAAGTGAAAGATATTAATCAACAGCCAGGTGATTTCCGGAAGCCTTTGCGATATCACCTGGCTAATTGCCCGAGAAAACCTCTTCAATATTCGCCGCCAGGAAAGCTTCAAGAATTATTAATCAAAAGTTTGGAACATATATAATAGTACCTGAACCCAGCAACTTTGGCTAGAAATCGCAAAGATACTCGGTGTGAGCCAATAAAATAAAGAAAAAGGTGGTGTTGTTAAGAAAAATAACTAACATATTACCATCGTCCGAAGTTTTTTAAACCTATATCAATTTAAACATTGACTACAATATAATACCACCATGCTCACTTACGCAATTACAATACAATAAGCTGCTTCTTTACTTTCAAAACAGCGTCTTTCACAGATTTTACATCATCTTACGCAACTTAAGCAACAACGTTCCGTCTTTTCATCCACTGTTGTCCTGGTAACAGAATCAACAAAATATTGGACGGTTTTAGATATCTCTCGATGTCTTCCGCTTCCGGTATTGTGTTCAATCAACATAAACGAACGTGAAAGGATTCATACACCACTTCTCAACATAGCCTCCTCCCCGGTTCAGGCCATTATCCCAGCGCTTCGCGAGGTTCATGATGCCTGTTTCATAGAACTCGGAGTCCTGTTGTCGGAGCCGAACTCTTACTTCGTGCTGCACATCATCCGAGTGAAACCCATTGCTGCACCTACGAACAGCGATTCGGTAAAAGAGGACCGGACTTCTTACCATGACAACGCGGCTCCATAATACACGTGCAATCTGAATCCATCATACAATCTGAATCTTGCTCCGAGCGATTACCATATAAGAAGCATCGCAGAGGACGTCGGTTTCACTCGGATGATGTTATGTAGCACGAAGTGAAAGTTGGGCTCCGACAAGAGGACCACGAGTTCTATGAGACAGGCGTCGTTTGTATCTGATCAACCCTCGTACATCCAAAATTATAAATTTGATAACACTAACAACAGTCTTTACACAAATAAAACATATATGAGTTGTGTTCATGTACATCGAACAGTGGGATTCATAAGTATTGCTCGGCAAATTGTCCACGACTATTTTCATTGATTTTTTTCTCTTGTATCCTAGGTGTTTATAAGAAATTTATTTTTATACATGCTGGTACAGAGGTTGTCAGCATCTGGTTTGGTGTTTTGTTTCAATTATTTAAGCTCTCATTATGTAAAACAAAGTTAGTAAATATGATGGACAATTTTCTTGGTATTACTTACGGATCCCACCGTACATGATAAAAATAAATAAGACGTAGCAAATAATAATACAAATGATTATAATTAATACATTACCATAGGTTCTCCCCGTTGGCGTAGTGGTCAAGCCGTCGCCTTATAATCAAGCGGTCCCGGGTTCGATTCCCAGTTGAGGGTCTTAGTAGTTCGGATTCCACCTTCAACTGTAGGTCCAGTTCCTGTTAGCTTTACAGTGCATAAAGTGGATTTAAAATGAAATACGTCTTGAAGCTTTCATTCCGACGAACGATGAAAACATTCTCTCGGGATCACCTGGTCGATAGCCAAGAGAATTTTTTAATTATACTCAAATACGTTAACATAATTAATACGTCTACTCACAATAATAATTAAAATATATAAATTTATTAATATTGTTATTATTACACGAATATGTAAAAAGACTGTACAAGAATAGAGATGTGTAATAGCACGTATTCATTATCTAGCTTACGTGTAGTTAAAACCGTTAAAACTGGTATAAAAACAACTGTCTTGGCAAGGAAATGAATGTCAAAAAATGTTAAAAAAAAATGAATATTTATTGAATAACAAAAAATGATGTTAAGTCTTGTTCATAAAAAAGTAACGTTCTTGATAGATTGATTGAGTTGGTGTTTTAAGTCCACTTTGTGCACAGTAAAGCTAATCTGGACTGAACCTACAGTTTAAAGTGGGATCCGAACCACTATGAGCCTCCACCGGATATCGAATCCGGGACCCCTTGATTACAAGGCGACGACGCTACCACTGCGCCATCGGGGAGGCCCAAAAGTAACGTTCTGATTAATATTTTATGTATATTGCTATAAGCAATATAATCATGCAAGTTAGGAGAAAATAAATAACCCTTGATTAAATATGAAATAGAAAATAAGTAGTATATTTTAATTATTTCATTTAAGTACTTGGTAAGCTTATCGGGCTGTGGCTTCGGACCCCCTGGAGCCCTCTGTAAATACGTCCTTGATTGCAAAATGTATTCGTATTCGGCTATTGGAGGGACAGCGTTATTTCCGGTCTCCAATAGCATAAGAGAGCGCGAAAATTTCAAGGATATGCTCGTCCCATTGGCTGTACCATCCACTTGCTGTGACGTGTAGGAAACGCAGCCCCGCAAGGACCTATCGCGTCGTCTGTCTCTTGTATAAATTAAAGATGTGGTTGGCTGCACTCACTGACACAAACGCTCTGTTCATCGCAATTTTGTTTCACCACTGCTCTCACAATTTTAAAAGTTGCCCCTTGCGATGGATTTTCCAATACTTTCCCATAGGATAGAACCACGTGACCCAATCTTGTTTGGACCCAATCTTGCTCAGTTGTCTGCTGGCGACGTCATTACTAATATGCAATGGTCACAATCCGTTGGCATGTTCTATAACCAATCCCTTCATTAGCAAGGTAATGGTTCGACGTCAATTCTAACGAATGCACTGTTGCACTTGACAACAGTATCGGGCGTTGTGCAGCTGAGGGGCCTCTCTGTGTGACCGTCCCTGAACCGAGCATGTCATTCGAACACCCGTGTACTGCTCATGCTTTCCTCCTCGAACACTTGCGTGATCATTGCCATGGACTTCATGGCACTTTTCTAGAGAATTGCACAAAATTTGATACACACTCTCTCTTTCTTTCTTGGGTCCATCTCTAAATCGCCATCTTGAGCTCGTTTACCCACCTGACTCCCAAGATGTGCTTGTACCACTACAACTGCTGCCCATATGACATCACCAGTCCAGAAAATTCTGGATAATACCTCGTAATTCATCCCTCCTCCCTCTGGTGGACGAAGTTTCCCGGAATTCCAGTTTCCAGAAGAAGCGTACTTGAACACCCTGCCTACTTGCCAGATCTCACCCGTTCTCCTTCCGAGTATCTAACATACAGCCGACAGGAACTCTTTTCGATCTATAAAGTGGATAAAGAAAATATAATGTAATTTTATACTAAAGAAATAAAAGGAGTATTAATGGAATTTCACCACTAAAGATGGAAGTTAGCAGCCTCCCCGAGCAACACAACTCCTTTGCGAGTTGGAGAAATGATCAAATTAATCTCGGTAATTAATAGACATGCCTGGTACTCTCCCCTCTCCACCCTTCCTTCTACTTGGATTACTAGTTCTCGTCGTATTAAAAATTGACACGCGCCAACGCGGAAGTTTCATTAAAATAAGTTTTACCAAGCTTTGGCGATTATTATCCTTATACGCTGCCGCACGGAAGAACGAGAGCGTCACACCTGTTGCATATCCGCCCAGGATAGCCTCCAGGTCGATTTTAATTACATTGTCGACGGCCGAATCGAGGAAATGTCAGGGGACGATTCCGGGAAGTGTTGCCGGGGGTACGAATCCTCTGTAATAATAATGGAGAAATTAAATTTCACAGAAAATTCTCTCAATAGTCTCCATGGCAACGACTTGACGTAACGCCACGGTAAGAGTTTTCCTCTTTTTTTTATTTTTTATTTTCTCCCCTCTTCACGAAGGAACCTTTGAGACAACGATTGAGTTACTTTCGATCAAATGACCCGCTTCGGTTGCCATGGCAACAAGCTCACGCCGGCTCTGGGTGATGCGAATCAAGAGGAACTTTTTTTCCCCCCCTCTCCCATCCCTCCTCGCTCCGGTGGATGAGATTTCCCGGAATTTCGGTTCCGGGAAAAGGGGTTTAGCGGCTGCTCCGGGTAGAAGTCGGGAAGAAAGATACGCCCCCTCCCCCTGTCTCTCTCTCTCTCTCTCTCTGGCTGTATTATTAACTGGAAGGAACCAGACGGTTCCCCAGTCCAGATTCTCGTTCCGAAAATATTGGACTAACTCGTTCCCTTTTACCTTTTCTGGAGATTGGGGAGTTATTTTTAGGACCACATGAACAGGTATAAGCATTACCTCAGGTTGAAGTAAAGATCTTGGAGCTATGTTTACTGTCCCCAGGATCAGAACATTGGCCTACCTTCAGTTTAGTAGTTGGTTATGTACACTGTGCGAACTAAACTATTTGCTTTGAGAGGGGGATTCTTACTTGTGATTGAATTTCTCGAGGTAAGGGTTTTTTTTGTTTTGGGTGAATGTATGCAAATTTGCGTATGTTATCACAGTGAGTACACTAAACTATTGTCTTACGGCTCTAAGTACCTTATTTACACGTAATTTAGAAACACTTAGTACAGGGTGTTCATAAAGTCCCGGTACAATTACATAAACATCGCTCGGAAACTACATGCAATAGTACATGCTACATGCAATGCTGTTGATTGCAAAATGAGCTACAACTCTCCACGTTAATATGCCATACACCTCACTGTGCGGCCCTCTAGTTGCTCTCACTAGTCAGAACATCAAGAAGGTAATCCACTTCTGCCCATACATGCCCAGGCATATCACCAGTAACAGTTAGGATACTATCCGTTATTCTTCGAAGAGTAGCAACGTCTGGAACAGGAGTGCGGTAAAGACAATCTTTGACATACCCCCAGAAGAAGAAATCCCGTGTGACATCCAAGATTTAAAATGCTCAACCCTCAACATATACATCAGAAGTTTTGCCCGTAAAGAATCAAAGTAAGATTCATAGAAAGATTACAATCCTAAGAAATCACACCTGCAACAAAAGTAAACAAACAAACCGTCATTATTAGTGTTATAATACACATTTTGCAATCAACATCACTGTTCTGTTGCATGTAGTTTCCAAGCAATGTTTTTTTTTGTAATGATACCTTGACTTTATGAATACCTTGTATAATTTACATACTAGTAACCCCGAAAACTTGACCTAATTTATATTGACGAGTTCAAACTTAACGTCCACCTAACCCGAACTTAACGTCCACCTAACCCTAAACTTAACGTCCACCTAACCTGAAACTTAACGTCCACCTAACCCGAACTTAACGTCCACCTAACCTAAACTTAACGTCCACCTAACCCTAAACTTAACGTCCACCTAACCTGAAACTTAACGTCCACCTAACCCGAACTTAACGTCACCTAACCTAAACTTAACGTCCACCTAACCCTAAACTTAACGTCCACCTAACCTGAAACTTAACGTCCACCTAACCCGAACTTAACGTCCACCTAACCTAAACTTAACGTCCACCTAACCTAAACTTAACGTCCACCTAACCTGAAACTTAACGTCCACCTAACCTGAAACTTAACGTCCACCTAACCTGAACTTAACGTCCACCTAACCTAAACTTAACGTCCCCCTAACCTAAACTTAACGTCCATCTAAACTAAACTTAACGTCCACCTAACCTGAAACTTAACGTCCACCTAACCTGAAACTTCACAGCCACCTAACCAAAACTTAACGTCCATCTAAACTAAACTTATCGTACACCTAACCTAAACTTAACGTCCACCTAATCCAAACTTAACGTCCACCTAACCTGAAACTTAACGTCCACCTAACCTGAAACTTAACGTCCACCTAACCAAAACTTAACGTCCATCTAAACTAAACTTATCGTACACCTAACCTAAACTTAACGTCCACCTAACCCAAACTTAACGTCCACCTAACCTGAAACTTAACGTCCACCTAACCTGAAACTTAACGTCCACCTAACCCGAACTTAACGTCCACCTAACCTAAACTTAACGTCCACCTAACCTAAACTTAACGTCTCCCTAACCTAAACTTAACGTCCCCCTAACCTGAAACTTAACGTACACCTAACCCAAACTTAACGTCCACCTAACCTGAAACTTAACGTCCAGCTAACCTGAAACTTAACGTCCACCTAACCAAAACTTAACGTCCATCTAAACTAAACTTATCGTACACCTAACCTAAACTTAACGTCCACCTAACCCAAACTTAACGTCCACCTAACCTGAAACTTAACGTCCACCTAACCAAAACTTAACGTCCATCTAAACTAAACTTATCGTACACCTAACCTAAACTTAACGCCCACCTAACCCTAAACTTAACGTCCACCTAACCTGAAACTTAACGTCCACCTAACTCAAACTTAACGTCCACCTAACCTGAAACTTAACGTCCACCTAACCTGAACTTAACGTCCCCCTAACCTAAACTTAACGTCCACCTAACCGAAACTCAACGTCCACCTAACCTGAAACTTATCGTGCACCTAACCTGAAACTTAACGTCCACCTAACCAAAACTTAACGTCCATCTAAACTAAACTTATCGTACACCTAACCTAAACTTAACGTCCACCTAACCTGAACTTAACGTGCACCTAACCTACCTACAGGTTTCTTGTGAACACCTACGTGTAAAATATCAGAACTATGTCATGAAAACTAAAACGGAAAACAGCCTGCTGTTGTTTCGGCACGGTGAGGTTGGTCAGTTGGTGTCCTCTTCTAATCCACAAGGCTGCTTACTTTTGGTCAGGGAAATCTTTGATGGCTGGATTATTTTTTCGGTGTGTTCGTTACATAGTTAGGAAAAGATATATTATATGCTTTCAATTCCATCTTCTTTGAGGGGGTTAAAAACATCCGTGTCAGGGATAAAAAAAAAATATTTTGCCGGGGAGAATTTGTGTGCGTGCGTTGGGGGGGGGGGGAAGGCTAGCATCCTTCCTATTAATGCAACAAACAATGCAACATTCTGAAGCCGAAGACACTTGACCATTTCTTTAATGTGTAAGTTAAATATTGTGTAAGGGGTTCCCCGATGGCGTAATGGTAACATTGTCGTCTTGTGATGAAGGGTTCTCGGGTTCGATACCCGTGGAAATACATTGCTCGCATAGCCTGTTGAAGTGTTCGAGCGAGAAAGATCTTGATTCCGTGCGCTATCTAGCGTCGTGCGTACGAACTATTTGGCGCTCAAGCAAAATTATCTCCCTGCAGCACACTACGTAGCCGACCTTGTTAAAAACCGATGTACTTTTAAAGTACTCCCTAAACGGTTGCAATGAACTTCCTTAGGCCCTGATATCGATATTAAGTTATAGGATCTACCTATTATTATGCCACCTTTTGCGTATTTACAGATCAGATTTGTACACCATTTAGCATTCTATTGATGTATAGACTCTGTACTACAGAGTGAGACATCTTGAAAATGTTGAAACAATTAAATAAATAAAACACATTAGCCTAAAATTAATCCATCCAATGCAATATATATATATATATATATATATATATATATATATATATATATATATATATATATATATATATATATATATATATAATATAAAGTCCCAATTCCACCACTCACTGACATAAATGTTCTCCATGAAGGAAGCCTTTGAGGCAAAAAAATGCTCCGTTACGACTCCCCACGAAATTGTCCCGAAACAACATGAAAATTCAAAAATCACTCGTGATGAAAAGATTAGTATTAAAAGGGCTTCCAATTTGCATTTCAATACTAGATCTTTTCATCACAACTGCAGAACTATTATACCTATGCAGAATTAATCACTACGAAAATCTGTTTCAAATTTAAATCCTTCGAAATCATTCTTGCTACTTGTAATCAAATTCTACTATTCTTGAACCATATGACCTTTTCTACTACAATCTAATAGTGTGTTTCTGTCGTACACATATATTCAAGGTTCCAAGAGAAAATTGATAGCTGGGGGGTGTTGGTTGTGCCTTACGATAGCTGGTGCTATGTTTTAGCATAAGGACAACCGGACAGACATAACCCTGGCCATAACGGTTAGATACGTTACGTACATCGCTGTTATATATGTATTTCATGCGCAATAGGACATTCTGCTTGTCTTGGCAGGACAGAAAGCGCAATAAAAACAAATGGTACGACTTTTGGCGAGTAAAAATCATGTTGTACGACAGTTTGTTCGGACATAGTGAGATATGTAAGAAGATTTAAATGTACGTACTCCAGATTAGCTACTCGACGGAAGAACATTGCTTCACGGAAAAACAACAACATGAAAACCCAATTTTACATCTTCTGAGAGAAGAAAATCTCGTAAATAATGATATTTCCTCGGGGTATATTGTATAATGCCTTACGTAATAAATAGAATTGTCGTATTCGTAGATAAACGTATTCTTGCATAGACATGGACTAGGGCAAAAAAACTTCCAGGGGGTGAAAAATGAAGGTTACCAGTACGTCCTGAAGCATGAAACATATTTACGGATCATTTTGATTTCTTGTTATTTCGCGTCGCTTTTAATCCAGTTTTGGCTAATCGCGAAAATGAGGATGAGTGATGATATTGTGAAATTGATGAAGGCACAATCACAAAGAACATCCATGCTCAGGCCGGGATTCGAATCCAGGACCCATGGCGTCGTAGAGCGCTGTGCCAACCACTCCGCCACGGTTGCAGGCCAATAACAGAAATATAAGTTAACACAGACATGCAGATACATAATACATAACACACTTATGGAGGTGCATGTATGTATGTGGAGTTAAAATAAATACAATTTTCGTCTTTTATTTTCCACTTTACTGCTATTGTGTGATTATGCATACACGCGTATGTAATATTATTGTTAGTACGATATTTGGGGCATGAAAATCTGCTTTTAAACAAATTTTTCAGTGTTCCTCTTTTGAGAGTATTTTTTTTTAATTTAGTAAAACTATTTAGGTTTTGGCCTAAAGTTGGAATGTGTAACGAAACCATGCATATGCCATTTCTATTTAAATGCTTTGAGAAGGTAACACTGTTAATTCAAGCTAAACGTTATATTTTATGTGACTCAGATGTTTTACACTCTTGCGACCATGAAACATTGATTTAATTGCATTTTATGCATAGTAAAGCTAATCGGGACTGGGCCTACAGCCTAAAGTGGGATCCGACCTACTATGTGTCTCCACCGGTTATTAAACCAGGGACGCCTTGATTACAAGGCGATGAAGCTAACAATGTGCCATCGGGGAGAACCCTCCACCACGGAACAAAACAATATATTGGTCGTTGTTGAAATATTTTTGAAATTGATTTAGCGCAATTGATCTGTATTCTTGGCATCTGAGATTTTGGGGAATATGCCGCCGCCCGCAGCCCCTCCTTGCCGGAAGCACTATTTGCAGCACAGTAATTTCATATTCCACACTAAACGAATATACACTATCTGCGATTATTCTGTTTCTATTCATCAAACGTTTGCTCCGAAACTTCCCGTCCACAATTTAGAAAAAGAAATACCAAGATTGATCTTGAGGGGTCTTTCCCCTGTTACATATACCCGAAACCGGTTGCATGCAGGTCGAGTGCATCTGGGTTTTATTCTCTTGGGTCTCCCCCTCCTCCCGGATTATTAGGCGCTTCGCGCGTGAGGGGATAATGACGCAGACCGCCCCATCTAAATTCTTGGTGAGGAATATTTTTCCTTTCACTATCATAAAATTCAATATATTTTTCTAAAATATATGTATAAAAAGGACATCGTTGTGCAATGTGTGCGATGAGGCGGAGAGGAACATACTTGATTAGTAATTAATTCAACTCACTATAATTGGTTCCAAGATGAAGAAAAGGAATAATTTGGAGAAGGGGCAGATCAAGTAAATTATTCAGTAAATCTTAAAAAATGACTTTCATTAATAGGAGAGTGTCGCAATAAAATACTTTATGGGAATTATGGCATGATCTAAGGGGGGGGACGCGCTATTGGTCATGGAGGGGGTGGGAGACTGATCTATACAATTGTTAGAAGTTCATTATCCAGATATTCATGAACTACTTAACCTGCGCTTTACTTTTGCCGAAATATTCTTGAAATGGACATTGTGTAATTTATTTCTCTTCTTGACATCTGAGATACTGGGGAATATGCTGCCCTCAACCCCTCCTTGAGAACAGCAATGCTTTACTGCATACTTTCGCCATCCCGGTACTTCGAGAAATTTCATACTCCAGACTAAGTGAATATATATCTGTGCTGATTCTATTCGCATTCCTGAACACTTTCTTTTGTCCATTTTCAAGTTAGCCCTATAATTTCAAAAATACTCAGTTAAATCTTCCGAGAGCTTTCCTCCCCGGATATTTATACCTGAAGGAGATTTCTACAGCTCGAAAACATCTGGTGAGTTATCCTCGGGCCTCCCTCCCTTCTCCTCCCGGCTCATTAGTCGTGAACGAGGGTCCGTGAAGAGCCAGGCGACTGGGCTCTGCAGGGTTGCTGTGTCAAGAAAAGTGAAAATAGAGTAAAATGAATTAATTAATTTTCGGGACGTTGATGCAAAAAATGAAAATATTAATCAGTGGGTCTCTAGAAACATCCTTTCTCAGTGTTCAATCAAAGTTTGGAAATTTTTTGTCGACTGGTTCTCGAGATAATCGTGACCAAAATACCGAAAACATCCCATAAGCTTACATAGAAAATGCTCAGACCTTCGCCGGGGTAGGAGATCGCCTTAAGGGTGAAAATAGATTTTTTGAAGTCCCTAGCAATGTCCGTTTCCAGGGACGAAATCCGACATTTTTTTTCATACTTTATCCTCGAGATCAAAAATAATACAAATGATTCAATCCCTAGTTAAAGAAACGTGCATCAGACAAGAGTGACATCTACATAAGAAGATTCAATCCATACTACTTAGTATGCAATCCGAAAATAGCTTCATCGTGGCTGTTTTAATGAAATGTTTAGAGATGTCGTGTTTACCATGTTTGTTGTTGTCCATAGAAATGGGCGTTGTTAGGGAACTTACAGAAAGGTTATTTTCATCTCGAAAATTACGGTAACTAACTACTTTTAAAAGGGACAATACTTAAACAGTTTATTTTGAAGGAAATAAAACTATTTTTAGTATTTGTACAATATTATGTACACGTACACACATAGCGTTGTGTTCTAAAGTTTTGCAAATACGCGAATGTACTCAGTTGTTTTCCTACCAACCAATGCTACAGGCTGAAACTTTCCAAGACATTAACATCATTGAGGAACCCCCAGCGCAAAAAATTGTCCGAGCTTAAAGCACCGGTAGAAACCGGTTGTTTGCATCCAGGACGAAAGTACCTGGTACGTTTTCTTCGGCGTCTCCCACCCTTATCCCGGGTGATTAGTCATCCATGGAGAGCCCACTCCTGGGCTCTACTCCTGGGCTCCGTGCAAGGTTGCCAGGGCCAGGAAAGTGAAAAAAATATCGAAATTAGAAGAGTAAAATTAATTCATTAATTTTCGGGCCGGTGATGCAGTAAATAAAAATATCTAAAAGTGGTTCTCTAGAAACACCCTTTCTTAGTGCTTAGGTAAAATTTGAAAATTTTCCGTCAACTGGTTCTCGAAAGAATCGTGACCAAATGTACCCCATAAGTTTACACGGGCTTGAGGAAAATTCTCAAACTTTCATCAGTGTATAAAACCACCTTAAAGAAAGTATACAAATATTCTCATCTGGTAGCAAATGATGACCAATTGTATTGGGCTGCACTGGAAAAAGATTAATCCTGTCTCGGCCCTAATCGCATGGAAGAACTGAAGGCTGTTTTAAATATTTGCGGAGTACTCAGAAATGCTATTTTCTTTATTCATTGCTTTTTCTAAGAAAACCTAACGATAAGGGCACCCCTACTCGCAACAGCCTGCAGTAATAACCCTAATAAATAGTAGTTATGATCGGAAATCGCCATGGGAACGAGATTATAATGATCACGTGACTGCAGCCCTTGAAATGGACGTTTTGTTTGCGACCCAATGAAATGCATGGCTCTTCGATTCCCTTATTAAGAGTTTTCCTTCATTCGAATCGACCAAAAAAAATGTCCGCCTTTCTCCCCTCCCAGATTGACATCCACAAATGTCCACGATTGAAGGTCCACGGTATAGTGTGGCCAATGTTATTTTTCTTCCTTTTTCTTGAAAATGCAAGAAAATTGGAGGACACAATCCAACGCTGTTAGAATTACAGAAAAGTTTACAATAGTTTACCGTCAGTGGCGTATGATGAGCTTAACATACGGGCTAACTCACATGTATTGTATAGTAGAGTGCTGCAGTTAGAGGATTTAGCTCGAACGACAAATAGTTCGCATGAATGACGCTACGTACGGAATTGAGAGCTTCTTCGCTTGAGTGAATAGAATCTAGGACAATTGCTATGACGCCAAAATCACGGACAATTGCGATGATTTTGACGTTGAAGGTCATTTTACAAATTAATGGTAGGACAGTTGCGACGATCAGGACATAACCTAACCTATCCAAAGGCGCCACAGAACTAATAATAATGTAGAATTGGAACAACAAAATAAATAGGTGGCTTGGAAGACCACATCCAAAAATTCATGATGTTCTATCCTGCCTCAAGAGCCAAGCAGAAGACACCGACATCAAGTACATGCGGATGATCTGGAAGGTCAGAAAAGGAAGAAGCGTGACATTAAAATCGACGAGAGTTGGGAAGTGTATTCGCGATTAAAATTAACCGATATGCCATCTAGTGGGATTTTCAGGAAGTACTCTAAGTAGGATACGTTGTGTTCAAGTCGTTCAAAGCATGGGGAATATGCGAGAGATTAAGGTCTACTGTTCAGGTTTTTCTTTACTCTAAATCGTTTTATGGGTCAGAACAAATTGAATGTATTCATGTGTTTCCACCCCGTGGAATCAACAAAATGAAATTTGTTAATAAATGAGGGAAAATGTAATTGACAGAAGATTGGTATGGGGGATATAACACTTTAAGGAAATTACGAAGAATGCAGTAGTCTGCTTACTTTATTTTTCGAGAGATAAATATATATTACCATGAAAGTAAAGTTTTAAATTGTACTTTATAAATAAAGCTTTTTTTTTTCGAAAAATCATGAAGCATCTTACCCAATGCGTCCATGTATTACCGGTATTACGTATGTGTGAAATTTGGAACAGGTGCAAGTCGATTAAGAGAGAAGATGAAAATAGTTTGAGAATGAATTAATGTCAAATGTAACCAGAAAAAAAGTGGACATGCTAATGTTACTGTTTCATTCAGTACGATGTCCTTTTTCAGTGAGCCTGGTCATGAAATCGTGAATATTATTATTAAACCAGCCTTTCTCTTTCGATAAAGAACTGCAACGATATGTTCGCAATTTTCTCCTATCCCGCTTTTCAAGTAAAGGTCAATTTCAATTCCTTTATTTTCAAATAATTTCCAAGAACCCCAGTTACAACATGACGTGCACTGCTTTGGACAACCAGTGCGTATACATAGTTTCGTATGCATTTTCCGTGTTATTTTTGCCTATCATAATTAAATGCTTTGTTCTCAGTACAGCTTCACGTTTGTTAGAGTACCTGGAATTCACATCGCATTCGCAATATTTAAAATTAATGCGTAATTTAAACTTTTTCTACCATACCAGTCATGAACGGTATCTGCCTCCTCTCACGTTTCTGGCTGGAAGTAATAAATAATCACACTACATATGTGGACAACAATCTCTGTATAAAAGTTTGGTTCTGATCATAGGCGTAGCTACGGGGTGTGCCGGGTGTGCCTAGGCACACCCTAATGGGCTGCTTTATCAACGAGAATTAAAGACAGATATTTCAATAAGAGATCAAATAAGCGGCAGTTTGTAAGAAGTTGAAAATGTCATTACTTGGTACAAACGTGTGCATTATCGCTGATGAAACGAGTGTCTATAGATTTTCGATTTTTTGATGTCATTGGAGAAAGAAGATATTTACTGCATTCTACTCTGTACTACAGCGCTTTTCTTCTATACCTGTCACAAGCTGCACGTATGAGAGAGCTTTCTCCAAGCTTAAACAAGTTAAAACTAAATTAAGAGCAACTCAGATGCAGGATAGATTGGAAGCCCTGCTCTTGCTATTTGTGGAACAGGAAAAAGCTTAGTCTATTGATGTAAATAAAGTTATTGATGAGTTTGAGAACATTGTACCTTTTGACAGACGTCTCTTGTTATAGATGACGTGTATTTTGATGTATTTGTTTGCAACATTTATGAACATTTTGTGTGTGTGTAATTTCTATGCAATTTGATTTTTTTCTACTACATATATTCAGAAATTTTCAACACTGTCATTTAGTGAATTTATATTCCTTTACAAACATCAGTGCAGTTAAAGAGCCAAGTGATTGTTGCAAAATATGCTATTAAAAAGGTACAAGACCTCATTTTTTTTCTTTGTGCACACCCAAATATAAAGTTCTAGCTACGCCTATGGTTCTGATAATTCTTTCCAGTTCACAAAATTTCACATGTGCAACTCCATTAGCATGGTTGTTAAAGGTCCAGGAATTTCAAATAAATTAAATTCCGGTCCAGGAGAGGCAAGCGTAAATGGGTTCTGGACCGTAAAGGACCTTTTTATCTGTAAGGTATTTCAATTCGGTCCAGGGACCTTTTTATCTGGTCAATTTAAATACGGTCCAGTAACCTTTTTTCCGGATCAATTTAAATACGGTCAAAGAACCTTTTTTTATTGAAACAATACGCAACTTGGACCGAATTTAAATTGTGCGCGGAAAAAGGTTCCGGTCCTGCAGCGGAACCCAATAGAACCCATTAGAATTTATGTTTTCCTGTATTTTTAACATCGCTGTCCATTAGTTTCCGAAATGTTGATAGGTCATGAGGACACACACATCGCAATTACTTTCCGTCAAGTTTTTGATAATCAGGATTTGTATACAAGGGATTAACTGGTTATATTGCTGCACGTTAAACACTGAACTAATGAAAATGTTTACATGGGTTGTGAATTAACTTTAACGAGAGAGCAATCAAGCTAATGAATTGCATTATCTTTCCTTAATTGCTTTCAATTATTCCAGCTTTGGCCTTTGCCCTACGGCGAAAGGTTATTGAGGTGCAGAGAAATATGAGCATCTATAGTACACGTATGTGTACAAATTGTCCCAAACTCGTTGCAGGTTTCAGTGGGTAGGCTACGTAAAGAATGATCTGTTCAGGGATGTGACGTAATTAAGTGGAAAAGTAGCGTAAAACCACCTGTAGTGATTTGCTTGATTTTACTAAGCTTCTTGTGGCTAATTTGCGAAGATGGGGATGAGTGATGACATGATGAAATTGATGAATTGACACTCACAAACAATTATGCCCAGGCCGGGATTCGAACCCGGGAACCCTGGCGTCGTAGCGCCATGTGTTAACCACTCCACCAATGGGGCCGGCAAAAGCAGCTGTTCAAACATATGCATTATATAGTGGTGCCTTGCATATCGAACGTAATCTGTTTTAGTACGAGGTTCCTTTCAATCTGGTCTCGAGGCCGTTCCAAAATTATTAAAAAACTACAGGAAATTTCAATAACACCATGAGTGTTGTAAAATATAGGAATTTAGTAATAAGTAGGGAGTGGAAGTTGGTGACCTAAAAAATATATGACCTATAGAATGCCCTAAAAAAATGAGGAAAAATGACGTAAAAAATGCAAAAAATGACCATTAAATTTGCGAGTTAAAAATTGAAATGAAAAGGAAATTATACAAAATGCAATCTTTCTTTATAAAAAAATAGAGGCACCAAATGCACATTCAATTAAAATAAGCAACGAGGATTTCCAATGGAAACAACCGAATAATTTTACAACAATTTAATGATAAAGTCGTATCAAGAATATAACCAAAATGAAAGAAGTGACAAAATATGACGAGACAATACACCAAATATTGCGAAAAATGACTGAAGAAAGTCGAAAATCGGGGAAAATTACCTAAAACCTGAAAATTGGCAAAAAAAATGCAAATAAAAGGCCCTTTAAAATTACCTTTTTTGGGTTCTAGACGAAGTGTAATATTGTGTGTATCGAATAGGCATCGTTTCCGAGATGTCAAAAAAAAAGGTGACATTTCATAAACTTCGCTCCCTATTTTTCAGTTATTTCGGCTTTCGACGCTTTGGTCGGTGTTTCATTTAGCACATTTCTGTAAATGCCCTGCCCTGCCACTACGGTGGAATATTGTCTGGACATAAGTGGAATACGCCACTAAACACTGCAGAAAGTTCCTATTAATTTACTCAGTTCGGTGTGTCTATTATTGTCCTCTACTTTAATACTCAGGAATGAGGCAAATAACCGTTATTATGTCGACAATTTCCCTTTGTTTAGCAAGACTTACAACCGATAGAATTCCGCATCATGGCCATCTTTATTATACTAATATACAGAGCATTCCCTGACATTCGCTACGAGACTCGGGAGCAAGCGGTCCGGCGTAAACGCTTGTCTTTCCCGGTGAACGGGGTCCGCGACAGTCGCTAGAGTCGGCTATTAAAATTACAGTTTTCATATTGTGTACTAACCTTGACTACAGAAGGTGTAGAAAATGATGTCCCTCTGCTGCAACACATTCCTGGCATCTCCGAAGGAAATTGGCATTTAGACATGTAATTCTCCCGATTTCTCGTACAATACTCTCCTTAAACCCAGTTACAAAAATTCACAGGACTCGCATTATCTCTAGGCTGTAATTCATGCGCTATTGTCACTCTGTATGGCTTAAATTTAAGAATTTTAGCGGCTCTAAATGCTGTGGTTTTTGAAACACCCGTTTCTTGTGAGAGCTGGCGGATAGATTTCCGAGGAGACTGTTTTAACCTTTCTCCTATCTCATAGAGTTTTTCCTCAGTAAGTACACGTGGGTTTTTCTTTCCACTTTTATTCAGAACTGACCCTGTTACTCTAAACTCTTTTACGAGGTTTTAATATAGTGGTCCTATGTGGAACGGGAACACCAGGAAATTTCGTTGCAAAACGTCGTCGCACTTCTCCACAATTCCTCTTTCCGAAGTAACACTCGACAAGATAAATCCTTTGTTGTAATGTAAACTTTTGTGGTGCCATATTAAGCCACATTCTTCAACACACGGACACGACACAACACAACTTCCGAGGGAGGATTATACTGGCGTCAATCTGCAACGTCAACAGAAAGGGAAAAAGAGCGAAGGCAGGGACAGCGAAAAAAACAGACTGTAGCGTGCGACTGTCGCGGATCCCGTTCACCGGGAAAGACAAGCGCTGACGGCGGCTCGCTTGCCGCCGAATCTCGTAGCGAATGTCGGGGAATGTTCTGCAGTAATTCCGTTCCTTGCCAATTTCCTGAATTTCCTCGCATGGCAACGATTCGGCTCCACAAGTCCCTTGCAAGCTCTTCCATGGCAACAATTACTGCATTAATAGATTTCCCTCCTATGGCAACCGTTGTCTTCCCATCCGTGGCAACGGTTTTACTGCATTTACAAAATGTCCTTCCATGGCAAATTGTTGGCAGCACAATTCCCTTCAAAGTCAAACTTTATATGCCACAGGAATTCCATTATCTGGCAGTCGATACTGTATCAAGAGAATTCTCTTCCATGGCAACAAATAGGTACTACATTAATAGAATTCCTTGCCATGGCAACCGTTGGTCTCATCAATTCCATTCAGTGGCAACAGTTTTACTAGATTAATAAAAGTTTCTTGCTTTACAAACTATTAGTATGGCCACACAAGTCATTGCTATGTTACAGGAATTTCAAGACTTGCTATCATAACGGTCGGTAACGCTATATACATGCATCTATCAAGATAATCCCCTCCAAGGGAACCGTTGGCCGTCGACTATATTAATTTAATTGGAAACTGTTAAGTAGAACCTTAACAGATTTCACCTTGTTGAAAATCGTTTCTGTGGTTTCATGCACTTTTCCCGGTAAGCCTAACCGTTGTTTTAAGAACCCAGATACTTGGCTAGCGTCTCCTGTGATGAATGGCAGTGGTTTCAGGGGCTAATCCTTGCATAAATTGCAAGCTAATTTAATTTAATGAAGCAATTCCGTTCTTCCTTGCACCTAACCCCTGAGCTGTTCCAGGGGAAAGGAATGCTTCAACCCTTGGAATCTTGCAAATCGGGAACTTCGCGGGATTCGATCTTCCTTCCCTCTTATCTGCTCCAAAATGTGAACTGATGGCTGCGATTTCCACTACATTGGGTTTTCGCCAATCCCTTAATGGCAATTTCCTTTCCACTGGTCCGCGACTTTCCTCCCGCCCCCTTCGTTGAGAATCAATACTCCTCTTCCCTGGTTATCCCACAGGATTTCGCTTTCGGAGGTAGAATTAACCCTTGGCAAGATATTACAGCATTCAATTACTCTTCACTGCACTCGCACTGTCATGGATGTTTCATTTGTTTAAGGATTGGATTAGATTTATTTCCTCTCATGTGCGAGCCATTGGCTGTACGCACTACATAATACGAGGTGGTATCAAAAAGTTTTGCCTGTTCAGGTATAATTTGTTTAATAATGGAAAGATTGAAACAATGAACATACATATAGTTTGCCTGTAGTGTCCTCTACTCAGAGTTACCCTTACACATAGTGCCAGCGTTTTATCCAGCCCTCGAAACCAGTTTGGAAACATTCCACAGAACACTCCCTGCCCCACCGTTCAGAGCTGTTTTAACCTCCTGTAGGTCATCGAATCTCATGCCACGAAGCACAGACTTAGCTCAGACTTTATGGTATCCCAAACTCTCGATCATTGCATGTGCTGACCCATAGGACATGTGCACTGCATCAGAAATTTCCTGGATGGTGATGCGTCCATCCTCTGAGGCGGTTGTCGTCGGTCAACGACGTTGATGGCCTGCCACTCTTTGTAATGTCCACACTTTCGGTTTCTCCCACTTTGAACTTAACTACTTAAGTCTGAGCTAAGTCTGTGCTTCGTGGCATGAGATTCGATGACCTACAGGAGGTTAAAACAGCTCTGAACGGTGGGGCAGGGAGTGTTCTGTGGAATGTTTCCAAACTGGTTTCGAGGGCTGGATAAAACGCTGGCACTATGTGTAAGGGTAACTCTGAGTAGAGGACACTACAGGCAAACTATATGTATGTTCATTGTTTCAATCTTTCCATTATTAAACAAATTATACCTCAACAGGCAAAACTTTTTGATACCCCCTCATATTTGAATTTTGACTTCTACAATATCTTGTTACAATATTTTTTTTCTTTTATGCTGTCTCTTAGTGTGTCCCCTATGTACACATTCTTACTAGTGTTGCCCACGGGACGAGACGGGACAGGCCTTTAAAAATTCGAGACGAGACGAGATTGACCATGTGTCATAAGACAAACGAATATTTTCGAGACGAGACAGCATTTCCACGAGACGAGACAGGCCAAAGTCTCGTCTCGTGGGCAACACTAATTCTTACCCTCCCCCAACAGTTCATTCACTCCACTCCTTCTTCTTCGCGTCTTTCTTCCTTCTTCCTCGCCTCTTTTCCTTCACTTTCACCAAAAACGCTCCCACTTTTTCCAACGTTTACACACTTGCTGCACTCAGTTCCACAACTATGACAGCTTTGCACCCACCACCAGTTGTGCATTTACTCGTATTTCAGTATCGTCGGAATGGGCACTGCTACTACAAAAAAACCTCCGGCTGAACAAGAGAGAGTGAATTTCTCTCCATGTTGCAAGTGGAAGCAGTTTTTTTAACTTGATTATTAAGCTAGACACGATGTTTGAAAACTATGATGAATAAGTATTTACAGAATCCCACGTATTCCTTATGGGAAATCAACTTGAACTTCAAGTTTACGGCTAATCAAATGGAAGGTTCGACCTTTCCTACCACTACATTGTTGGATGTTTGATATTCCCGACAGAGCAAATACAATAATGCTCCCATAAGCGTAATGCATTTCTCCTTGCCTCCTACGGCCGCCCTGGCAGTGTTGCCAAACCTGATGCGCATAAAAGAGCTAAATTTTACCTTAAATGTAGCTAAGGTTGCCTTTCAAGGAGCTAGATTTAGGAAGGCTGTATGAAGTGCCTCGTAGGGTAATTTTAGGTATCAAAAAAGGGGGGTTCTGCAATTACCGTTAACTTTAAAGTGATGACAATTTTTTCTTAGTTTTCACCGTCTAGATCTGGCGTCATCACCCATCTCAATAATCGACCGATGGTCGTATGAAATAGGAAATAAAGGTTTCCAGGATAACAATATTACGTCATCTTCATGTCAGCCACGGCACTATAAAAAATAGCTGGGGAGGTAAGAGGAGATGGGCGACGCAGCCAATATAACAAAATGTATATTCATGGCAAAAGTTGGTGTACGTGGGCCGGAGGGACATTAAGCGAAAGTAAGGTGACGGATTTGCTATAAGCAAATAAAAAATAACGGATTTTTGGAGAAATCAAAATTTGAACGTTTTTTCCACAATTACGTTCCTTACTTGATGAAAAACCAGAAAAGCCTTCATCCCTGGTGGAATTGTTAGTATTGCACGCTACGACGTCACTCAAAAGTAGTGTTGGGCGATATATCGTCCACTCGATATATCGACGATATCAAAAAACTATCGTCCAGGCGATATCAACTAGACGATATATCGTCACAAAATTATGGCGATATATCGTCACTATATTATGGCAATATATCGTTACGATATTTTGACGATATATATCGTGTAGGCGATATATCGTCACCATATTTTGGCTATATATATCGTGTAGGCGATATATCGTCACTATATTTGGCGATATATATCGTGTAGGCGATTATATCGTCACTATATTTGGCGATATATATCGTGTAGGCGATATATCGTCAATATATTATAGCGATATATATCGTGTAGCCGATATATCGTCACGATATTTTGGCCATATATATCGTGTAGGCGATATATCGTCACCATATTTTGGCTATATATATCGTGTAGGCGATATATCGTCAATATATTTGGCGATATATATCGTGTCAGCGATATATCGTCACGATATTTGGTGATATATATCGTGGAGATGATATATCGCCGATATCACGATACGGAAAAAATATCGTATCGTCTGTGACGATATTTTCTTGGCGATATATCACGATATCAAATTACCGATATCGGCCATCCCTAATTAGTCGAGGGCCTCTTCGTCGTCGCCTTGTAATCAAGGGGTCCCGGGTTCGATACCCGGTGGAGGCGCATAGTGGTTCGGATCCCACTTTAAACTCTAGGTCCAGTCCCGATTAGCCTTACTGTGCATAAAGTGGACTTAAAACACCATTTCCATTTGCTTTACCAGAGGGTGTACGGCGTATACCGCCTACCCTCTCCGCACCTCTCGCTGAGCTTGGAATTAAAGGATTATTTCGACTCGGAGAGAGAAAAAAAGCCGTTGCATCATTGCTTTGCCCACTTCGGTAAGCATGGTAGGAGAACGGCTGTCACCACCTGCCCTGACGTAATGCCGAATGCTAGGAAGAACTATTTCGTAATCTTCAGGTGCGCGTATTATCGCGCAACGTTGGGGAGAAGGGGGAGGCGCTGATCGTCCTTGCCCTTGGCACATATCGACGCGAGGAATCCAGGAACTGTTAAAATTGATTGCATGCTGTCTTTGTGACAGCTAATCACAGGGTTTCCATAAATACAGTGTTGCAAACTCAGCTGCCTTACTTACTTTAGGAATTAGTGCTCTGATTTCGCTCTAAATGTCTATTTTATCCCTGTGATCTGATTCGTAGGGTCTCAGGACAATAGTTTGTTGCGGGGGACAACAGCTACAGTCTGTAACAAAGTAACTGCACAACTTAACACAATGGAACGCAAACTGTGTTTTAGGTGATATGTAGACAATTGAGGGGTCTAGTGAGAGAGGGAGCTATGCCACAAATCTTGATTTTTTTTTTTTTTTTTTTGCCATTGCAGTCTTCTCCTACCATCTGTCATCTATCATGTGAACTAGAACCATGTGGCATAGCTCCCGCTTGTTCTGCAGCCGATTTTCTGAGTTCTTGAATACGTCCTCATCAGCATTTTGAGTGAGAGAAGGAGCTATGCCACTTAGTGATGATGTCTGCAATAGGAGTGGCAGAGGTTGTGTTGCAGTAACCGGTGCTAGATTTAATATCAGCCCTGAAGTTAAAAGATATCATGGCAATAATGCCTTATATTCCTCCAGTTCTTCATGCTGTTTACCAAAAACTAAAATCCACAGAAACAATGGACAGTGAAGATGCTCTAGAAGACATATGAAGTTGTCTTTATGTAGATCATATGTAACCCTGTGAACATGATTTACTTTCAGGCAAAAGTATTTAAGCCTTGTTCAAAGTCTTTGACGTGCTAGATTGATTTTTCCACATGGGTATACTACAACAATGTACCATACATGCTCATAATAAATGGTATTTATATTGAAATTCATATTTTTCCTTTTCAATAATTTACCCTTTTTTATACAAATTATGACTCAACGCAATGCTTTAGAAAACTCAATTTATTTCCATTTCTTGTCAAAGTGGCATAGCTCCCTCTCTCACAAGACCCCTCAATTATACCGCTCATATTTTAATTTTACTTTAGATTAATCCTGGACCTTGTTTTATATGTTTATAAGTCTGTTAATAATTAAAGCCTGGATATTGACCTTTAGTCATTTCATTGTTTTATTATTTTCAGTAAAATAATCATTACATGTTGATTTTGAACAAGCTGACATTATTAATAAATCGCATTTCAACCATAATTTTTGCTATAGCAAAACTCAATGTATCTGCTCAAACTATTAGTGAAAACTATAGAGTGAAATCCATTACACAGATTTTCCACCCACTATTCACATGATTTCCACCAGTAAACACGGCTGCACGTCAGGAACAGGCGACAGCCATTTGCACAAAGACGTCAGAGACGCCTGTTGGGAGAGAGTGGAATGAAAGACAGCAGTGCAAAATAACAAAAAAGAATCAAGATGCATCAAGCCCAACCCCATTTGTATTCACGGCATGTTGTAATGTGCAGGCTTTACCGTTTATAAATCCCATATCCCACTGCTTTTCGAAATGCAGTTTCATTAAAGTAATCAAATACTGTACCAAATAATCCAAAACATGAAGAAGAGGTTGCCATTGTTTTGCACATTGTTACAATGGCAATTTAAATATATTTCAATATTCCCCCTCACTTTTAGCGGCACTGCAGTTATTTTTGTTACAGACTGTACATTGTACGTGAATTCCACAGCAAAGATATTAACGACTAGTGAAATGACCCTCAGTATTACAATTAATAAAAGTTCATACTTAAATATTTACATAAACATTAAGCACACATAAATATATATATATATACCTAAAGTTTCAGATACAGTACTGACAGGGAGAAATCGCCCAACGGGGTGGGGAATTAATTAAATGTGCGTATGATCAATACTTTGTCCTAATGTGTAGTACTTAGCTATTAAAAATTCGATTTATGCAAGTGAAGGATATTTCCATAGCGTTTTTTTGCGTGTGATCAAGGATTGGATTTAGTGTTTGACTGACTTGAACTTTTACTGTTGGGTCAATCGGATAAAGAAAGAAAGGAAGACAGAAAAGCACTGAAAAAGGGTAATTCAAGCTATGTAATGTTAAAGAGTATTAACAATTTAGTTTATAGTAAAAAGGAAAGTGTAGTGAAATATCTAAAAATGAAAATAAACTAACCACAACGCTCCGTTGCATTTCTGATGAAACGGGAAGGGTCCAGATATTCACGAACCGGAACGACGTTCCGGTGCGCTCCGATCCATTTACAGTCTTGATCCTAACCCCCCGAAATACTAAAATACTGAAATTAAATATTCAGATTTATTTCCGCCCAACTTATTGGAATGGTAATTAGGAACTTTAATTTTCGTCAACTGGATCTAACATCCTTTTAGTTATTAAATAAACATTCAAATTTTTACTTTCTTGGTATTAACGTCCTTGCAGGGCAGTTGATTTTATACACATTTTGGCGATCTTAACTATAATGAACACGTAATGAACACGTACTACTGTTGTATCTCTATTCTTATACCATCTTTTTACGTATTCATGTAAACAGGGCCTGGGGCATAACATATTCGTGGGACCTTTGTTACTAACCTTCCCCCCCCCACACACACTTTACCTCCGCACTCGAGGTTCGGTGCAATTCGTACTCGGCTCTGATTTGTCTAGGGGTATCTTTCTTTGTACGACAATGCACGTGGGTTGCTACAAGTCAACATAATTATATAATTCACTACAAGAGACAACGGATAACCTTTGCGAAATCTTATTGCTATAGAGGGATAAATTACCTTGTCCAGCATTTGTGAAATTATAAACGGAAATTTTGGATATTTTCTGTAGTTTAATTAACGTAAAATTTGAAGTATATACAAGTCGTATCCGAACGTTTATTTCTCTAATTATTTATCGGGCCAAAACTCTAATTTTGATGTTGGAATCTCTATTGTTTGTACCTGGATGCTTTACATTTCATGAATTACATCTGAAGTACGCTTGTCACAAGGTAGACTCGCGTTACTCCAAGAAACGTCTTAACAGGCGCGAGGTCGCCCGACGTGTACATTTCTCAACGTCCACGGTGACAAGGCACTAGGCTGCCCGGCGCACCGTAATTACTTCAAAATAACATCCAGTACAACTACCTTTTTACCTGTACACTGGACACCAAGGCACTAGCTTGCCCGGCAATCCAATCTCTTACAGCATCCGTTTCGGGAGACCTGTCCTCCGGTCCTAGCTAACCGAAGCAAAAACAGCCTCTCCCTTCCAAGTCTCAGTTCCAACAGCCGACCTCCCCTACTCTCATCTGGGAGTTTATATACGTTTTGTTGGCGTCTGTTGCCAACGGCCTTCTTTCAAAATTTTTAATCTTTAACAGCTAAACTGTCCGCCTTTCTTTTGAACGTTCGAAACACGAAGCAAGAACAGAGAGCTACATGGTATTTATACATGGAATAATACGAACCTAAAAATGCATAATAAATTGATTTACACTAATCACACATATATATGTTTATACACTTGATTACCCAATTAATTAACATATTAATAAATATTTCAATAAGAGAAAAAAAACACTGTTGCCCTGACTCGGGGGCAGGGTAACAGATTCCCCCTCCCCAGCGTTACAATTCAATCTGAAATTTAAATTTGGTCTGTGTGAATTGTCTTAAAAGTCACTGAAAAAAGTTAAGCACTGTATCTGAAAAAGAAAAAAAAGTTCACTGAAAAAGTTATTTTAACTACACGTCAAAACCGTCTCTCTGAAAAAGAAGAGTCTCGATTTCACTGCACTAAATATCCTATTTCCACACTGTTTCTTCCTCAGGAATCCTGGAACCTCCTGGACATCTGGGCCATCTGGTCATCAGGACTGCTCTCAGGTGCAGACGTATTCAGCTCCTCCACCTTCCAAAGAACATGTCCGGCTCCCGCTCTAGGGTCGACTCAGCCTCCTCCTCGGTCCATCCGAAGAACCCCCGGCTCCTCAGTCCCCTAGTCCTTGTGTCTGGGACTTCTGCAGTACTCGGTTCGACTCCTGACGAATTTCAGCTTCAAATGCTTTCAAGAGTTCTATCGTTCGATCACACGACCCGATTTTAAAATGGCTTTCCCATTTTTTTCATCTATAAGGAAACTTTCCTTTCCTTCTTCGGGCATCGAACTGCCATCCTTCAGCATTCTCTTAGCGATGAATATCTCATGTCTTCATGTTCACAATTGTCACCACCCTTTATCGGCAAAAGGTTGACATAACATAAAATACAACAGTCCGTAATTTAAATCTTATATTCACATGAAATAAATTTACCAGAACTCAAATGTGTAGCGACAATAAATCAGGAACTTAATTACTACTGTACAAACTAGAAGTCGGTCACTCGGCTTCCCTTCCATCAATTTTCACATCCCTTCTACCCCCTCCCCTTGAGATGGATTCTCAGGGTAGAATTTAGGGACGAGTGCTTTCCCTCACACTTATCAAATTTCTTCTCGGAATGACCTTCAGCTGGTCAACGTTAGCCAGAACTCTCTTCCCCACACCTTCCTTTTCCAAAACAACATTATTTGGAGTAGTGAAATTCAGAATTCTGTAGATCCCTTTGAATTTCGGGAAAATGCATGCAGTTTGCTTATTAAAAGCAGATGAAATTCTATGCTCTTGAACCAGTACATCGATCTCCGACACGAAGATTAACCCTTCTTCTGCCCTTATTGTAGGCCCTTGACGCCTTTTGCCTCGTCTTTTCCTCTTTCTCTTTTGCAAATTCGAAAGCCGCGCCCATTCTTTCCTTTAACTGCATGACGTAATCAATCTGTCTCTCCGCCGTGACGTCCTCCCCGGTTCCATCTTCCCTCTGAAGCTCCATTTTCCGAGTGTCATGCGGCGTGTACAAATCACGTCCAAAGAACAAGAATGACGGCTTCAATCCAGTCATCGAATTCGTTGCATTATTAATGGCAAAACTTATCGCGTCCAAGTTTTCAGCCCACGACGAGTGTTCCTTGTAGAACTTCCCAAGTGCTTGCTTGATTATCTTAATCGCTGCTTCTGATTTGTTTCCCTTCGGTCTATATGGCGTAATATAGACAGGCTTGCAATTCACAGAACGCAACGTTTGTGAATACAGTTTGCTTCGAAATACACTCTGGTTGTCACTGACAACGTATTTCGGGAATCCTGATTGAAAACAGTACTTCAAGAATGATTGCGAGATCGTCCTCGCCGTTGTAGTTCTAAGCGGTGTCAAAATAATGTGCCTTGAGAACTCATCTTGAATGACTAAACAGTACTTGTATCTCCCCTTCGTACTTGTAGGCAGTGGTCCAAAAATGTCCAGAAACACTTTGTATCCAGGCGCAGTAGATTTTCTCGAGTTCATAAATCCCATCTTTCTGCTGTTGTCAGGATTATACTGAAGACAAGTGATACAACTTTTGCAATAGTTACTGACATCTTTGACTACTCCGTCCCAAGTATAATTCTCTAGGACCTTAAACAATGTCTTTCCATGTCCTAAGTGCGCAGATAATAAATCATCATGCGAAGATTTAAGTACTTCACTCTTCAACTTCTCTGGTACCCACAGCTTCAATCTGGAGCTAAACGGTGGATAAAGTCCAGTGTTTTCGTCAACGAAACGGTAAAGCAGTCCATCATCGTCGAGACAGGAATGTTGCAGATAAAAGTCAAATTTTCTCTTCTCTCGAGCATCCTTTATTTCAACTTCTTCTCCATTTAAACATCCAATTAATTTCGACAAATAAGGATCACTCTTTTGTTCTCCTTTCCACATTTCTTTTTCGTTAAGATCTACGGGCGGCGAAGTTTCTTTCTGTCCGTCCGTCTGTCTTCCGTTTACAGTGTTGCCAGCTGCATCTGTAAACATCGCTTCCGTTTTCCTTTTATGCTTCCGGTCGAATTTCTTCTTTTGCTCAGAAAGTGGCCTAGGTTTCGCTCGGTACGGCTTCTCGTTATTCACATCCAAACGAACCTCGTAATCCTTTGCTAATCCCGGTTTATCTTGAAAAACATCAATATGCCTTCTCAGTATGGCAATCAATTTCGGCTTGTTTTCCTCTGAGATATCGGTACCCTCCATCAGCATGGCAATCCTTCTATCTTCTTCAACCCACTCCTCTTTGATGTCGCTGCTACGTGTCTCCGCTCCGCAAGCAGAAACGTTCTCTCGGACTCCTTCGACTCCATCCGTAGTCGAACCCAGTCCCCTAGAACCGACAGCATCAACGCTGTCACGTGTCGTCGGCGAATCAAAAGGCACGATTTTCGAAAGATCAGGCTCAATTGCCCACCCGTTACGATGAATCATGGGTATAAGTCCCAGCTTAGCCATGAATGTCCTTCCCATTAACATTTCATGATTAGCATTAGATAACACAAATATCTGATCCCGAGACTTGTGTCCGTGAAACTTAATATTCACGTAAGCGCTCCCCAAAGATTCCACATTTCCTTCCGCAAGTATTACTTTAGTTTTGCAACCCTTCAATTTTACTCCATTTGTCTTCATTTTCTCGAAGACCTCCAAAGACACAAAGTTATTGGACGACGCCGTATCAATACATGCGTGTACTTCCACGTTAGCCACGTTGCATAAAACGATAGGTTCCCTAACATCTTTTACATTTACATTGTGAGGCGAAAATTTTTCCTTCTGTGTAAAATTTGCAATTTCCACGCCACGAACTTGACAAATTCGTGGCGACTCTACGCGTTTTTTGTTATTACTTCCTTCCCACGTTCATTAATCTTGTTTTCCCTACGGTGATTTGAAGCTCTGCAACCTTTCTGTCCACAAGTGTAGCATAATTTATTTCTATGGCAATCTTCCTTCGAAAAGCGGTTCTGTTTGTTTTCATCCCTCACCGCAAGCCGCGAGGGTGGAGGGCGTGAAACCACATGTTCAGCCCTCAAGCGCTCGACTTTCGGGCGGTCAAAACCAATGCTCACAGGGTCCAAGAAAATATCAGATTTCTTTCTTTCCACCTCCTCTTTGCATTCCTGGTTAAATGACTTTTTCAACGACCAGCTGTAAATTTCGTCTTCAGAAACGAAAGACTTGAATCTCTGCCTTTCCAAAAACTCCGCTTGTAGTTCTAGCGCGTACTCGCTCATTTCTCTCATAGAAGTGAATGTTTTGTTGTACAAATAATCCCTAAATACCGGATTGCAGTGCGATTTCACAAAGTCAATTCTCTCCTGTGCAGAAGCCGAATTCCTTATCCTGCTAAAATGCCTGTCAACTTTGCGAACGTATTCCGCCAATCCCTCGTTAGCAAGTTGAAACCTCTGAGACAAAAATAACTCTGCTTCTCTCTGATAATCCAATCCATGAAAAGCCTGCAAGAATTTATGCCTGAATTGTGAAAAATCACCGAACGGTTCCGTGAACAAAAACCACTCCCTCGCTTCATTTCGCAACGAAAGAGGAATAAACAGCTTCAGAAGATCATTTTCAGAAATTTTCAGCGTTCTCGCGTAATCTTCAATCCTATCCAGATACGAAAAAGCATCTTCCTTCCCTACATTTCCCTCGAATGTCGGAAGCGGCAAACGAATTTCCTCCATTGTCACTCTTGGCACGCACCTCTGTTCCTCAACAACAGAAAGTTCTGACGCGGTCGGGCTGGACCTGCTCGAGTTACCAAGCGACATTCTTGTAACTTCCCCTTTTCTGTTTCGCAAGATCATCGGTTCGATCCTCGTCCGTTTCTCTCCTCAACTTTCAAGCAAAAATCTCGTTCAATATCCTGCGACAAGACCTCAAATAACTAAGTTCAATCGCGGACAGAGCCCCCAAATAAATATGTTACTAGCCTGCCCCCCCCCCCCAAACACTTTACCTCCGCACTCGAGGTTCGGTGCAATTCGTACTCGGCTCTGATTTGTCTAGGGGTATCTTTCTTTGTACGACAATGCACGTGGGTTGCTACAAGTCAACATAATTATATAATTCACTACAAGAGACAACGGATAACCTTTGCGAAATCTTATTGCTATAGAGGGATAAATTACCTTGTCCAGCATTTGTGAAATTATAAACGGAAATTTTGGATATTTTCTATAGTTTAATTAACGTAAAATTTGAAGTATATACAAGTCGTATCCGAACGTTTATTTCTCTAATTATTTATCGGGCCAAAACTCTAATTTTGATGTTGGAATCTCTATTGTTTGTACCTGGATGCTTTACATTTCATGAATTACATCTGAAGTACGCTTGTCACAAGGTAGACTCGCGTTACTCCAAGAAACGTCTTAACAGGCGCGAGGTCGCCCGACGTGTACATTTCTCAACGTCCACGGTGACAAGGCACTAGGCTGCCCGGCGCACCGTAATTACTTCAAAATAACATCCAGTACAACTACCTTTTTACCTGTACACTGGACACCAAGGCACTAGCTTGCCCGGCAATCCAATCTCTTACAGCATCCGTTTCGGGAGACCTGTCCTCCGGTCCTAGCTAACCGAAGCAAAAACAGCCTCTCCCTTCCAAGTCTCAGTTCCAACAGCCGACCTCCCCTACTCTCATCTGGGAGTTTATATACGTTTTGTTGGCGTCTGTTGCCAACGGCCTTCTTTCAAAATTTTTAATCTTTAACAGCTAAACTGTCCGCCTTTCTTTTGAACGTTCGAAACACGAAGCAAGAACAGAGAGCTACATGGTATTTATACATGGAATAATACGAACCTAAAAATGCATAATAAATTGATTTACACTAATCACACATATATATGTTTATACACTTGATTACCCAATTAATTAACATATTAATAAATATTTCAATAAGAGAAAAAAAACACTGTTGCCCTGACTCGGGGGCAGGGTAACAGATTCCCCCTCCCCAGCGTTACAATTAATTGGGTGGGAAATAACTTTTTGATTTATTTTCTGCTCATGATGTTAATTCAACTGCGTATTGGAGAGAGCAGGGGCGGCTTACAGATCAGACGACCGGAGCAACTGCCCGGGGCGCTGCCCTCGGGGATGCCAAACCAGTTAGTTTCCCTTGAGTAACGTCAGAAACCTATTTCTGATTACATAAGCAAGGCATAGCTATTTGTTTTAAATGAGAGATAGATTACAACTGCATAATATAATAAGTAATTATATTGCAAAATCATAGTAACATAATATCCTGAGTGTGTTGCAAAATCTAGCAATTAAAGCTAAGAAGTTACTGTTATTTTGATGTCATTATGTACACTGGCATACGCAGAGGGGACTGATGGAGCTACAGCCCCCTCTGAAATTTTAAGAAAATCCAAATTTTCAAATAAAAACACTGAAGAACTCTGGAAAACAGAAGGATAAATGCAAATCCATTCAAAATGACCCCAAATTGCTATTTTTGAGAATGGAAATTTCTAAATGTACGAAATAACTTGTTGTGTAGGCCGCTCCTATAGAAAGCAGCCAGTGACTCCAACTTTTGAAAAACCTTAGATTCTATAAGTTAAAAAAAAATTCACAAATCTTCCCTTCCATGTATCATGATATATAATAATAATAATGATAATAACAACAATAATAATAAACAATATACACGATAAATTATTGGGTGCGCTCTGACCCCACGAGCCCATATAAGTTGGCGCTACGGTATAGTCCTATCCAGTATCCACGTATAAAATTCCAGCCCCTCCACAAAGATACTCCTGCATAGCTACGCCAATGATTATGTAGGTAGTAAATAAAATGTATGTACAAGAAACGTGTACTAACGTGTAATAACTATAACTAACTAAATCTCTAGCCTTCTTAAACCCGAAGGTTCATGGCTGCAGCAACAAAGGCCTTCCATCTGTCCCTATTCTGAGCAAGATCTACATACTCTTTTCCATCCTTACCGATTTCCTTTAGGTCCATGTCAACGTTGTCCGTCCATCTCAACGTTGTCCGTCCATCCTCGTCTTGGCCTTCCTACAGGTCTCTTACCATCAGGTTTCCCAACAAGAATCCTGTAAACTCATCTTTCCTCTCCCATTCGTGCCACATGGCCTGCCCACCTAAGTCTTCTTGATTTAATCATTCTAATAATATCTGGACATGAATACAAATTATGTAGTTCTAAATTATGTAACCTTCTCCACTCATCTGTCTCCTCATCCCTTTTAGGTCCAAAGATTTTCCTAAGGATCTTATTTTCAAATACTCTCAATTTATGTTCCTCTTTCAATGTAAGGGACCAAGTTTCGCATCTATATAATAATACAGGCAAAATTACTGTTTTGTATATTTTAACTTTTAGTTTCTTAAGTATTAAACGAGAAGACAAAAGTTTATGAAGAGAAAAATAACACACATTTCCTGAATTAAGTTTAGTGTTTAGTGTTGCCCACAAGACGAGACATTGGCCTGTCTCGTCTCGTGGAGTCTCGTGGAAATGCTGTCTCGTCTCGTGGAGTCTCGTGGAAATGCTGTCTCGTCTCGTGGAGTCTCGTGGAAATGCTGTCTCGTCTCGAAAATATTTGTTTGTCTTATGACACATGGTCAATCTCGTCTCGTCTCGAATTTTTAAAAGCCTGTCCCGTCTCGTCCCGTGGGCAACACTAATTAAGTTTATTTTATTTCCTCTTTAATATCATTTTCATTTGTTAATATTACTCCTAACTACTTGAATTTGGAAACTGGTTCAAACGAGTTATCAATAATTAGATTTTGATTATTACCTAACACTTGGTTTCTGCCTTTAAGCATATATTTAGTTTTCTCTTTGCTAACTTCCAAACCTATCTCTTTAGCTGCTTTGAAAAATATTTTAGCATTATTCTTAACCTAATTGTATTTATATCATCCCCTAATAAGTCTACATCATCTGCATATACTAACAACTGAGTCACACCGTTTAATTTTAGTCCTTCGTTAGTTTCTTTTACCTTCCTAACAGCATATTCTAAGGCAAAATTAAAGAGCAATGGAGATAATGCATCTCCTTGTTTTAACCGATCATGAATTGTAAATTTGTCAGACACATTAATACCTGTAACTATAACACTCAAAGTATATTTAAAACATGACTTATTATTTTTCGTAATTAAAATTGTAAATAGGCGTGTGTAACACGACCTTGGGACAGAGCCGGACGCTCCATTCTGCCGTGCATCTAATGTTATTTTAAGCTTCCGGCATATACTTATCGAATGTGCCGATTTCAATGTCCTCAGACAAAGTGTTAACCTTCCTAACTGTTTACCGTCCATGTTTGGAGATGACAGTATTTTAACCAATCGTTTTAGCTTTTTGAGAAGTTCGGTTGTTTTGCACTGTCTCTGAGGAAGTCTTCAGTCTCTCAAACCTTTAACGTGTTGTATGTCACGTGAAGGCTCCTTTACAACTCTGCACTTTTATCCATTCTCAAGGGGCTATTTTACACCCCTTTTTCAACTCTGAGGTAAGAATTTTAGATAAGGGGATGTTTGAAGGGTGCAAAAATGACCATATGTGCCGATGCATCCAATAATTTCAACTCATTCATTCAATCCTTTGTTCTTCTCATAACTGGAAAGACAGGCCTACCTAAAGGGTGTTCCGTATAGGACGCAGATTTTGAATCGAGTGCTATTGTTTTGTTTCGAGGTTAGCAGACCTGTTTTTACCAATGTTGGTATCTGTTGTCATGCCGATTAATGTAGCCTCAATTGTTTTGACTCGTTTGTTGTGGTTTCCTTCCGAAAATCCTCGAATAATCCAGGAGCGTGAAATCCATCCATCTGCTGAGAACGACTGTGTGGTGTGGGTTTTGGCACGTGGAGTGTGATCTTACACCCTGTGATTTCTTCTTATGGGGGTTTGTGAAATCACAGGTGTACGCCAAGAAACCACGAACCCTTTTGGAACTGAAGGCGGAAATCATACGGGTGATTGGAGGCATCGGGACAGACATCTGCGAAAGGGTTATCAATAATTTTGTGGAGCGTATAAATGCATGCAGACTCAATAAGGGTGGACATATCCCTGACATTGTCTTTCATACGTGGAGATGTTACTGCTTACATATATGTGAAATATAACTATTTTCATGATATTTTCCCTATTTTTATTTCATTTTCTAATTGGGCGTCCTATACGGAACACCCTATAGAATCTCAAGTTTACAATACTTGATTACATCATGATATTACACTCATTGTCGAAAAGATTGTGTTTGGACTCTCAGTGAGCATAATCCTTTGTAGACCTTGGGACGAGCCAATTCATGTGTGTTTGTGATTGTCCTTTTATCGGTTTCATCACCATTCATCTTCATCTTCGTCATTAGTCAAAAGTGGTAGAAAAATAGGTAAAATAGATAAAATATTTCAATGAACTAGTGAGGAGGTACGAGATTTCTGAGGATTTAATTGGAGATTCAACTTACGAACCACACAAGTTCTGTAAGACAATTTGGAAGAAGCAGTGTGCAATGAGCCCCATCATTGGATTTTCAACATGTTATTGAAAACGTTGAAAGATTGCTCGGAGCACATCGCGCTACGACGCCAGGAGTCCCGGGTTCGAATCCTGGCCTGACCATGGATGTTTGTGAGTGTCCATTCATTAATTCCATCATATCATAACTCATCCCAATCTTCGCAAATTAGCCAAAAGTGGCACAAGAAGCGAAGTAAAATAAAGCAAATCAATCGATATAAGAAAGTGTATTGTGAAAAAATTGATGAAATAAAGGTAATTTGTTTGGACATTTTCTTACATTTTTAAGGAGTGGGTAAGTTTTTCGGTGATTTTTTTTCAAAAATCATTTTGATCACTTTTATTAGTTTGTTAGAAGTCAGTGCTATTTCTTTTCGTTATATGTTGAGATTTGTTCTATTATTGAATATTTCTGCTTGTTGATACTTGTCTACAAGCAAACATTTCCAGGAAACAAAGCAGCCCCTATTTTTTCAAGTGTTGCGAGGTGAAGATTTTCCTCTAGCTGCCTGTGAATTAAAACCAGGAGACACTGCTTGCTTTCAATATGCTCCAATTGTTTCATAGCTTCTACACGGCTTTACAAGCACACAATAGAAAATCGCTATTATTTGTGAATCTCAAGTGTGTATTGTTTCTTAAATTCAGATTTGTAGTGAAAAGCTTCTGCAATTTGTGTTTTCAACAAAAATAGAGTTCTTTTTTTTAAAATAAAGATTTTAAAATACACACGCGTATTTGTTGGATCTGCAATAATTACACGGGGTATCCAGGGGTCATTACCCCCCTTGCCGAACAAGTTGATCTAAATTTGAACATTTTACACTGTCATCCATTATATTGCTATTTAAAATTTACTTATTACCTGTTAAGGAACTAATAATAAGGAAATGTCAATAAATTTTTGGTAATTTTAAAATTATTTTGTGTCATTTGTTTTACTATAGGCCTATATGTTTTTAGGTCATTAAATGCTTTTCCCTAGTAATGAGATTTCTGTGAAGAAATAGTAGACATCGTGAAACAGTATATCAATACTTCAATAGGAAGAAAAGAAATATTTTCATTCAAAATTTCTTTCGTGTCTTTATGATAGCTTTTCACCAGCAGATAACACTGCTTTCGTCTGATGTAATGGATGGCAACACTGAATGATAATTCGACGTTAGGCCCCACATTTATTATTATATTTAGCCACGCCCACTACTCCCTCAATAGCCCTCATAAAGCCCTAGACGGACGTTTCGGTTTCCACGCTGTCTGTCGTCTAGATGGGCGTGTCTTACAGCCGCTCGTTGCTGATTGGTCGATGCCCGAGCTTGATTGTCAGCTCCTCCAGGAAACCCGGGTCGCAATAGTTTCCCAGAAAAGCCTCGGTGAGCGAACACCTCAGTCCATGGACCAACTCTTCCCCCAAACCCTATGTTTTTTCTTCTTCCCCTCATGTTTCAACCACCAGAGGGTAAATTCTAGCTTCGATACAAGTCCCTACTAGCTTTTACATCTTTTATTGCTTCCCGGAAACACTTTGGTATTTCTTTTTTTACTTTTTTTCAAATTTTTCTTTTCACTTCTGTCCTTGCCTAAAGACAGTCTCGAGGGATACGTTTTTTTTTCCGAGTAGAGATTTTTGAAGTGTAATATAATCGTCTCGAGGTCACCTGTTAAAGAATTTCTCCCGACGCTTTTCCAAAAAGAACTTCAAGAACTGCTTCCACCTGTTAGCGGGCCTTCCGAGAATGCATTTTCCCGAAAATGTCGGCCGTGGTACCCTACTGAGAATGCAGGAGTCCCTGGTTCGAATCCAGGATGAAAACTTGACTGTCAGTTTCTTCTACGTCCCGCCAATGAAAATGTAACAGAAAATTTCGGGATTTGTAATTTCCCTTGTCGTTGTTCAGGAAGTCCATTGCTTTACCTAAGTTTCCGGGTTCGAGTCCAGGCAATGGGTGTTCACTGTGGCTGTTCCTCCGTCAACATCTCATCATTACTCATCCTTATTGTCGCGATGAGCCAAAAGTGGAAGAAAAGCTACACTAACTGACAAAAATACAACTGCAGACAGTGGCACCTTATGTGGGGTCGTGGGGTCCGAGACAACTCAATAAATTGTCTCATTTTGTTATGATATTTGTTATCGTGATTCGTGGTGGAGTGCTTATTGAAGTCAGTAAATAAAGATTTCTTTAAAGAATATGTTAGGATGCATGTTGGTGGGCATTAATATCATAATTTGGACTGGGAAGTTGAGGAAAAATCCTTTGTTTTTCCGTAGTGTCCAAAGACGAGGCCCAACATAATATATGTTCATTTTGGGTCATTGTAGGCCAGAAAAAGGTGGGTTTTATTTGTCCTTTTTTTGCCTTTTTCGGCGTTTTTTGGCTTATTGGTCCTTTTTTAGCCTTTTTAAGGTCTTAACGGCTTTTGTTTTGCAACTTCACCTTCTTTCGACTACATTTTTACTGCCCATTCTCAATTCGAATCATCATCAGTTCATCACCTCTTAAACATCCTTTCTGTAGTAAAGAAATAAAAAAAATATATAAATAAATATATTTCAACCATCCCTGAAACGAGAGAAAAACATTTTTGGACTGAAAGAAGATGCATTTCATTCATATAGTTTTTTCGCACTGTGTGTTCCATACCACCAGAATTTTGTAATTTTTTATTCATTAAATATGTAATTAAAACTGAAGTTATTAATTAATTTGGATCACATTTATACGTCTTTTTATCCGTTTTAGATCCTTTTTTTGATATTTTTAGGTCTTTTTTGGAAATTTATAGGTCTTCAACTTCCGAGCTCTAATCATAATACATGGATTTTTGAGAATTTTGTGAACTTATAATTCAATTTTTTGAGCCCGCCCAACGTTTCTGAAAAGTTGGCGCCCCTGACTACGGATATCAATTGTTTGACGAGAGCGACACGACAGACATTTTGTATGATATTTGGGAGTATATTTCTTTCTTTCTATTTTGTGTTCTTTGCGTCACTTTTTCTACATTTTTGGGTTAATCACGAAGAGGAGAATGAATAATGGAACAGGGTGCGAAATCGTTGAAGATTGGTGGGGGAGGAAGCAGTGGCAGCGATTAGGGGGGACGAGGGGGCAGTTGCCACTTTTGCCCCTGCAGTATGCTAAGCCTTATCTACGAGGGAAAGTAATGTCTTTGCCCCCCAGTTATGGCACCTTGCCCCCGCTAGTTTTGGAACTGATGATAATTATGTGATACATATTTATAATGTTATTAAATATTAAAGTAAATTACTAAATATTTAAAAATACATTAGTATTAATTACATATAAAGGAATTAATTTGATGTTTTTTATGTATTAGATATTTATAGGGACGTGAAATGTTCGTTTTAACGATAACACTAAAAAGTCGAGGAGAGCAAAATAAAGTGTTTAAAATGTATTTGGGTAAGTTAAGTAGTCAAGTTTTCCGTGTTTCGTAATCGCGAAATAACGCGAATTAAGCCATTCTTCAGAATGACACCGATTTTTACACTTTAACACGAAAAACGCCATGAAATATGCAATATAAGCTGGAAATAACACTTTCTTCTGTTCAAAGAAAACTACGTGAAACGCTGTTACATCTGTCCTTTGTAGTCTAGCTGGTGATGGTTTGATTCAAAAGAGATTATCACGCTTCATTTATTGCAGTTTGGCACAGACATGACTGACAATGTTTAACCTCGTCCTGAAATAGAATCGCTCGGGGGTGGGGATCTTCCCAGAAGGGAAATTTCGTAAGAAAGGGAAAATTCAGGGAGAACCACATGTTGTATGTGTGTACAAAAAACTGAGTTTTGAGGTCGCAGAGGGATTTTTGGGCACTGTTAGGGCAATGTGATGTGTTCAAGATTTGGATGTTATCATTCAATAAACATTTCATATTTAGTGGCTGATGCGACGTAATAGTTTTCCAAATAGAAGAAATTTGGTTATTTCCCACAAAGGTAAGCCACAATGTTTTTGTCATTAAAAATAAAGCTTGTATCAATTTTCCAGAACTAAAACAATGTGGAAATATTAAGCTTAGAAGGAACAGTAAACACGCATGTAAAAATTACACAGACCTTAAATTAATAACACTGAATTGCAGTAGAAAATAACATCGAAATTTAAGGAAAAATTAAACTAAAACTTCGGGTCCCTAGATATTTATAATTCCTTTACTAACTTAAAGATAACTAGAGTTAAAGATGTCAATAAATTACAAAAATACTTGTAATAGTTTTATTGTGCATAAGCTTCTGTTTAGTTTTTTCTTTCCATTGAAATATATCAATGATGAATATCATAGTTATATTTGTATTGCATTCTCGTTTTACTTTTACTGTGCATATATTGTTGTTAGTGTAGATCTGTTCATGATCTCTTGAAAGAAAGAGAGAGAGAGAGAAACTACTTTATGTGCGTTTTCGATATTATCGTTATAGTAAGTATATTTCAAGTCAAAACTATTTCGGTATGTCTATGTCTTGTTGATATAACAAAACCTCTCCCCCGGGATATTTTTGGTGCGGGGGAATTTTGAGGTCAAGATTGTTAGTTGGGAGGGGGGGAAATCCCCCCTGTTCCCCCCAGGATTTCGAACCCTGTGATGGAATGGGGTACACACATTGATATTTTAGCGTTAAAATAAAATGTCTGCCTGCTATTGTACAAAAGCGGGGCACAATCGTTCATTTCATTATTTGTATTTGAGTATTTAGATTATTTTTTAAAAAACGGTTGCTTCTCGGTGTTGAAAATTAACAGGCAGACAATTAAACTTTAACGATTGTAAGTTTTACGCTGACCTCCGTTGCAAGCAGTCACGGGTTCTATCCCCGTATGGAGCTTCAAACATTCTGTGTTGATCGTGAGAGCAATTGGGGAACAATACTTGGGAAGCAGTAGCTGCGGTCTTCGATTTCGAACCAGAGTGGCGATGGCATGGGACTGGGCGCGCTGGCACGCGCGCATCCAAGGAAAAGGCAATTTAGGAGAAATAATAAAATATTGTTGGGGGGGCAAGTATACCTGGATCCATTGGCGTCGCCTGAAGTTTTTGTAGGAGGGCCAGGCCAACAATAAAACTTGAATATTAGTAATAAGAAAAATAATTAGTGCGGTGGCGGTTTCACATAGATGCTGTTTAAATGATTACTCCTTTATCAATAGGGCTACCTTTAAGCCATATAATATTTATTTTTATATCATATAAATCCCGTATCAGAGCTGCAGTGATCCAGTCCGTAGGGCGCCTGACTGCCACGCGGGATTCCCGATTCCATTCCCGGGATGGGTGTTTTTGGGTAGGATTTTTTTTCCACCAGTGTACGTACCTACATGGAGGTCTATGGTTCACCGAACCTCTAGTAACGTGGTGATAATCACATCACCCAACAAGTGGCAGAGATCGTGTATGTGTGAAGCCCTACCTCAACCCCATTTGTATTCATGACATATTGTAATGTGTAGGCTTTACCGTTTATAAATCCCATATCCCACTGCTTTTCGAAATTGTTTCATTAAAGTAATCAAATACTGTACCAAATAATCCAAAACATGAAGAAGAACTTGCTTTAATTACCACGATGTCTGAATTTGCATTTTCATTTTCATAACACCATTAAGCCTTGTTTCCATGATTATGAAAAACTAAATAAGCTGACCAAGGCAGTAATTTATTTTATTGAAAATATAAACTAAAACGTAACGTTTCAACCAACTTTTGTACTTGATACAGAGTCTGATGAAGACCTTGCTAGAAGGTTGAAACGTTACGTTTTAGTTTATATTTTCAATAAAATAAATTACTGCCTTGGTCAGCTTATTTAGTTTTTCATTTTCGTAATGTTATTTCGCTTTTCTACCAGATTTTCCCAATCGCGGCGAAGAAGATGAAAGATGATTTGGTGAAATAGATCAACATCATATTCCAAAGGAAATATAACATGTAGTTTGTCAGGATTTTTGCATATTGTAACAGTTAACATTTTTTTCTGTTAGCTGTCCCGGTTTCCAATCCCCCCCAGTGGGTTCCATAATTTCCAGTGCTTAAGTTTTGCTTCTCATAATTCAATATATTTTTTTAAAGTTCCTGATAAAGTAATTTCAAATTGTTTTATTACAATAGGAACAGTGACAGCGTAATATTTTAAGTATATTTACGAAAAAATAGTATTTTTTTAAAAACAAATATCTGTTACAAAGGTATTAAAGGCTTGGAATGATATTTGTACAATTATCACTTTCGATCCTGAGAATTAAGTATTAATGTTGCAAATAATAATAAGATTTATTCAACATTTATTCTAGGAACGGGGAAGCTTTCTTTGGAATTTAGCAATATAAAAGCTGAGAAGGAACTAACGGCACCAACCTTGAGTTCAATCGCTTCTTGTACAAAATACAAAGGAAATTCTATATGATCCTCCTTACCTGCCTTCTCTTTTTGATCTCACACCGCCCTCCCTCCTCCTACGGCGACAACAGGAACTAACGTAAAAATAGGGCGAGCCGACATTGTTCCAGGAATACTTTATTTGAACACCGGGTTGGGTTTAGAAGTTGCCCAAAAAGTTCCTGAATAAATAAACATTCTTTTGTTCGGCACCAGTTTGTGCATTGTCATCTGTTTTTTCCCAGAATCTAATTTACTTTCTTTTGATATCCATTGTACACCGAAACTTCAGCAGCTGTTAATTGTACTGTAGTACCAATAAGTTATTAATATTATGCTTCTTCACGTGCACACAAATTATATGTTCTTTATCCATTATCGAGGCCCAAAGCAGTGGCTTAATCACAAATCTTTAAGACTCGCCCTGTACATATTTGATAAGCCAATTTTGGGTATTAATTTGTAATGTATATGCCTCTTTAGGAGTCGCCTGAAACGAGAAATATGGGTCAGCGGTTTGTTGAAAGTAAACATACTCCTTTTCTTATCGTTTCCGATTTCTACGTAAGCCTCATAAATGCGTAGTAGGGACGAATAAAAGCGCAGAGCCCTTCCGTGAAAAATAAAGTGTTATACCGACTGCGTAGAACTTTACAAGGAAGAGGCCGATTGACACAGAATACTCAGAAACTGCCTCCCCTTCTTTGATTGGCCGAGTTCCTTCCAGAAAAGGCTTCTGATTAACCTAGATACTTCTAGCTTGCGCATTCGGAACCCTGGCATTTTTTTATATGACTCATTTTCTTTTCGTTCGTTTCCAAAGCTACTTTATTGTTCAGATAGTCCACTAGGTCCAGCTAGCAGCCTCGAAGCGACACTAGCGCACGGAGGTAAGCCACGGTGTGTCGTGTAGACTGATGAACGTCTACGCGTAAGCAATGACAGTGTAGTTTAGAGTACTGCATTCGTACTGCACTTTTATTCGTACTCGTTTGAGTCTCCTACACTCGAGCGTATATAATGGAATATCATTTAAATCGTAGACATGTAATATATGTAAAATATCCGCTTTGGTAGTTTCAGCTCACAATCATCTATTTCATTTTCATATATCGCTGCGTATTGGTAAGACTAACCTACATTTTAACATGGCGATGACGTCTACGTTCACTTAACTTTCAATTTCACTGCGTCTCTCACTTCATGATCCATATTTAAGGGCCCAATACCATAGACAAATTACGGTTATACGTGTACTACTAGGATTCGAGTGCATACCGCTCGTTTTGCGCAGTGAAGAAGCTCTCAGTTCCGTACGCTATCTAGCGTCGTTCTTGCGAACTATTTGGCGCTCGAACGAAATCCTCTGCATGCAACACGCTAGTGTAGATTATGTAAAACACACAACTAATGTAGTTAATGTTAACGTGGCACCCAGCGTACAGTCACGGACACTTCTGGGTTGTAATAATCCTATTGACAGACAATGGGGTTGTTACAACCCAGAAGTGTCCGTGACTGTACAATAACGTAACCAAAATCGTGTTTTTCGGGTGAGGACCCAACATCGGCGTGATATAAACTTCAGTGTTTTGAAGTAACCAGTTATCTGTAACGCACTTTTTACAAGTAACAGTTACTTTTTTTTGTGAAATTCTAACCATAAAGCAAGTAACTTGATTGAAACAGATTTACTTTTTTCCAATAGAAGTAACCTTACTATTGCTAACGTTACTGTTGCTCTCACAGCTACTGCAACACTTACTTTACGACACTTATATTGTTAACTTGAAATTTTCCAATGTGGGGAACTGTTAAATTTGGCAACTGTTTCCAACTACGGTCCTCTCTGGATGCTAAGGTGAAATGATTTTCGTTGAATCGGCGTACCATCAACGCTTTATTGCAATTCGTCATTTCTAATCCCGCGCGAAGACTTCAGTGTTTTGTATGGATTGCTTCATACATTTGGAACGAAGGCGACTACTTTTTCTCCATGAACTATACCCTATATATGCCGACCTCTGTGGAGAGTGGTTAGTACAACGAACTAGTACGCCAGGGGTTCCGGATTTGAATCCCTGCCTGAGCATGGGTGTTCTTTGTGTTAATTAATTTCGTAACATCATCATCGCGAATCATCATGGCCAAATCAAGCAACCATGATCTATATATTACAATTATATAAATATATGAAGACATATATTGTACCAGAAATATAAATAAAACACATGTACGTCTTCATTAATGATTATTGATTGGGTCTAATTTGTTTACAAGAAAATGTCCAGCAAACAGTAAATGTAAAAGTAACAAGTGCCATTAATTGTAACGGTTTTATTTTGTGAAATCAATATCTTTAACTATTACTTTGTGAACCAAGTAACTGTTACTTTTGAGAAGTAACTTTCCAAACACTGATAATCTTGCAAGGTACAGTGGGATCCACTAGTATTACCCTGCAAATTGTCCATGACTATTTTCATTGATTATTCTCTTACACAGTATGCGTTTTTGAGCGATGGATTTTTATGTATGCTGGTACAGAAATTGGCAACAGCTTGTTTTGAGTTTTCTTTTAATTCTTGAAGCTCTTATTGGGTCAAATAAAGTGCACGAACATGGTGATGGACAATTTGCAAAATAATACTAGTGGATCCCACTGTACCTACTTCTCTTGAACTAATTAATACAATGCAAGTGCCATATTTGGCCATGAATCTTGACTTTCTTTCAAACATTTATAACTCATTCCCGGATGTGATCATTTCCCTGTAACTTAATCGACAAAGGAGACTCAAGTAACCAGGACCGTTGAGTCAATTAAAGTTTTTGTGTGAGGAAAAGTTGGGTTTGTGTTGGCTGGCAAAATTGAAGTTGGTTCTACATTGTGCTAACAATTGTTTCCAACTTTTGCTCAACCCTTAATAAGTTAATTCTTCAACCTATTCTCCTATTAGCACCACATTCAAAGTATCCTTAATGTTATTAAAGGAAAGCCCGTAAGCGGCAGCTTTCCCCGATTAATCTCAAATCACAAACCTTTTACATTCCGGATAGACAATCACAAACATCACTGTCTTCATTTCCGCTGTTGAAGTCACAGCACTATAATATTTCCTCAATGAAAGTTTTGCTTTAGGAATATTTCAGACCGAAGCGACAAGCGACACATGTCGCTTTGGAAACCAACCTTCAGTAACCAATGCAATCTTTCGAATCGAAGCGTCGCAAGTTGCACGTGTTGCTTGTCGCTTGCGTGTCACTTGGACTGGGACTGTTGTTCGCTTGCTTGCGGACTTTAAGGGGCCGTGTCGCTTGTCTCCTGTGGCTTCGGTATGAAAGCTCCCTTAACCTTCGAGCGCTGGCGTGTGCTGCATTTACGCTGTCTTTTTTTAAAAAAACGCGCCAGATCCCAATGCTCGGGTCCATTTGGCGAGACCGTCAGGTGTATTCTCTAGTTCAATATCAACACAACAGATGGCGGTCCTGCCGTTACTTCGGTTGTCGAGTGATCTTCACAAAATAGTTGCAAACTTGTCGTGGTGTGTCGCCACGCGACCTGTTGTTTATCAGTTTTTGTCGGCAGTAAGGAAAAAATGTAAGTATATTTTTCATGTATTTTCGTCATATATACGCACTGTAAGTTGATAAATACTTACTGCTTTGTTATTTATTTATTTGTATGATTCTTCATGATTCTTGTACGATTCTCTCTCTCTCTCTCATTTTCTTCTCTTTCTCTCTTCTGCCGGCCCCCGTGGCGGAGTGGTTAGCACATCGCGCTACGACGAAAGGGCTCCCGGGTTCGAATCCCGGCCTGGGCGTGTCCATTCATCAATTTCATCATATCATCACTCATCATCTTCTTCGCAAATTAACCAAAAGTGGCACAAAAAGCGAAGTAAAATAAAGCAAATAAAAAAATTTAAAAAATCTTTCCAATGCCCTAGAAAAGTTATTATTAATAAAACTTTTTTGTTGAAATGTATGTGTACTTGATGTTATTAATTGAATTACCAGTGATTTGCAATGTAAAAATGCAATAATATGCAAACTTGAGGGCATTGCATCACAATTTCCACTAATGGATTATTGCTATCGTAAACCTTATAAATAATCAGATACATTCGCTTGCTATGTCTGAAGAAGTAGAGTTTTTTGTTTGTTTGTTTGTTCAAAATCTCGAAAGAGACCGAGCTAAGACAGGAATTGTCGTTCTGCTCTCGTTATCCCCTCGGAACTGCGTGATCGAGAATTGTTTCGTCTCGAACCATCCCTAATGTGTAACTTCCAATGTTCCTACATTGAAATTTGAACTTGCAGTAAATGCTATCTTAAGAATCTATGTAGTCACCAGCAAATAAAAATGGGACATATAGATCCTGAAATACTCGCTTCCTTGCAAGGCGTTATGTGTGTTGCATAACTCGACGGCGGTGGTAGAAGTAGCCATTGAAAATTTGCTATTAATATCTACTTATAACTTTTTGCATGGATGCGATTTATGTGTCCATTTTTTGCTGGTGACTGTACGTATAGTAGTATCCTGCAAATAGTACCGTACAGAGAAACAGCTAGAGATTTCTTCCCTTTAACGTCTGGTGACCCTAACTTTGCACAGTCAAAGTACAGTGCAAATTCGTTCTGTCCGGTCATTCTTTAAAGCACAGGATGAGACAAGACATGCCACTTTCTGAAACAGAGTTTTCATGAAAGGACATGGACAGGATATTTATTTTTCAGCTCTGTTGAAACGATACGTCCATGGACGTCCAATGGAGAGGAAGCAAATTGTATTTTGCGGACAGTTTCACTTGTCTAGGGCAGCATGAAATCAATAGCTTCTTGATATGAATACAGAAATAGAATCTAGGGATGTGTAGATATCGTACTTTTTGCTTCCTTAGAAGCGAGATGCTTTTGATAGCAACTAGTTGGATCCTGTATATTTGACGTGTTTACTTGGTTAACGTCCAAGATCTGAAGGGAGCTGCCGCCACGAACGTGGGTGAGGATAAACAGCGGGCGAGTTGTTTTCGTCCAATCACACTCAACCTTTCAGCCAATGGGCGCAGCTGTCATTCTGCTCGTCTACTCCACGTGGAGTCTTAGTCACATGACTGCGGATACGCTGTTGCCGTACTTTGCAACTTCAATGTGGAGACCGTGGGAAGGCGGAGGGTCAAGGTGGCGTAGAGTAGATGTGGCAACACTGTGCGTTGAATGTGATTGTTGCAACTGGTGGGCGCGCTCCGTGGATTTCAAAGCCAGCCGGTCGTTAACATAGCTAGCGCGTCGACTATACAAGAGAGGGGGAGGGGGTCTATGGCTTGAAAGCAGCTCGACTGCTCATAGATATTTATGACCACTATTAAATGAAATTTCACCTGTATTAGCTTGTTCTAAGAAGTTCTAAAAATACACCTGCAGCTTAACCAAGATACAACCCCGGGAAACTCGCAAACTGAAGTGTACAGTCATTTGTTTTCTCTTCTGCTTTCTCCTCCAGTCGTATCGGCAGTATAATTCAAACTTTTTGGTTTGGGAATTTTCATGTCTGATAACATCATGATAACAGTTGAAAGGCCTTTATGCGTTCTCCTGTATGTGGTTCACTGATGGAGGTATGTTGACAATATTTTTTCTTTTTGTACAGAGGTTTGTTAATGATAAAATGAACGTTAGTGTGATTTTTACGATTCTTGTCAGACTTGGATTGGATTGGAATGATTTCTATGTATTCGTTTGAAAGATAATGTTATTGTGATAAAATTAGAGGGGTGCGAGATTAAAGGCACCAGCGGGAAAATATAGCAATATATTTTGCTGTACTCATATTTTGTACTCCAGTTACTATCAGTTGTTCTCAAACTGTGGCAGTCTGGCTGCCTTAGCCGAGACCATGGACGGAAATGCGCATGCGCCAACCGGACGCGTTCAGTGGCTAAATAGGTGTGACGGAGCTTTGGACAGGAAGCGGGTTCCTTGAAAATCGTCTGCTGTAGAAACTGCAATGAAGTTTCAACGTAGTAACATCGCAGCCAAAATACATACAGAGATGTTTACGAATTATGTAAGGGTTAGGTAAGCCAGTCATATACTATATCAATATCAGCAAACAGAACATATCAGGAAAGTATTCATATCGTCACGTTAGTAGATAAACTTGTTTGTAAACTAGTAGTTCTATTTTAGATCATTCAATTAAATTTATCTTCTTAGTAAATATTATAATTAGCACAAATTAACACAACAAGCAAACCTACACAAGCGAAAAACCACAGTTGAGTGTAGTTCGGCGAGTGCTTCTCCCTGCTTCCCCTCTCGCGTTTGGAATCGTCCTTTCCAGGTAGTTTCGTCTTCCTTGGCCGGACTGTACCCCGTGGGGTACACGATCAGCTCGGAAGAGAAATGTCGAGAATACCCATAGGCCTACGACAACATTTTTGCTGCAGGTGTGTGGAGCAGACTTCATAGCATTAACACTCAACAGGAAAATAAGGCAGATTTGTTTTGTCACTGACACTCTTATCTTTGTTTAATTTGTTTTTAAATAAAATAGTCGTTTGAAGTCTATAATATACTAAATTTGGAGCCGAATCTCCGCTTGAAAGTTTCAAGTGCACAACCACACATCAAGAAACTGTCAGGCTATGCAGGCACATCCTTCTCAGGAACTCTGAGGATTTACAAAAAAGAAAAAAAAACTCCAAAATTGTGCTTGACAGTTTGTTCACTAACTTATTTTTCTTCTTTACTTCCTTTTTTCAACGACTCGGGCAAAAATATATAAAAATACAGTTTTTTGTATACTTTTTAGCATACATGTGTTTCACATTTTTATTCTTGTAACTAATCATAAAGATTGTAAACGTTACGGTTACTCTTTTTGAAAAGTAACTCACGGTTACTCTTTTTGAAAAGTAACTCACTGTTTCTCTTTTTGAAAAGTAACCCACGGTTACTCTTTTTGAAAAGTAACTCAGTTACTCTTTTTGAAAAGTAACTCACGGTTACACTCTTTGAAAAGTAACTCACGTTTACTCTTTTTGAAAAGTAACTCACGGTTACACTCTTTGAAAGGTAACTCACGGTTACTCTTTTTGAAAAGTAACTCACTGTTACTCTTTTTGAAATGTGACTCACGGTTACTCTTTTTGAAAAGTAACTCACGGTTACTCTTTTTTAAAAGTAACTCACGGTTAATCTTTTTGAAAAGGAAACGTAGGAACACCCAATAAAATAATAAAAGTAGGATTCTAATGTTTATTTCTTTGCCATCTTACTACATAGAAAAGCCCCAATGATATTTTGCTCTATTGCAAATAAACGCCCCACCAATCACACAGCCAAAAAAATTCCCCAAAACTCACTTTTCGGAGAAAATCTATGGTGGGGTACATTAGACGTTTAGTTAGAACTAAAGGGTACAACGAGAAAGAAAATTGAGAACCGCAGGTATAACTGAATACTGAAGAAATGAAACGGTTTTCTTCTGAGTTTCAATTTTCCCAGGAATATATTGAGAAGACTTCAGTGAAGGCAGATTGAAGTCGTCATTCTCCCATCAGGAGTATCCGATAAGTAGCTAACTGTACTTCACAAGGACCGTAACTAGTAATTTGTTATCTCCTCTCGCTTCGCTTTAGCTTGTGCCCGAGTGCCTCCGTGTTGCCAGCCCCCAGATACCCATTGATTTGAGTTAATTTTTTGAAAAGTAACTCACTCTTTTTGAAAAGTAACTTACAGTTACTCTTTTTGAAAAGTAACTTACAGTTACTCTTTTTGAAAAGTAACTCACGGTTACTCTTTCTGAAAAGTAACTCACAGTTACTCTTTTTTAAAAGTGACTCACAGTTACTCTTTTTGAAAAGTAACTCAAGGTTACACTCTTTGAAAAGTAACTCACGGTTACTCTTTTTTAAAAGTAACTCACGGTTACTCTTTTTGAAAAGTAACCCACGGTTACTCTTTTTGAAAAGTAACTCAGTCACTCTTTATTAAAAGTAACTCAGTCACTCTTTATTAAAAGTAACTCAGTTACAATTACTCTTCCTGAAATGTAAATCGACCAAGTAACAAGGCATGGTCACAGCATTTCTCCAATTTGCAAGATTGGAACCTTTCCTCCTCACGCTTTTCCTCGTTAGGAGTTTCTCTGTTATGTCTCACTATTCGTTGCCAGTCGGAAGGTTTCCTTTCTGCTAACGACCCATCTGGGCTGCAGCCAGGAAGTTTACATTCCTGTAACCGATAAGGTTGTCTATGAAACGACCTCTTCCCAGAATTCGCAGCGTTTACTCATTTCTTTCAATCGAGCTCTCGTTTCCTCCAAATTCCAATCGAGGTATTCACGGTGTTTGGAGAAGCAGAATAACATGGCGTCGATAGGGTTAAAACAGGAAAGACCAAGGGTATTAGAAGTATAGAGGTTGGGCAGATGGACTCGTGATGACGACAAGCCCGTAGCCAGAATTGATCTCCAGTGGCTTTATAAACCAAGCCCATTTTCAAAACTTTAACAGTATTATATGAAGGTAAATTATGCGTGTGTGTGTGGGGGGGGGGGGTCATTAAGCTAATATAGGATAGAGAAATCTAGAAATATCGTTCAAATACATAGTTTCTTTTAAATATCTTGCGCACATCCTTTCTTCCCACTCATAGTTGAAGTCGAGAGAAAATACTATAATTATTTCCTGCTACTTACACTTCGGCTCGTTAATCAGATAAACGAACGTTATCTGTTCTTTGTATTCTGTGAATTTAACATTTATCGAGTTTTGAGCTAAATAATATCTGCTGCCTACATTTTCACTCGCCACTGCAAACGAATAATTACAAAGTAGATTTACCAAACTTCAGAGGGAGGCTGACGGCAATGCCAGGAGGGGCTCAGTCCCCCATGGCCCCTGCCTACCTACGACCCTGCGTGATGATAGGGTAAAATGTTAGAAACTGAACACCGAAAGCGAATGCACAAATCCTTCTTGGCATTAGGTTTTAAACGTTTTATTTGTTTCTTTATACATATCCAAGGACGTATTTAGGGGAGTCCAGGGGGTCCCGAGCCCCACCCCCGAAAGAATTACTAAGTACAAAAGTTAGATAATAAAATAACTAAAATTAAATAATGGAGATGTGCTTGTTGTTTAATATAGGGTTATTTTTTTCTGCCAATCTTATTGGAAGGCAAGGATTATATTGAGATCATACGACTTTGAATTACAGTGCCAAATAAGATTTATGCAAGATTTATTACTTCTTATAATACAATATTAAGAACTTTACTTTTCGTCACTGGATCTAACATCCTTTTTTGGTATCCAATTAATATTCTATTACTTACCTATTTGACATTAATTTCCCTGCCAGAGCAGTTATTTTTTTTTACAAAACGCAAGCTAGAAAATGAACACGTGCTGTTATTTCACTATCCTTATACTGTCGTGTTACCTATTCATGTAATAAAAATAGGGTCAACTGGGGCGAATAAGGCCACTTTTAAGAAAATCACCTAGAACTACTGTATTGAATGTTTTAATGTAGGATTTTTTTTACACAAATATAATGAACCATATGTCTACTACTGAGTCCACATCAAATTTTTGGAACATTCCTTTTCTTATGTTCCTGGATTGTTGAGACAACGTCCGCAAGTAAACATTCCTGCTCTCACTGCCTGTTCTGCTTTCCTTACGTCATCTTCAGTCCATTTCTGCTGTGTTTTACGATTATATATATCCCCATCTGAAATAAAAAAAAGAACGAGAAAAAAGAACATTACTTTTATTTGTCAACGTCAGGCCAATTACGTACATTTCTCATTTTAATCAGAAAAGTGGCCCTATTCACCCTGATTGGTAATATATAGAAAAATGAGTTGGCAACCCTGCTTTGGTTCATTTCCGATAAAGAAGGAATTCATGACAAGTTGTCTCGGTCTTTGTTGAAGCTAAGAAAATTAAAGTTCTAAACTTTCAACAAAACAACAAAGCGTAACAAGAATGAATACATGACAGAAATATTAACAATAGGCCACATTTCATAACACTTACCTTCGATTCTTAATGAAAACTGCTGCCCAACACAATCAGCATCCAACGTTTAAGGAATTCAACTGCACAATAAACTTGTTCAGACTCACAGTCGACACAAGGTGTGCCGCCGGCTTCGCCTCCTCTCTTCTATAACATGTAAGACTGATTTATGTTGTGAGTGGCCCGATTCATCTGGCCCTATTCGCCCCAGTTTACCCTATATTAATTAATTCGAATATTTTAATTAACTTAATATAATTAATTTAACGTTATTATTGTTGTTATATTCTTATTACTTTGAGTCATTTGGTTCGTACCCCCTGAAATATGTTTCTAGATTCGTGCTGATATATGTATGTGTAAGTGTGTGTGTGTGGGTGGGTGTATCAACCATTCTGTCAAGCAGGGCCGGTTTTTTTGCTATTACCGATAAACGCGAAATATAACGGAAAGATGCAGCAAGTAGTATATGCACGATTTATCACAAATGTGACTGATTTCCGGCTGTAATTTTGTCGCGAATTTTCGCGAAAATTGACTATTTCTGCGAATATTTTCATTTTTACGATAAAATCGAAAAAATTGCATTATTTACAAAGGAAGAAGAAAGTGTATTATTCTTTATATGCAGGCGAATTGGTTTTCGTGATCCTTTCGAACATTCCATTAATTTAGAATGGAGAGCTGCAAGAGTAATGGAAGTCATTGTGGTTATCTCTTTCAAACGCAGATAGTGAACTGTTTTTTTTCACAGTACAATCTTGTAGTGTCAGGTATGAGAAGTATGAAGGAGCAAAATGTTGTCACTTGTTGTATGTTGATGTTTCATGAATGAAAATAAACGAGAGACAGATTGTTTTGTACACTCCACTCTTTCTAAAATATAAATATAACTGAGTAAGGCTGATTTTCAGAAGATGACATTTATTATTTATTACTTTTAAGCTTATTTTACCATAAATGTTGCAAATATTATGCCTTGTATAAAATCATTCATTGATCTAGTAACATTATGTATAAGTGCTGGCATTAAAAATTACCACGAAATTTTCACGACGTCACTGCCATATTTTTAACTATAAACACGATATTTTATATAATTTTCACGATTTTTTAAAAAAATTAACACCAAAAAACTCGGCCCTGCTGCCAAGGGACGACGAATCCAAGTGGGCTATAAGGATACGGAAGGGCCCTTGTTGCCCTTTGCGGTGTCCCCCCGGTTCCCCACGAGCGGTAGAGCGTTCATTTCTCGTTAAGCAAGGAACATTCATCGGGGAGCAGGGAGGTTGATGCGATCCTTGGCTGCCAGTGACGGCCTCGTGAATGATTACTTCAAAGGTGTCTCCTTCTAGGGAGGCGCTCAAATGTCAATCCTCTCTTTCTCGCAGTGCCCTGGAAACAAGGATGTCACGAGATGCTAAGGGTGACGATCGGGTCACCTCGCACCCTATTCGCCATTTATTTGATTATAGAAAAATGCAGCAAGCTTTTATTTATGTGGACAAATTTCGATTAGCTTGCACTGATGGACGCCATGAATATTGGCCCTCATGGAATGTAGAACAATGGCTAATGAGTAGGGGTCGGAAGTTGAGGAAAAATCCTTTTCTTCCCTAGTGTCCGAAGACGAGGCCCAACAGGTTCATTTTGGGTCATTGTAGGCCAGAAAAAGGTGGGTTTTATTTGTCCTTTTTTGCCTTTTTCGGCGTTTTTTGGCTTATTGGTTCTTTTTTAGCCTTTTCTTTAGGTCTTAACGGCTCTTTTTTGCAACTTCACCTTCTTTCGACTACGTTTTTACTGCCCATTCTCAATTCAAATCATCATCAGTTGATCACCTCTTAAACATCCTTTCTGTAGTAAAGAAATAAAAAATAAATAAATATATTTGAACCATCCCTGAAACGAGAGAAAAACATTCTTGACTGAAAGAAGATGCATTTCATTCATATAGTTTTTTCGCACTGTGTGTTCCATACCACCAGAATTTTGTAATATTTTTTATTCA